>NW_008240031.1:2166890-2178324 GCF_000691975.1 Corvus brachyrhynchos | reverse complement strand
CCCCCCTGCCACAGGCAGGGACAATTTATTGAAGGCAGGAGATTCTGGTGATCCTCTATTCCTACTCCATGTCATTTGGAGAAGGCCCACCCTGGAACTGTGGCAGTTTGCTCAGAGCCTTCTCCAGTGAAGGTCTGAGTATCTCCAAGGAATTTCCACAGTTCCTCCCAGCAGCCTCTTGTAACGTTGAATGAATGCTCCCAGGAGTCCACTTAATAAATTTGCCTTGAAATTCCACAAAACTTCAGTAATTTGTGTAAGGACGGATTTTCTTTCCTTCTATCCATTTAGTGCTGCCAAAAATTAATCAACAGTGAAAAAATCATATAAAAAATAGTTTGATTTGTGGACCAGAAAATCTGGTGAGTTTTGTGGTCTGTGACCATGAGCAATTTGCTTTCAGCCCTAAGTAAACTTTTTTTTTTTTTTTTTTTTGGACAGAAAATGAAAAGTGCTGCAGATTAGATTAATTCATTTAACTTATTATACCTCTCACTCTGTTCCAAGCTTTAAGAATTATGAAAAGCTTAGGTAAAAAGCTAAGGAGCCGTGTCACTTGTGCTGAGCTCAATCTTTTTTTGCAAATAACAACAATCCTGGGGTTTTTTTTGGTGATTTTAATTCCAGAGTATAGGCCACCAGAAGCTGTGAATTACTCCAACATATAACACAGCAGTATTTTTTGGTTTCAACATTAATAAAACCTTCCTGCCAAACAGATCTACTGAGGTGTGAAGTGGACAGGCATCTACACTGCTTTGAACCTGCTCTTTGAAACTGATATTTTTCTTACTAGCTGCCTGACTGGGAAATGCATCACTTTCAGCTGCAGGTCTAGGAAGCTGCCCATGCTAAGAAAATTCCACCAGCTGTTACGTTACTTCCAAAATTCAGTTATCATTGAACTTGAAGTTCTTAGCCCATATGTGGTTACCTTTACACCAGTAAGTACAAACATATACATCCACTAAAACTGAATAATACCTACTTTTCTGTTCAGAACAGAAAGTTGCATGTTTGAAACGCCATAAATTACGTGACTTTAGCAAGGATGGATTACTGATAGGAAAAATTACTAGGACACTGAAAAATAAATCAGAATTGAAATCTTAAAAGTAATGGAATTTTGGAATTAACTGTAAGATCAGTATTGCTGAAAAATAAGAAAGCTCTTTAAAAGACAGCAGTTGATAGTTTGGGAGCTACAAAATATTGACAGCTTGCCAGGATCAGATGGAACATACAGTCCCTCCAACAAAGCTGATCACACATAATTTTTACTTGCAAAATCACGTACAGGATATTGACAAGAGTAGCAGCAAAACAGAATTGATAACTGAGCACACAGTTCTCACATTGCCAGGAAAAACAGGTCAACAGCTATTTCCTTCTGAGATTTCAAGCTGGGATATATATAACTGAGTTCACAAACCAGAAATGCTCATCTGCCCAGTCTTAGAGGTCCAAAAAGTGGCATTTTGCTGAAACCACACGAGTAGCTAAGAACACCAAAAATACTATCAGAGTTTAAACTTATCACACCAGAACTTCAGACTTTAAAGGTCAAAGACATTAGTGTGAGATTTCACTTCAGAAGTTGTACTTCTCTTCCTGTTCTTGGAAAAGGGAGCTGGAAGCTCCTTGGTGGCTCCACATCCTTGCTAGTAAGACCCAGAGTGACTCAGTGAGATTATTAGTGAGGTGGAGTTTTTGTACTAATTAAAGATAATTTTCCTAACAGAGACTGCATTGACAGTTATAATCAATAAATTTATATATATTACAGCATGTCTTAATCCCAAATAGCAAGAATCACATTCTTGAGAGTTTTGTAAGGCAAATGCATCCAACTTCTTTGGGAAATAATTGGAAAGTTAATAAATGAACACTAAGGGTTAGAACTGATGATGATGATGATGTGTAAACACAATAAACAGTCATTTTCCTGTTCTGTGACTCTGAATCCCATTAGAGCAATTCACTCTAGTCTGTCACTTTCAGTGACCTAGCAAGCCTCCCATGCACCAATTTAAAAAAGTTTCCAAGTAAAAGCTGTTTGGAAGAGGAGGCAGACGTAAACTCATCAAACTCAACAAAAAAGGGGTTATTCTAATTCAACCCTATAACAATATGGTCTATAGAACCAAAGCTCTATCTGGGAACTTTGCAACAACTTGAGATTGTCCCTCTCTCCATGCATGGCACCCCAGAATGAACAGTTGATTTATTTAATGAGACAGCCTGTTTTCCATTTTTCCAAGTTTTTTTCCCATATAAATCCAGGGGTTCTGAGGATCCTAGGTGCATCTACTTCAACGTATTCACTGTAGTCAGTGACAGCTCTGTTGCTATCACACAACCTTTTAATGAAAATTCCCTGGATCTTGGGAAACTTGGTATTTTCAAAGCACCTCCATATCCTGTGAGGGAAGATGCTATATAAATGCAAATCCTGACTATTCCCATTTTATCATTTTTCCTCACAAGAAAGCACCGCTGGTTTTCAATACTTTATAAAAACACTTATGCCTGAAGTGGACTCCTAAAAATAAGTTAATATTGAAGTAAACATAATAACAGCCAAGAATAAAATCACTCTGCAAAAGCAGAGATTTAGATTTGGAGGAAACCAAAACAGGTGGTCTAAAATCCCTGTAGTCCTTGAACAGTTTAATCCAAAATAGTTGCAGTTTTTCAAAACCACAATTCATATACCTATTGATTTGCTCTAGAAATACTAGAATTATTCTAGAAACAGGTTTAGGTGCTTCTGTATGTTCATCCTAAACCAAGCTTATTTTGGGTCTTTCTAAAATTTGGATCATTTTTGAGCAAAAATCGACTTGTTTGGTTACTGTTAATTTAAAATACTATGCTTAATTAGTCCATCAAATCTTTCAATCTGATTTACCTGTGGAAAAGTCGTTTTAGAAAGGAGCTATATGCAAAAAACCCTCTTGGCCAAACAGTGCTGAGCACAGGTCCAGTCGGTGGCTGGGGAGTAATTTTGTTCTTCAAAGCAAAGCTGTAATAGGCCGTGGGTGCTGCATCATCCCTCTGGAGTGCAATTAATTGCAATTACTGCAGCCTGTGTTTGTGGCTTCTGACTCCTGAAGGAATAGCTGAGTATTCTCTTTTTGCCCATGAAACAAGCTGCATTTTCTCTGTTGTGTTTTATCTGATCTGCTCCTCGCCCATCTTTTTTTTGGAATCTTGGCTTTTGTCTTTTTCTCTCTTCCGTGGTACCTCTGCACCCTTGAAAACCTGGCCTGCAATTAGAGCGTGTAATGCCAGAGAGGTGCAGTGCTGCTGTCAGCCTCTCCTGCACGTGATGGAAAGATTCATTACTCCAATCCCTCAGCAAACTGGTGGAAAGTGGATAATAGATCCTAGATAAGAGATTTACTTGAAACTGGAGAACAGTATCTTAAATCTCCTTCTCCAAGGACAGAGCCAGTGTCACATTCGTGGGGTCAAGTGCCAAGACGCAGGTTCCTTTTCCTCCCCTGTCCACCCCACACGGGATCATCTGCCCCGCTATTTTGTTTGATGGGGTCCCGCGTGACCTGCAGCCTCGCATACACCCTGAGCACTCATCCCTGAAAACTCATGCTCGTGCTCAAATGAACATTCCTTTGATTAACTTGGCAGCATCTGCACAGTGCTCAAATTCTATTTAGGTAGCACAGGAGAAAACACCCCGCAACCCCACAGAAGTCACGTTGAGGCAAATCATCTCTGAGTCAGATTAAATAGGATTTAATTTGACTTCTGATTTGTTTACACTTCATCACACAGCCAGTCTCCATTATGATCCCTCTTTATTTCCTACTTCTACAACTTCACACCATTCTCTTAACATATGAAACTATTATTAGAATTATTTAAGTACTCCAAGGTTTTTTGGCAACTCTGTTACCTGCAGGTGTTAGCAGCTTGCTAGAACATGTAAAGGAAGCAATCTGAAGTCCATGTGAAGTTCTGCAGATAATTGCAAGAGATCTTTAGGTTTCAATCCCCCCTCCCATAGCAAGCATGCATCTTACAGATGTGCCATGCCTGACTCTGAACTCCCACTTCCTGACATAACAAAGGTATTTTACTTTGAAGAGAAAAATTACCATTTGAAAAAACCTAATTCCTTTGTGTTTGGAGTTGACTCACAGTTTTTAACCAAGCTTTCAGATTAATGCAGATCGCTGTGGATCCAGGTTTCCTGTAAAGGCTTGCAGGAATGGATAGGAAACGTGCTGAGGCGAGAACAGCACATACCCTTTGCAAGAAACCCAGCCAGACCAGGAAAGCAGCAGCAACCAGGCGTTTTGCAATCAAATTGCCCCTTATTTTACTGTGATTACTTATTTACCTTCTACACATGCTGTGGCTTCCCTCCTGTTTTGCCAGGCTGCCCCTTTCTCTGTGTTTCTCCTCCACTGCCACTCATGGACTCCTGCTTCTCTCGCTCTTTGAATCACGGGCTGTCCCCCTCTCTCACCTCCCCGGATCGTCAAGCCGGATCCAGCCTTCACCTCTGCATCACAGGCAGCTTCCACCAATGCTGGATTTCAATTTCCTCCTGATGTCAAGTTTCAGCCCAGCCCACGGCTCTTGCATCACGAGCTGGAAAATCCTCCTCTGCTCCAGACTTTGTGAGGGATGTTTGCAGGAAAGCAGCAGTTTTATTCACTCTGTACTTTAGCCCCATTTCTGTTGCAAATTTTCTGTTTTATGTGACAAGAAGCAGCTGTTTGTGTTGGGGGAAGCCTCTTTCTTGAGCTAAATCCTTGCCTTTCCTCGAAACAGATCTTTCAGTTACTCCAGCAGCACTGAAATCTCCTGTAGTCAAGAAAACTTCTCTAAGGAACATTTCTTCTATCAGACTTTATTTTTATATCCATAAGAAACTCTTAGACCATTTTTAAAAGGGCATTATTTATCTAAAAATAACATGATTCTAAATCTAAACATTTTAAACCCATGCAACTTTTTAGGGCTATGAGTGCTAAAAAGGAGGAAAAAAAAAAAAAAAAAAAAGAAGGATGGTGTTGGAAGACTTATTACCTGCATGATTTTTAGTTAAATGCTGAATCTATGGGGTAATCCTGCAAATTCACTCATGAGCAACTTGATTCAAACACTGACCTGTTTGGGGCCACTCATGTGAATATAGTGGCAGCACAAAACAGGTTAAAATTTTCAGAATCTGGGGTATTAGCTTACTATCTGATTGAGGCCAGGACTGACTGCTGCTGTTTGTTTAACACGCTGCAGAAAGCAGCTTTCTTCTCCTTCGAAAAGCCCCAGGGGTGGATCTCCAGTGCGAGTGAGCACTCACAGCAGATTGCTGATGACTTCTGGAGAAATGTCCCTGCCTTATCAACTCTCTATCACATTTTGCTCTGAAAATCACGTTTGAAGTTTTAAAGCTGGGTAAATGTGTGAGCTTGATTACAGACACTCATGCAGATAAGATAGCGGACAAGAAGTTACATTGCAGGACTACCCTACTTCTCATAAAAATTCTGTGCCAGGTCTCTGAAATTCTGTACCAGATCTTTTCAAATCTGCAGTAATTCAGCAGTTTACTTGACTTAGAAAGCAGTTAAGAGAATGTCTTCCCCAAGCTCTGAACAACCCGCTCTGTTTAAAACAAACCACCACTAAATCTGGACTCTAACTCAGTGAAATTAATGGCTGCACCATATTCCAGCTTTCAGAAATCCCAAACCAGATATATTTGCAGGATTCCCTGGGAAATATGGGAATAGGAGGGATGAAATTTTGTTTCCTCACACAGAAATGGCAGTGAAAAGAAAGGGAGAACAATATTCTCATCTGATCCTGAGGATCAAGGAGAAATGGCAAGTTCAGCTGAGTATCTCAGGAGTGAAAACTCAGAGAGAGTTTTATCTCAAGGAAACAAATCAGATCAAAAGGCACTGATTTCAGACATGCTATAAGAGATCTGGTGCTTCTGAGCAGGGACGAGATGAGGTCCTACTGCTTCCAAGGGATGTTGTTATCAACACAGCAGTGTCCACTGTCACCTTTAGAAACCTTCCTGTCTTCTTTTGCTCTGGTGGTGGAGCAGCACCCTGACCCTAGAGGAAAAACATTAAAATACCAAATGCAATAAACACTCAGCACATGGAGGGTGCTAGTAGAGCACACACTTGCTGGGAAAGCAAGATGATGATACCACTTTGCTACTAATGTCACAAATGACATTCTCATAGATGCTGCCAGCTCTGCTCTGCTCAACATTTGAGAAATAAAAGAAAGCTTCCTGTCAAGAACACAGCAATGATGATGATGATGAAACCCAAATCCTTCAACCAGGATACAGAGGCACAACTGCAGCAGGGCAGATAAGCAATCTGATGGCTGCTCCATGTTAATATAAACAAAATTGCCGAATCAAAATTAATAAAGAAATGACATTTATTATGCGACCGAAATATCGGTTTCAAACGCCGCGATTGAGAAAAGCAGCACCGAGCCCGGGGTCAGAGCTGGGTGAACACTCATAGATCTGATCTCTATCGCATCAGACCTCCCAAGTTCGCGAATGCTGCTTTGGCTGGTCCCTTCTTATACAGTTTTTGGGCAGAGTCCGAATTAATTCTATTCTTCTCGTATTCATGAAGTTTTCTTGTCCCGGAGTTGGGCTGCACAAAGCCTTTCCTGGGTCTGATGAATTGTCCATCCTGGGTGATGAGTGGGCCATTTCTGCTGATGGATGGGCCATCTCAGGTTCCCGGAACAGTTATTTTTAGTTCCCGGAATGTCCGATTCCTTATCAGATGCGATGTAGATATCAGAGTGTGGTGATCAAGTCGTCATGGTGCAAATGTCCCGGTGATAAGATCTAACCCCACCTAGGTGGAATCCTCACTTATTGTGAAAGAAATATAGTGTTGTGAAATTTTTCTCTCAGCTAGGCTGGTGCAGGGATTTAGAAACTCGGTCTCTGTAGGGTCTAATTATATTTCAGTT
This sequence comes from Corvus brachyrhynchos, assembly GCF_000691975.1. Classification (NCBI taxonomy): domain Eukaryota; kingdom Metazoa; phylum Chordata; class Aves; order Passeriformes; family Corvidae; genus Corvus; species Corvus brachyrhynchos. The sequence continues at coordinate 2,171,328 of NW_008240031.1, read as the reverse complement.
TTATATATAATAGCACGAATTACGTATTTTATTTATAACAATGTGCTCCACTCACAAGGGGTGATGCTCACAAGTCACTGCCTGGAAGCACAGGTCGGATTGCAATTGATAAGAGAATCTGCAGTACTTGTTTCGCATCTACTGTGTGTGAGTTTGAGCTAGTTCACATTACTCTGCATTTTCATCCTCTGGGGACAGCAGGCATGAAGGAGATAAGGCATGAGAAGTAAAGGAAGAAGAGAGATGGAGGCACAGCTAGTTTTTAGAAGCATAGTGAACAGCTCAATATTTCACGCCCGTCACAGCCATTCTACAACCACACTGCAAAGCTGGCAGGTTACAGCCTTGCCCAAACATGCATCCACAATTTCCTTTCAGCCCTGCTGCCAAACACACCTTGAGGCTGCTAAATCTTTGGGCACCACAATGCAGAAACCTAGTGTAGAAATACCCTAAGTGCAGGGAACTTTGTGAGAAGTTCATTTTGCTCCAAGGGATTTTCTGTAGACAGAAATCACAAAGGGCAATAGCCTAATAGGGTTTTTTAAAATGGAAATACCCACAGTTATGTTAGAGATAGTAGATCTAGAGATAATAATGTGATGTTTTTGGAGAGATATAACCCCCTCCATCTTCAGAACAGAAGCCAGTTATTAGACTGGCTATGATTACAGAGGAACTTCCCCTCATGAGTTTCTCATTTCAAAACTGCCACATGCCCAAGATTTATGCCTTTCCTCAGAAGCCACAAGCAGCAGCTTTCCTCAGAAACTGTGCTGTGTGCTGACCTGATACTGAGATATGAGGCTGAAACGAATACAACTACTTCTGCTTTTTGCCATAATCTCTGATTACACACGTGTCCAAAGCATTTCACCACATCCCACAGAAATTAAGGCCCTGGGGATAAAGAAGCTCGCTGTGCAGTCCTAGGCATGCCTGGCCAAGCAGAGGGGAGCAGGATGACAGGCACTCAGGTTGTGCTAAAACTTCAGCAGCGTCATGGCCTGAAGAGTGTACTGAGAAACTTGAGCAATAAACAAATTCTGAAATGCAATACTTCCGAAGCAATCGACTCCAAGGCTAGGAAGCAAGCCCTGAGACCAAGCCAACTGCAGGTCAGTGTTATTGCAGGGGCACAGAGGCTGCCTCAAGACCAACGTTGTTTTCATTCAAGATGGGGAAAGATTCCTTCTGGAATTTCAGCCTCCTAAAGTCTCCATTAAGGCTGTTGAAATCCAAGCCTCTGAAAACTCTTTAACGTTATAAAAGTGGTTCAAACAACTAGCAAGAAAAAATTTTCATACATTTTCTCTTTTTCTTCTGGGGTTTTCTCTGAAATAGGTCCTGATCTTACAGGTAGTTTTGAAGATGGAGGAGCACACTATTTGTAGGCACAAACAGAACAGTTGAATACACATTAGAACAATCATATTTGCCAGAGAAGACAAGAGAAGGAAAACTCACAGTCAGAACTGGAACATTATTGCACCATATGCTTTCCAACAGCCAAGCACAACAGGGGCCCTGCACAATCCTTGCCTTACTGCACCCTGTTGTATTTCCACCTGGAAAGACATATGGCAGTGCCTAGGAGAGAAAGTGTTCCTTTTTATTTTTTTTTTTTTCCTAATGTTAATGTTATTTCCCAGCTTTAAAGGAACATTTGATTATGAAACATACTCAGCCCAAGGATGAAAAAAATGTTCCTATCTGTTCCCACTAATGATAAAAACAGGTCGATTGACCTGTTGGTATTATGACCAAATGAAAATTTGAAGGAATGGCTTGGCTACTGCTTTGTCTCATGCCTCACTGACAAAATTGCCTGCTGTCCAGAAACCTGGTGCCTCACAGCTATGGCAGGGACACTAAAAAGTGTCTTGGGAGAGTGACCTTGTAAAAATCATTCTTCTGCTTATGAAATGAAAAACACTGCTTTGTAAAGAACTGACCATGAGCAAGTATTCAACACCACAAGAGTTGCTTTTACCCCTGATTACAGCCGGTCTTAAAATTCCATTTTTTACTGAGGGCACATTCAATATTACAGTAACCTGCTCATGACTGCTGCTGAGTGAGGGAAGTAGTAGTTATGTTAAAAGATGTAAGAATAAGAGACTACACAAAAAGCTCTTATAACTACCTATAATCACTCAGGTAAGCAGAAATATTTTAACAGTGATGTTATTGTAGCAGTAATGCCATTGTAGCAGTAATGCTTTTCACCTTCCTTCACAGTAGCTCAGAGAGAGGTATGTTGATCACTTCCGGTAAAAGAGGGCTATATTTGAAAAAACCCTGCATAAAGTTGATTATTTCAAGTCTCACCACCCCATACCACCACTGAGTATGAGAGGAATATGGTGAAACTTTGTATTTGCCTCACCAGCCTGGATTAATAATTGTGCGGAATTGTTCCACCTCCCTTCGGTGAGGGTGCCCTTCCTCTGGCCACCCCAAACTGTAGCTTAGCCCTGTGACATCTGCTGCCTCAAAGGGTCATATCTGCCTTAACAGGCTGTGACCAGAGATTGCCCCAGGCAGCTGATCCAACTGGGCTTTGAAGAGACAGCTCCTCCATCGAAGCACACATAAAGTGCTCACAGTGGTTTTACGACTGAGTCACAGAATCATTCAGGTTGGAAAAGAGCTCCAAGCCCACGGAGTCCAAGCTGTGCCCGACCCTCACCTTGTCACCAGCCCAGAGCACTGAGTGCCATGTCCAGGCCTTCCTTGGACACCTCCAGGGCTGGGGACTCCAACACCTCCCTGGGCAGCTCTTTCCAAGGCCTGACCACCCTTTCCATGGAGAAATTCCTCCTGGTGTTCAACCTGAGCCTCCCCTGGCCCTCCCCCCCCCTCCTGCCCCTGTCCCCTGCGAGCAGAGCCCGACCCCCCCGGCTGCCTCCTCCTGTCAGGGACTTGTGCAGAGCCACAAGGTCCCCCCTGAGCCTCCTTTGCTCCAGCCTGAGCCCCTTTCCCAGCTCCCTCAGCTGCTCCTGGGGCTCCAGCCCCTTCCCAGCTCCGTTCCCTTCCCTGGACACACTCCAGCCCCTCAATGCCTTCTGTGAATTGAGGGAACGTGGCTGCCGGGCCTAGCTCAGGCTGGGAGATTTCAGTCTTGATCTGTTCATTTCTTGAAAAATAATGATTCACAGATTCCTTGGATACTTCAAGCCCTGTGCACCAGGGTTCACCCATGACTGCTCACTCCTGATGGAGCACCCTGGACACCTGTTGACCCCTGCATGGGCCTTGCTCAGGACAGGCTCCTCGTGAGGCCACTTTGGCCCACACCGCTCCTTTCAATCAACCACAGAACTCATTCTGCTCCAGATGAACAGACGTGACCTCCCCAGTGCAATTTGGCAGATGTTCTCAATATACCAAAGTTGACACAAGGCTGAGTAGTAGCCCTTATTTAATTCACTGTAGAAAATCTGCCTGTGTCCTTCCTGAAGCAGAAAAACACTTAATTCCTTGTGCTTTCCCTTCTTTTTCATTCTGTCTTTTGCAACCAGAATAGAATGAATGCTACAACTAATCTCTTTTGAATCTTTGATAAAATAGAACTACTTCTACTTCCATTTCACTATATTGAATATTACAATTTAAAATAATAATATGTAATTATAAAATTTATTATAATAATTAACTATTTTAAGATGAGGAAGCATTGTTAATTTCATTCACAAGCAGGGACCTTTTGGCAAAGAAATTACGTAAATTTTCAGTAATGTCTTTAATTCATTTCCCAAGTAAATTCAGATGCTTTTTAAAGACTCTAAACGAGCTTGGATAAGTTACCTACTCATTCATTTGGTTCAGGCAGGCAAGCAAGTGTGTTTCACTAGCACAAATGATCACACCAACCATTTCAAATTTACACGTAATTGTCTTTGCTTAGCACTCTTTTTTTACAGTTTTTCAAAAACAGTCATTTGGGGACAAACTGCTTAAAATGACAACAGCAATCCCACATTTAAGGAGAACAGAATAAATGCAGCACTAAGGCAGCGCTTTTGAAAATCATATGTACTGCTTTTATGTGTTAGAATTAATATCAGATGTTCTTGCACGGCATCCAGTGAAGGAGCAGAAATAATACCATGTGGCACATGCTACTTGTCATTCAGTCACAACACATCACAGGCAAACAAGATGCTGAAATGCTGTCCTGAAGTGCCTGTCTCTCTCCATTCCTAAGTAAGGCCTCCAAGGAAGATATCTCTGTCAAATGCCTCATATTTTGTGAGGTGGACAGAGGTGATTCTGAAGTGCGGGCAAAATCCAAGGAGATTGCTTGACTGTAGCCAATGCATAATTTAAAAAGAAATAGCTAATAATAAAAAAGCAGCAAAATAATTCGTCAGCTTTCTGATTAATACCTTTAAAGGACTGGCTTGCTGTTAGAAAAAAGTCTACTAGGGAAAGT
>NW_008240031.1:2164491-2166875 GCF_000691975.1 Corvus brachyrhynchos | reverse complement strand
TCTATAACTATATACCCCTGATTATCAAGATTAAATTAAGTTTCATGGGGTAGTCAAGGGTTCAAACACACATGCTTGAGGTATCAGGTTTCCAAATTTAAAAAAAAAAAACTATGGCAACAGATTAAGGAAACTTAAAGTGCTACCCTGGAAAATCCCAAATGCTGGGACTTAAAATTCCACTACTTTTCAGAGATTATTTTGCCATACAATTTCAATTTACAACTAACATGATTTTCTTTTCCCACTCCTGAGAAACAAAAATTTTAGACTTATTCTGGTCTGCACAAGGTGTACTGGTATCAGTTGTGCAGATTTTCTAACACTGTGTTGGTCAGGTACCTTTTTGCTTCCATAAACTCATCCGTCACAGGCTTTTATTCGCACAGAGACATTGTAAAGCAGAAGATTTACAGCACTATTTTGAGTATTTTTGAGGTAAATATTTTGACTGTTTTGAGATCCAGCGCTTCCTTGATGAAAAATCTGCAGGACTGCTCCCTGTCGGTATGTGAATTACCAGCTGAAGAGAAGCTGTTGCCCCCATCAGGTATCTTACAACAGTGAAAAATTTTGTTGTAGATTGACTTAGTAATGACATTGTGGGTTTTTTAGTTCTCATGCACCATTTCTAGAAATCCAAACAGGTAATCTACTAAAATGTGGATAAACCTTCTGTCTTCATAGGATCCCTCCAAGTTTTTAGTGGTAGGTTTAAAGAAATGCAATTGGTAAATTAAATAAATAGGATGCAGATTTACCTTGGTTAACTGCAGTGTTTTAATACTGCAAGTGAGAAAATAGTGCAAATGAGAAAATATTTTAGTCAATGCATTTGATTTACAGAATAAAATATGTTTTAAGCTAAGGCTGTGCCATTTTTATCCAGCGAGGGTTCAAATTTGAATTGTTCAGGGCAAAATCTTATGTAGAAGCAGTTGAAGGCAGACTTGAGCTCTTGGAATGCACTTGCTATTCTTAAGATCTGAGGCAGCACTGATGAGGAAACTACAGAGTAATGATAATTGAGTTTTCTTCTGCCTGTCTGCCCTGGGTGGTAGTCAGAGAGAGTTCTGCCTGTCCACACAAGCCCATGTACCAGTAAATTTCAGGAACACCCACCCTCTAAACCACTGAATCCTATCAAAATTTGTTTGAATAGACAAGGCATGAAAAGCCAAGTACTCCATGCTCTACAAATCAAGGAAAACCTATCTGTCTGAATCAAACAGAAAGTAGAATCTAGACCAAAATGAAATGCACAGGAAAAATCTGAATATGTGTACAAGAAAGGGTGGATCCAGTGCAAAACAGGGTAAGTGAAAATGGATTAAAATCCTGAGAGACACTGGATGTGGGAAATGGCTCCCTCCGTTTCATCATGGCATCTCCTGCCACACAAGTGTTGACTAGCAAGCAATTTTTTAACTGTTCCAATATACCTTACTGACTAAGGACTCTGGGTCTTTGTATCCTCTGTACAATGGTGATGAAATACTGGGTACAGTTCCAACCAGCTTCTCCTCATGAAGCCTCAGCTGCCCTTTGACAAACCTCTCTTTTCAACATTTTCCAATCCCCCAAAATTGCTGGTCTGTTCTTATTTACAGCGCCCTAAACAGAGAACAATTGATCACTTACACAGAATCATTTCAGATGCTCCTCCTAAGCAAACCCCAGCATATTAAAAAAATCAAGTCTGTGGAGAAGGCAGGTACAGAAATAATGTCTCTTCAATTTCCCTTCTGCGTCTAAAATGTGTGCTGAATGGCACACAGCCCTTTCATTCCTCAGGAACAATTTAGATGATTATATTGATTGAAGATACAGCCATGAGCGGGTTCAGTACAGCACTCTCCACATCCAGGGCTGGAGGCAATGCTGTGGAGGAGAGAATAAGGACAGTAATGGCTCCAGAAACACAAAAGACCATGCTTGTAGCAAAAAAAAAAACCAAATGTGGGAAGAGGAATGATTAGCACCTCTAAGAAGGTTTTTGTAGGTAGCGAACAAGCTGAAAGACACTTTGTGGAAGAGCTGTCATTTTTAAATGGAAAGGAGGTCATACAAAGGAAAAAATGCCCATGAAAATGGCATGCCAGTTGTAATGGTTTGGTCCAAGATACTCATTACTGTTTACCATCTGTGAGATAAGAATTAGGAGAAACACAAAGCAGGCACCAAACTTGAGAGAATATAATGAAGTTTATTAACAAACCTAAAAGAAGAAAAAATTATACTACACCTTCAGAACTCTTCTCCTCCCCCCACCTTTCTCCCTTCTCCCAGTGACAATGTAAAAAGACAACCCTTGAGATGTTCAGTCTGTTTACCACTTCCATAATAACCTTGTTCAGTCCATTTAGAAAGAGGAGTCTCTCTTG
>NW_008240031.1:2152201-2163668 GCF_000691975.1 Corvus brachyrhynchos | reverse complement strand
TTTCTTAAGTGTGTATCACAGAGGCGGTCACGATTTTAAGTGGCTTAAAGAATTGTCCATATTCAAACTGGCCAGCTGATAGGTTCTGTTAGGTCCCAGAGGAAGCTGTAAGCACCCCTTTGCAAGAACATCACTTCCAAGACTATGCTTGCTAACCCATGACACCAGTGTACACTGGGTGGTTTTTTCCAGGAACCTGTTAATTTGGAAACTTTTCAACACTTCTGTAACGTTTGTCTTCCTGCACAGATTGGAGTAAATTGGAAAGGAATAAAAGACAGAGGAAAATAAATGTCAGTTATGTTGGAGCTGTGGGTTCAGAGAATTTAGGCTTCTGGGATATAATAATATGCATGGAACAAAATGGAGGAATTTGGGTGTGGGTTAGTTCTTCTTCTTTCCTCCTTCTTCTTCACAAATCTGGCTGTTCTGGTATTGGTTCCAAAAACCCGCAGTGCGGATCATAGATGATTAGTTATTGGATTATAAGTAAAAACAAATTAGCTGACATTCCATAATTGGGTCATTTGGACTTTAGAAGACCTTGGAAGGGAGCTCTCAGGGGCCATTTTCCACCTTGTTAACTAAGAGGCACATCCCGTGCAGCTGTGCTATAGATAAGAAATAATAAACATCAATTAGAAGAAGAACCCTGCATCTCCTGCATTTTAGTCCAAACTCTGAGTAAAAGAACTCACGAAACAGAGGTAAAAGGAAAATAGAGAATTTAACACAGCTTTATGTACAGGACTATGCCTGAGCACCAGGTCTGCAAAATGGTGTAAAAATTGGTGTGCTTACGTGCACACAGACACAAGGAAAAGCTGGTTTTGTTACCAGCCATCAAGTCTTCAGAAAGGACTCTTCGTGCTGACAAAGAACTGTGCACAGAACTGAAGTTCAGACTGCATAAGCAAGGGCCTAAAAGTGCTGCTCAGCTCTTCAGAGCAAAACAACAGCACTTTCCCTCTGCTGTGACACAACCAGGTTGTTTAAAGGAAGCTATTTCGTATCTGCTTCACAACCCCTCGAAGATATGCTGAAAGAAAAATGCACCTTTGTGCAGGAAAAGCTTGACAGAGAAGTGTCTTGTGAGCATTTCCTCTCATTCAGGGGAAGGAGATGAATAAAAGAGCCCTTCTCTTTCTCGGTCAAGTAAAGGACTTTGGTCATATAGATTATTGCGTCTTGAATACAGGTACTGACAAGGCAGCAAACACACTGGGCTTACAGCCTGCTCAATGTGAAGTTGTTAATTGCCTGGCCAAAGAGGGTCTGGAGCTCTCAGATCCAGCTTTTCCTCTGTTATGGTACTGCTTTGAGGAGATGGTGCAACAAATACCTGCTTTTTAATAAAATGAACAATGCCCTTGAGGCAACATGTAATTCTGAACTCCTGGCTGAACATTTATGACCGCTGAAATTACTATTTAATAAAAATAAAAAGCCCTGCAGGCCAGAATTTCCACATTCCCACATTCTGCCCCTCTCCAAATATGTGCTCTTGTTATTTTGTTACCTTAAACTTATCTAATTTTATTAAACTTTATCCAATTCAGCCAAGTCCTGCAAGTTCTCCTTAGGCAGCTCTGTGGAAAGTAACAGCAGCGTTTTTCCACCCCCAAGGCTGACAGGGGTTTTAAAAAGGACCTTTCATTCTGTATGGCTGATACAACCATTTATCCCATCCACAGCGCTTTATATATAATAATATGCTTGATTTTATAGTCATCTTTCCTGACCTTCAGTTCTTAGGAAGTATTAGTGTATAAATATTCCCTTAGCTTGGTCCCTGAAGTTGGTGCTTTTCAGTGAAGTCATTCACACGCTCACTCTGTGCTTGACAATTTAATTACCTAATATTTCTAAAAGACGTTTTCGGATGAAAGTCTGTATTAGAAACGTGAAGTGCTGTTATTACTTTAGTGCCTTCCATGACAGCGAGTTATTTTAAAGGGACTCAGTGCCATCCCTGCATTCCAGCAGGGAACTGATCAGTCATTTAACACATTTTTAAAGGTAACTAATCAGGGGTTACAGCACTGACTACCTGCTCCAAGCCAGGAATCAAAACATCCTCAGAGGGAAAACCCACTGCAGGGGAGGGCCTTGGAGCAGAGCAGTGAACACCACAGCATGGAGCTGTGCCAGGAGGGGTTTAGGTTCGGTATCGGGGAAAGGTTCTTCCCCCAGAGGGTGCTGGGCACTGCCCAGGCTCCCCAGGGAATGGGCACGGCCCCGAGGCTGCCAGAGCTCCAGGAGCGTTTGGACAGCGCTGCCAGGGATGCCCAGGGTGGGATTGTTGGGGTGTCTGTGTAGGGCCAGGAGCTGGGCTCTGATCCTTGCAGGTCCCTTCCAGCTCAGGATATTTTTTAATTCTATGTTTGGAAAGAATGAGGCCTTGGAGCAGTGTCTTGTGGTAAGACCCCTATTCCTCCTTCCCTGCAGCTGGAGGGGAGAAGACACGGGAGCTCCCAGCACACTGCAGGACACAACAACTTCATCTCTCGAACAGGTATTTACAGCCAGCTGTGACTCTGAGGAGGTGCACAGGTAGGGAGGGTGTTGCTGCTTCTCTTTCTCCTTCTTTTGCAGGTGGGTGGAGTGCACCTGGTCAGGGCAGGTCCCTGATCTGAACATTCCTGTACATTCTGCCCACAAATGTGTGCCATGAGTTCAAGTGTAAGATTTAGGGTTCAACCCTGATCACCAGTGTTTATAGTAAGAGCACTGCTTTGGATGAGGCTGGGAAAAGGCCACATATCTGTGTATGATACAGTGTTGCAATGGACTCATCTTGAAGAAGAATCACAGAATTAAGTTGGAAAAAACTTCTGAGATCAATTATCTGACCTGGATCAGATTGGCATTTTCATAGGGGAAACCAGTAAGTTAGAAACACTGCAGGGTGGGTCTTTCGGTTTTCTCCTAATTTATTTTTCCCCTTAGCAAGCCTGCCCCATTATTTTTGAACAGAGCAGCTGTGGCTGCCCCTGGATCCCTGGCAGTGTCCAAGGCCAGGTTGGACGGGGCTTGGAGCAGCCTGGGATAGTGGAAGGTGTTGCTGCCCATGGCAGGGGGTGGGACTGGCTGAGGTTTAAGGCCCCTTCCCACCCAAACCATTCTATGATTCTTTGATTTTAAATTGCTGCAGTTCTTGTAACGTTTCACCTGGTTTGAGTCTGTTTTTTATTCTAGTGCAGTGATAAACAGACACTTGCATGTCTTTGCATTTCTTAATAATTAATGCTATTAAAATTCTTTCCCTTTTTTTTTTTTTTTTCCCTTAAACTCTCTTAGTCTTTCATTGTATTAATATTACTTTTTATTGATTTGGACGTTCTGGTTACCCATGTCAGCTTCTGTAAGTGTTCTTATTTTTCTTTGGTTTTCAGATTATTTATTTCTGAGGTGAAGCATGTAGTGGTTCATTACAATAAGAATTTCAACATCTTTAGGAGGACGAGATGCCCTGCAGAAGAAGAAGGAGTCTAGTCTGGAGGCATTATCAGCAGCACTGCAGTGTGAGCTGCCCTAATACTGTAATACAGATGTTAAAAGGAAGAAATGTCATTTTTTTGCCTGTACTGGCCATGAAACTTGAGAGTTTTGGCAAAAGTGATGTTCTGTTTGCAATAAAGGCGTGATGTTTCTCCCATCTACAGACACTGCTCTCACCTCATTCATTTCTTGCTTGCTGGAGCACACAGAGGATCTTAAACCCCTCTGCAGCAAGGATTTCATGGCAAGATACCTTTGATCTGGTTGCTGACTGATACAGCAGAACAGAAATTCTGTAACAACTCTTCAGTGAAAATAATTTAAAGTCACTGTTAATCTTTAATCTGAATTTGTGTTTCCAACTGTATGTATGACCAAAAAAACCTGCGGTGCCAGTGCCTTTCTCTCTCATAGAACAGCACATATGTCTAGGCCTGTTCTGGCATTTGTGTAAATGAAGTGGTAAATAAAATGTTTGGAAGCGGATAGCATTTACTGATACACAGTCCTGAAGTTCCTGACACAGGATAGCAGCCAGTCCTGTTGGCATAATATGTCCATGATGATTACATTTCGAATTAGTGCAAATGGACATGTAGGAGGCTTAAAATATGAAATAAAAATAAGCTGCTGTGGCCATCTCTGCTCCTTGTCCCAAGAGAAAACAACAGTGTGGCCTGTGTGTGTAAATGTGTTGGAAAATTTAAGACAATGGAAAAAGTTTCAGTTCAAAATGCAATATCTTTGCTAGTTAAATATTTATCAGGAGTGAATTCCACTTGTACCATTAAGAAAGTGTATAATTAGCAAAAACAAAGAGAAGTTAGGTAAATTTCTCACCACTTAGGTATTTATTTAGATTATGAAATAAGTGTATATAGCACTCTTCCAGCATTAGACTTAATTCTTGCTATGAGTATTGATTTTATATTTTTTTAGCACAGCACAACATAAAACCAGAGAAAACTATAAAAGTAGAAAAGAAAACTAGTGGTGCCACTTTCTCTAAGTGGAGAAGAAAGAGAAGAAAGAAATAGTTCAAGGTTCAGAGGAAGTATGTAAATGTTGCTGTGAGACTTTGGATGACAGGATACCTGAGAACTTTCTGGAAAAGGAATGTCATTGTTTCTTTATAAAGGTGAAGAATAACCGAATGGGTCAAATTCAGAAATGAAGTACCTTCATATGAGGTGGATCACTGACAAAAGTATAAACATACACTAAAAATCGTCTTGTTTGTACTAAATTTCCCTTGGTGGCGAAAGAAGGAGGGGTTGGTTGGTTGTTTTCTGCAGACTGTTAAGTAGGAAAGAAACTATAAATGAAAAGGACTGTGGGGAAATAATACATTTTGGGATGAAGAGGCCAAGCTGCTGCTTAGACATTTCTCATTTTCAAACAGAACTTGGCTATCTTAATGAGAGCCAATTTCTGAGAAAACATACAATTAAAAAGTTGAACTCAATATCCAAAGTTAGTACAAGAACATGCAGTAATTGATATCTGCAGTGTATCTGTTCATGTAAAAAAAAACCCACAACCTGTTTTGTCTCATACATTTAATGATATTTTGAGCTGGGCTGGTTGATATTTTAAATTAATATCTTATCCTTCCAGGAAGATGTGCTCATTACCATGCCAGCTGTGTTGGAAACTTTTTTTAGTTTAGCAATAGAAATGCATTTTTAATTTGATTTTTCTGTCATTTGTGACTCCTGCTCAGACAAGGAACCTCTTTAGGTGTTTCTTGTGGTGTATTTTTCTTCACTTGATCAACAAGTACAAACCACTGCTGAAATATGTGGTTTCTGTTTGTTTGTTTGCTACTCCCTACCATTTTTTCCTCCCAGTTCTGTCTTTTTCCCTGAACCTGTGAAGCATGTCCTGCATTAAAGGGATTTGCAGGAATAGCCACGTTAAAGGTGCTCCTGTGACCTACAGGTGACTTGTGACAGACCGAGACAGGCCAAGATTAGTAACATCTCACCTGCCTTTGCTAAGGTGTCTCATGTACTTAACAGATAACTACCAGCACTTCTGGGGGTCAAGATTTCTCTTTTCCTTTCTTCTTTTACAAGTCAAAAGAAGGGAAATATTCTTAGCACAAGATAGAAGAATTACGGAAATTAGAACTATTCCTTTCAGTGATGTAGTTTGTGAGAAGGGCTCTAAAAGTTCTGCACTTGGCTCATTAATGTTTTTTAAGAGGTTTTTGGCTGAGCTGGACCACCAGTTTCTAGAGCTGGTGTTTTGGCTCCAAAAGGAGGAGGAGACCCAGGGTGTGCTGGAGGCCGGGAAGAGGGGCTCACCTGGAAGGACTCTCATCCTGGGAGACGGGAGCAGGAGTGGGAGCAGGGCTTGCATGGCGAGGACCAGAGGTGGGAGGAGAGGAGAAGGAGCTCTGGTGAGAGCTGCGGCTCTTGGCTGTGTGCACCAAACCCTCCTGGAACATTTGGAAGGGATGAGCTGTTCTGTCTCCACCAGTGGATTCTTCATTTTTTGTGGTGGTTGACACTTTGTGGCACAAAACCAGGGCTATAATTTAAGTTACTCCTTCGCTCTTTGTGCTCAGACAAACAGGCCAAAAATGTGAATGGATATTTGTAATACTAAGCTTAAAAGTATGAAGAACCTCATTTCCTCTTTAGGTTGTGAATTTAATGACAGCAAAACTTTGAAACTTCACATCAACATTTGTATACTTTGAAAGAAAACAATAGCTGATTTTTATTTCTTTTTCCCTCCCCCTTCTGGGTGAATTTCACAATAGAACAGATCAAATCAACCTTGTCAGAGTCCTCAGTGCATAGAGCATCTTTTCTTCAGCCAGAGCTTGAGGAACCTGATTCACAGAAATAGAGCAAGAAAGATGTATCACAATCGAGTCCACATAAATTCTGTTTGTATCTTTTCTTCCTTTCTTTTGCTTTAAAAATCTCAAGACAGAAGAGGGCTCTGCTGAAAGCCTTGCCTCTTGCCAGATCTTTTTTAAGTTGACATGTACCTCAAGCTGTGCACTACAGAACAGAAGCTCACAGTCCTTGGAGTGAAATCTGGGAAATATTGGGGGAGAGCTTTAGGGGGTACCCACTGACCATTCTCACCTGCTCCTCAGTATGGAGGAAGATGCTTTTGGAGAATTATTCAGTAGTATCCTTCATTTTTAGTGGATTTCTTACTGTGGAGGGCCGTGTCTTGTAATTTCCTCTATCTTTGATGTCTGCAACTGCAAAGTTTTAAAGTGAATAAATTTTAATATGACTTGGAGTGTTGTTGCTCTACAAGTGTTTCACAGTGATGTCATGATGTCACTATTATCTTAGGGTATTGGTTTTGAATAAGGATAAATATTATGTACACCAAAAGCAGAATTTTAGATGCTAATAACTTTAGAAATTGGAATATTGAAGTGCATTAAGAAGTATTGGCACTGTAATAGTGTTGGCACAATAATTGCCTGACCAATGAAACTTTTAAAATTGGCAAAAAATGAAACATTATTATATTGTTACTAGTATTATTTTCTTCTCTTGCAGGGCAATTTCTATGTATTGTAAACTTTCAGACAGCACCTTGGCCTTCATCAGATGGTGTAGGGATGGTTTGGGTTTTCTTATTAACTTCAATGACTTCCTTGGATATGTCGATTTCTTCTCTGAAGTCACAGCAGCCCTCCTGTCACTGACAGTGCCCCTGTTGTGACTGACTATTTCAGATGAACATGCTCTTCAGCCTGAAAGAACTCAGTGTATTTCACTTTCTTCTTCTTAAGGGGGGGGGGAAGTGATGGAAGAAGCTTGTTTCTCTAACAGCTTAACTTCCAGTGATATGAATTCTGATATGAATTCTCAGCCCGTAGTTTTTCCTGTATCTTAAGGGATTGTACCATTTCATATCCAACCTGTGGGTTGAACGTAGAGTAAATACATGTATGTAGTAATGAAGGCAATAATGTAGGAATGCAGGAAATAAAGTTGATCTTTCAGTAAAATCCTGGAGAGTGGAGCTGCTTGTCTCTCTTCTCCCTCCATTAGAAAAGTACGTGTAACTGAGAATGATGGTTTTTGTACCAGTTTGACTTTCCCACTCACCACTCTATCAAGTAGATTAGAGGTCTTGCCCAGATATAATACAAGTTTTAATTGTGCTTATATTTTATTAGGGGTTTGTGTACAGAGACAGTTCTGTGACAGACTATTGCAGAACATATCAAACCAGTACTGACAATGAACTAAATTAACCTTTCTTTGCTGGGATTGCAGCTGGAGCTGGAGGAACTTTACCAGAGTGTCATGGAAAATATCATTGTCGTCATTCCCATGTATGGAGAAGGTGAAACGGGACCAGTGGGTAATGTTATGGTTAAAGAAGACATTAAAACTTTAAAATTTCAGCTGTGGTTGGAATCCAGTTTTGGAGAGTACCAGCCTTGATGTGAAACAATTGCATACATTTATGGCAGTTCAGATGTCCGGCCAGCCTGAAGGAGCCATTCTTCAGTCCCTTTCCCCCCTCACTGTCCCATGTTCTTTCTTTTGGGGAGGTTATTTCAGGCCAACCAACTGGGGAGTGAAAGCAACTGAGAGGGAGGGGAGAATTCACAGAGCAGATCATCCTCCAGTGACAAAATGTGCAACCTCAGGCCAGTTTCTCAGCGTCATTCAGACCCCAAATGCCAGACATTTGCCTGGGGCAAACTGCTGAAGGGAAGCTGTGGGTCTTTAATGCCAGAAGATTGGCTTTCTGTGCCTCACTTTGCTGCTTCTGTCACTTACACAATAAACGTGGCCTTCCTGCTATTCCTGACTGAGAGGACATGTAATTTGTTCTGGTCTGAAGATATAAGTCTCTGTTTTTCTACCAGTAATTATATCATAATGTGCTGGATATCTCTGGAAGCATAGTTGGATAGAAAGACAAATATTATTTCCTGTGTTGCAGATGAGAATTGTGAAATAAAAAAGCAAAGCCAACTGGAAGTTTTCTCTGGTGGTCCAGCTGTTAAGGTGAGGAATTGTCAGAACTGGGCTGGTTCAGATACTATTTTTTTCAGCAAACAGGTACAAGACAGACTTTCTCACCAGCTTTTAGTCCTGTTTCCCTTTGTTCAGGTGGAATTTCCTGTACTGGCTTGTTTTACAGCTGAAATTGACTGCACTTTACCCTAGTTACCGAAACAAAGGTCTCTCAGCTAGGATTTTATTCTGATTCTTATACTTGATGAATCTCAGCCACTCTTAAGTCAGGCCAGTTCCATCCGTGTGGCAGGAATGAGCCACCTCTATTTTAATTTCCAGTGGAAGTTCACTAACAATTCGGTTAGCATTCATCACAAAGTGATCGTCCTCCAGATCCTACTTAGAGCCTTACAAATATACTTCTCAAGTTTTAATTTAACCTTTGTAATAAATATTCCCACTGTACAGAGTGAAATTCTTGCTTGAAAGCTGCGGTTGGAGCTTAAAATAATGCGAGAGAGATGGTGAGAAGCCTCTGGGGTGGAAAGGAAGCACCACGGCACAGAGGGAACGGCTGCAGATCCATGCTGAGATACCACAGTGACACTCTGAGGATGTCAGTGGTGCATACAAGTGCTTCTGCTGAGCTGAGCTTCCACAGGCAGCCCCTGCAACAAAAATATTTAAATATCTGAGTGTTAAAACACGGCACTGAGAGAGGCAATTGCTGGTCGTGCAGGTATTCTGTGTGTGCTTTGTCTTTTCCGTGAGAGCAGAGAGACAAGATTCACGCTCACAGCTTCAGAACCTAAATGATTTCATTGGCCTGCACAGGAAAAATTAATACACAAACACAAGATGATGGACCAAATCCAGTCTTATGATTCCAGTGAGTATTTCTGTGAATTTAATGAACCTGATACTGTCAAAAACTACGGGCTCGATTTTCTATTAGTTGTGTATGCAGCTTGCTGTTAACTGAATGCTTTATACAGGTGTGAAAGTTCAATGTATTTGCTTGTCTTCTGGTGCCTTACAATAAATTAACCTATCTTGATTCATGTAGCTCGTAGGTTCCTCTAGGATTTATCTTCTTTAAATGATTTTAGCAAGGCTTCAAAAGACTGTAACAGATAACAGGGTGGAGTAGGAGAATTCTTGATAGCAAGGTTGCTTAAAGTGACTATTTCCCTGTAAAAGCCTAAAAATCATAGAATCCTAGAATGGTTTGGGCTAGAAGGGACCCTAAAGATCATCTGTTCCAACCCCCTGCCAAGGGCAGGGACACCTCCCACTAGACCACGTTGCTCCAAACCCTGTCCAACCTGGGAAAATGCATGTTAATGTCAGTGTTTGCAGTTAAAAAAAAAAAATCAAAATCAAAGGCAAAAATGAACAGAAAGCCGTCCTTTGCCTCCCCAGACTTCTAGCAGCTATTCTATACTGAAATTAGCCACCTTCTGTTATTTGAATCTCAGCTGAAATGTGAAACTTCGAGAAGTTTTCTTTTAAAAATAACTAAGTGGAAATTTGCAGGGGAAGTGGATACTCCGCGAGTTCAAACTGGATGAATAAAAATAAACATCTTCTTTGGATATTTTGATCCAGCAATTGGAAAACTCAGCAAATCAGCCGCTAGTCCAGATGGAAAGAAGTTGCTGAGGACATTGTGCCAGCTAGTTCTGGATCCTGTCCTTAAGGCACAACACTGTTTTTTTATTTGATTGCAAGGGTGTAAGGGTAAACTTTTTTTAGTTTAGCAGGTTAACCCTTAGGAAAGCCAACCTTCTTCTAAAGTAGGTCCATACTTTCTGTAGAGACTAGAAACAAGAACAATGTGAAAAATGTGGGACAGAAGTAGAAGGCAGCAAATCCGAATGGTCTGTTACCCGGAGTAACATATACAGCATGTCACTAAAGATTTGTGTGTGAAGCCCTTCTCATTGGAGTTTGGAACAACCATAAAATATGGCTATCCACAGACCTTTTTCTTTTTAGTATTGTAATCTGCTGTCAACAGAGAAGGACATTCATGGTTCTTTTTCAGCAGCTTAATATAACCCAAGATCCCAACCTTTGGCTGGAATGTAAGCCACCAGCCCAAGGAAAAAACAGAATGCAATGAGTGATGGTTTTTAGTAATTCAAACATAGTTTTTCCCAAATTGCTTGTTCTAGATAAGTAATTTACAAATAGCTTTAAGATTTAAAATATTTAAGTAGTCATAGGGAAATCTCAAATGGCTGCCATGACTTTTGAACTGGAATGGAATGGAATGGAATGGAATGGAATGGAAGTGAATCCCTAGGCAAGGCCTTCTACATGGAATCCAGTAAGTTTATTTTGATGTTGGTTGTTATGTCTGCTGAAATAGTCTTAAATTTCAATGTGTATTTTGAGTTCTTATATCGTGCATGGTGTGCTGATGGCTCCCTGCTGGACGTGCCTTGCTTCAGATGACCACCATTCACCTATCTTACCCTGTACCAGCAAAAAAATACCACTGTGCTCTCCTCTATGAGGGACAACCTGAGAATGAAGCTGTTTTGGGCAAAAAAAAACTATTCCCACAATACCAAGGGTTGTCAAAAATACAGCACTCCTAGTGCACACATGAGCAAAACTGCCTAAAATGCATTTAGATTTTCTGTGTTATAATTAATAATTTGGTACTGTTTAACAGGGTATTACAAAGAGAGAACAAGCAACAAAAAAGCCTTGGGCTACCACACATAAAATTTGTTTTATGTCTTTATATGCTGGATGCTGATGTGTGGGAAACTACACTGTATTTATTTTAGACTCAGGGAACGTGTGTGGTTGAGATCAACAGGGATATGATGGAGAAATGTTAGGATTAAATTCTAGCCCACTTAATTTTTTTGTAAAGAAGCAAGAGCTCTCCTCTAATCCCAGAGTGGTTTGGATTGGAAGGGACCTTAAGTTCCATCCAGTTCCACCCCCTGCCATGGGGCGGGGCCCCCTCCAACGTCCCAGGGGGCTCTCAA
>NW_008240031.1:2149313-2151825 GCF_000691975.1 Corvus brachyrhynchos | reverse complement strand
GAAGGGCAGGTCCAGCTCTCCCCCACAGCACCCCCAGGTCCTTCTCCCAGGGCTGGTCCCAGCCCTTTCTCCAGCCAGTCTGTACTTGTGCTTGCAATTGCCCAATCATTGGATCATTTGAGGTGGAAAAGACCCTTAAGATCATCAAATCCAGCTATAAAACTAACTGTGACAAAACCAGAGGTGCAACAGGCAATCACCTAAGTGTGTTTTCACATTCAGTTCCAGGAAACCACAATAGCTCTGTTCTAATGTTGTTTAGATCAGTAATGCAAAGACTCAGTATTCCCACTGAGAGTCCTATGTTCACCTCTCTGGCACCCAAACCAAGAAAGACCTGGACCTATTGGAATGGGTCCAGAGGAGGCCACCGAGATGCTCCAGGGCTGGAGCCCCTCTGCTCTGCAGCCAGCCTGGGACAGCTGGGGGTGTTCAGCTGCACAAGAGAAGGCTCCAGGGAGAGCTCAGAGCCCCTGGAGGGCCTAAAAGGGGCTCCAGGAGAGCTGCAGAGGGACTGGGGACAAGGCATGCAGGGACAGGACACAGGGAATGGCTTCCCAGTGCCAGAGGGCAGGGCTGGATGGGGGATTGGGCAGGAATTGTTCCCTGGGAGGGTGGGCAGGCCCTGGCACAGGGGGCCCAGAGCAGCTGGGGCTGCCCCTGGAGCGTGGTGTGGGGCAGGGCTGTACAGTGTGGTACAGTGTCCAAGGCCAGGCTGGACAGCCTGGGATAGTGGAAGGTGTCCCTGCCCATGGCAGGGGTGGGACCGGATGAGCTTGAAGGTCCCTTCCAAACCAAGAATTCTGTGATTCTAGGAGGCTTTTTATTCTAAAGTTATGAAAAGGTTGAATGGAAATAGCAAAATGTAAGTGGGTAGGTAAATTATATCGTTCTTTATAAATTACCTTTCTTCTGGGAAAGTTATCATTTGGGGTTTTTTTTCTGCTCTCCTTTCCGTTGCTGTAAACCTTTGGGATAACAAGCAATGGGTATCCTAAATAACCAGAAAAAGCAGAAAGAATTGAGTTTTCTAAATAAACTCTTTTAGAACTGTTTAAACATTAACTTCTGGCCTTCAAATAACCGGATTTTCTTAGTAAATTAAATTTTTCCATGAAAAGCCTGGAAAATACATTCTATCCTAAAAGTATTTGTTTATCACTAAGCCCAGCTATTCACATACCAATTTGTCTTAACTATCTTAAAAGCAATCAGAAGATTTAAAGCCTACTTTAAAAATTAATTCCAGACCACAGTGCTGGTGGTGGGCAGGAAATACACCAGCCCAGCTGCTTAGAAAATGTCTTGGCCATCAGGACTCAAGGATGTGAGCGCAAGGACAAAAGAGCAAAATGGAGAATTTTTTCACCTCTGTGACTTGTGAGACCTATCCTGGCAAAGCAGGGGAGTTTTGCAGCTGTAGCCATGTTTCTAAGCCAAACTGATGGGTTTTTAGGTACGATACTTATCAGATTGCTTGTCAGCCTGTTGTCCTGCACATCTTCAGTTCAGAACATCTACAGTTCAGATAATTTACTCCTTTTTTCCTGGCAGCCAGCTCCTCTAGGCTTTGGTGCCAGCAGAGGGTGCCAGAAAGATGTGGCAGCTCCTGCACATTCAGACTTTTCCTTTTCAGGTTGGGTTTCTATCACTTAAAATAAAGATTTTCCTTTGCAGCAAGACTGGGAGGAAGAATTGGTCACCAGCAGCAGCAGGGTAGAAAATTTAGTAGCAATTTGAAGCTTTAAAAGGACACAGTGCCAGGCCAAGGAGCTTCAGTGGCAGGACATCACCTTGTGAATCCTTAGGCTGCCTTTAAAATAATTAAATAATCCTTCTTATGCTGCCCCTGGAACTTCAGCTTTCCAGCGTGGTACAGAGCCCTTCCTCGGGTACTGGGGTTTGTTTGTGTGTCCCATTTCACTCCTTCCTGTTTAAAAGTGCACTTCAGGAGTATCCCGTGACATCGGGAGGCTTCACGGGGTACATTTGGAACTCCCCACATGGAAAAACTGCAGGAAATGTCATGTTTTATTTTGGAGGTGGCTCCTTTTGAAGCATCACTGCAGTACCTGCTCAAGTAATCAGTGATGAGATAAGAGATGCTCAACTTTTAAAGTCTGAACTGGCAATCTGACTTCTTAAAAGAATAATTTACATACTTGTGTGGCTGGGTTTGAGTATTTAGGGTTTTTTTTCCATGTTTAATTTTTAGCCCTCTGTATGTGTCCTACTGCACTGCTGCCTTTCCCACGCTGGAGGGCCCAGGGTGCCTGAGTGTGTTCAGGGCTTTGTTCTTGTTCCCCTTCTGGAACATTGTCTGTGGTAATTGCTTTGGTGATTGTTCCGGTTTGGCCAAATTTAGAAATACATCCTCTGAGAGAAGGCACAACCACCCCTCCTCCACCAGGTTTGGGAAAAATAAATTTTCCTCAAAGGAAAGTGAAAGAGATAAAAGCTATTTATTTAACAAACACATGGGAAAAGGAAAATAATGCTAAATAATAAAATG
>NW_008240031.1:2131990-2149261 GCF_000691975.1 Corvus brachyrhynchos | reverse complement strand
AGGAAAAATTCAACTCTCAGTCTCTCTCTGGAGAAAAAGCAGCTGAACCCCTGGCCAAAAAACTGTCCTCGGGAAAACAGCAAGCCAGGTGCTTTCTCCCTCCCCTGCCACAGGTGGGAAAAACAAATTGCTTCTGCTTTGAAGAAGTTTTGCTCAGTTTTTCCTTCCCCCTCTCAGGCTCATTTTAGAGGCATAGAAAGGCACAGGAATTAATTTCTGGGCATAGGCAGCGATAAGGGATACACATCATAAGGTCACCCCAAGACAGTGATAATAGAGCTACACTGCACAGGTTCATAATAAAGGACAGGCTGTGACTGTACATAATGTTTTGTGTCCTGTTCCTTTCCTAACAGGTGCAAGCACTCCATTTCTCACCTTGACTGCTTCTGAACATTGAATTAACACTTCTGAGTGCTTATTATAGCCCAAGGAGCTCAAGCTGACCAGGTCAGTTCCTGTGACATGTGAAACACCTTTTTCTCCGTGTCCTTTTCTGTCTATCTGAATTGAATTTTCCCTTTTTCATTGCCAATTAACTTGGTCACATGAGATCTTTCTGCAATTGGGAGTTGGCTTCACTTTTACCTGCTTTAAAGAATTAATTGGAAAGCAGCAGTTTCCTAGCTACCATTAAGGTGTTCAAGGGTTTTGTCTAGGCAGAAACTCACAATAAGCCAGTTCTATTTTTTCCTGTAGCTGGCTCATCCCTTTTTAATTTTTTTTTTTCCTTCCCACTAGGTTTTACTGACAGTTTGAGATCCAACACTGGCAGCCAGGTTTTTCCAATGCATCTTTGATCATTGCCAGATTTTGCCTGGAGATCCTTGGCAAGTTGTGTCTGCAACAGGTAAAGGCAAAGGCTTCAAGGAGCTTGTTCCACCTCTGGACAACTTCCTAGGTAAGTTGTAATCACTTCTGTTTTATGGTGTGTGATGCACTGCCCAGTTTTGTCCTAATAGTTCCCTCTCAAAACCAGGAAGGAAATGGAAATTTTTTAGAGTGTCACACTGAATACACACAGAGTGTTAACAAAGGGTGGTGATGGCACGATCACCTAATTAAAAAAAATAAAAATTGCATCCTAATTTGCCTTACGTGGTTGTTGTTGCCTGTGTGTTTTCTGTGATCACTCCTGGCTGTGTCAAAAACATTGACACATTAAAAAAAAGCCACCTAGGGACTAATGGTGTTCTTCTATAGTTTGCCTAGACCACAATTGTTTCTAACCTAGAAAATGCCTCCCTTCACTGTTGCTCTTGCAAGAATTCTTGCTGAATGGCCAAGTTTTGTCCTCTCAGACAGAAGATGTGTTCCTTGATTTCCTAACAGGAATCCTCTGTGCTCTGGGAGACAGATGGCAAAAGGCTGGCAGCTCAGAAACACAGAATCAATTAGGTCAGAAAAGACCTCTGAGGTCATCGAGTCCAACCTGTGACCCCAATACCACCTTATCAATCAGACTTTGGCACTGAGTGCCATGTCCAGTCTTTTCTTAAACACCTCCAGGGACAGTGACTGACCATGTCCCTGGGCAGCCCCTGCCAATGCCCAATCACTTTTTCTGTAAAGAATTTCTTCCTAGCCCTCCGCTTGTGCAGCTTAAGACTCTCTTCTTGTCTTGTCCCTTGTTCCCTGGGAGCAGAGCCCAACACCCTCCAGCTGCCCCCTCCTGTCAGGGACTTGTGCAGAGCCACAAGGTCCCCCCTGAGCCTCCTTTGCTCCAGCCTGAGCCCCTCTCCCAGCTCCCTCAGCCACTCTTCACAGGGCTTGTATCCCACACCCTTCACTAGCCCTGTTGCCCTTCTCAGGACATGCTTCAGCCCCTCAATGTCCTTCCTAATGTGGGGGGCCCAGAACTGGACACAGCACTCAAGGTGTGGCCTCACCAGTGCTGAGGACCAGGGAAGAATGACCTCCCTGGTCCTGCTGGCCGCTCCATTCCTGATCCAGGCCAGGTGCCATTGGCCTTCTTGGCCATCTGAGCCCACTGCTGGCTCATGTCCAGTTGGCTGTGGGCCAGCACCCCCAGGAGTCCTTCTGCCTGGGCAGCCACTCTGTCCCCAGCCTGTAGCACTGCAGGGCATTATTGTGGCCAAAGTGCAGGACCTGGCACTTGGATTTGTTAAAGCTCATATTTTTTGATTCAGCCCCTGGATCCAGCCTGTCCGGGTCCCTCTGCAGAGCCTTCCTGCCCTCCAGCAGATCCACACTCCCAGCTTGGTGTCATCTGCAAATTTGCTGATGGTAGACTCAATCCCCTCATCCAGATCATCAGTAAAGAGATTAAACAGGGCCCAACACTGATCCCTGGGGACACCATGGTGACTGGCTTCCAGCAGAATGTGGCACCATCTGCACCATTCTCTGGGCCTGGCCATGCAGTCAGTTCTTAATCCAGCAAAGAGGGCATCTGTCCAGGCCCTGGGCTGCAGCTTTCCCAGAAGAATGCTGTAGGAGATGGTGATGAAGGCTTTGCTGAAGTCCAGATAGACACATCCTCAGCCTTTCCCACATCCACCAGGCAGGTCACCTGGTCATAGAAAGAGATCAGGTTGGTCAAGCACGACCTACTCCTCCTAAATCCACACTGGCTGGGTCTGATCCCCTGGCCATTCTGTAGATGCCATGTGATGGCACTCAGGATGATCTGTTCCATGACCTTGCCAGGCACTGAGGTCAGGCTGACAGGCCTGGAGTGTTCTGGATCCTCCTTCCAGCCGTTCTTGTGAATGGGGCATCACTGTGGCACCTCCAGTCATCTGGGACCTCCCCTGTGAGCCAGGACTGATGGTAAACGATGGGGAATGGCTGGATGAGCTCCTTGCCCAGCTCCCTCATCCCTCTGGGATGGATCCCATCTGGTCCCATAGATTGATGAGCATCTAAGTGGCTCAGCAGGTCACCAACTGCTTCTTCCTGGATAACAGTGGTGCTGTTCTGCTCCCTGACTCCATCTACCAGTCCAGGAGGCCAACTGTCCCAAGGACAACCTGTCTTTCTGTTGAAAACTGAGGCAAAGAAGGTGTTAAGTACCTCACCCTTTTCCTCATCTTCAGTTACTATATTCCCTGCCCCCGCAACCAATAAAGAATGGAGGTTGTCCTTGCCCCTCCTTTTGCCATTAACATATTTATAAAAACATTTTTTATTAGCTTTCACAGAAGTGGACAGATTAAGTTCTAATTGGGCTTTCTCATCTCCAGTTCTCTTTCTGTATGACCTAGCAACATCCTTGAGCACTTTCTGAGTTGCCTGCCCCTCTTTCCAAAGGTGATACACCCTCTTTTTTTTCCCCCCGAGTTCCTTGCCTCCTACAACTTAAAGTCTCCTACAAGAGACTACCTAGACCTAGAAATTCCAGGCAAGCCTTCCAGCACCCACCACCTAGATTTAAAGCAGATACAGAAAATACCTGCTAACATTGGAATCACAGACTCTCTGAATCATTTAGACTGGAAAAGACCTCCAAGATCATCAAGTCCAGCTTGTGACCAATTCCCACCTTGTCGACAAGCCCAGAGCACTGAGTGGCACATCCAGTCATTCCCTG
The DNA here is from genome assembly GCF_000691975.1 of Corvus brachyrhynchos. Classification (NCBI taxonomy): domain Eukaryota; kingdom Metazoa; phylum Chordata; class Aves; order Passeriformes; family Corvidae; genus Corvus; species Corvus brachyrhynchos. The sequence continues at coordinate 2,145,708 of NW_008240031.1, read as the reverse complement.
GACACCTCCATGGACAGGAACTCCCAACACCTCCCTGGGCAGCCCCTTCCAGTGCCCGACAGCCTTTCTGTGAAGAAATTTTCCCTATTTTCCAATCTAAACTTCCTCTGGCACAACTTGAGGCCATTTGCTCTTGCTTAGTAGTTTAGGAATGGTATTCACTACTAATCATTCTCTCCCCCTCACACCACTGTGGTGGCTGGAGAGAACTGGAGGCACAAAAGGTAAAGATCAGGGGCTGAGATAAGAACAATTTACTGGAAACAGCAATGAGAAAAGAAAATGAACAGTAACAGCAACAGTACTGATAAAGGTGTACAAAAGGGAGAGATTCACGTGAAAAGTGGTCACCACGGAGCACAGTGAACTGCAACCACTCCACCCCGACTGAGAGACTCACCTTCCTCTCTGGCAGTGTGAGGTGGTACAGAATAACCTCCAGGTCCTGGCCATGCCCCTGCCAGCCACTGCAAAAAACCCTGTCCTGGCTGGAACCAAAAGATTCCCTGCGAGCAGAGCCCGACCCCCCCCGGCTGCCCCCTCCTGTCAGGGACTTGTGCAGAGCCACAAGGTCCCCCCTGAGCCTCCTTTGCTCCAGCCTGAGCCCCTTTCCAGCTCCCTCAGCCGCTCCTGGGGCTCCAGCCCCTTCCCAGCTCCGTTCCCTTCCCTGGACACGCTCCAGCCCCTCCATGTCTCTCTTGTCCTGAGGGGCCCAGAGCTGTCCCTAGCACTGGAGGTGCCTCAGCAGTGCCAGCACAGGGGACGGGCCCTGCCCTGGGGCTGTGTCACACTATTTTCTGATTTAGGAAATGCCTCAGTTCCTGCTGCTGGACAGGTGCAGAATCTCCTGGGCCTGGTGTGGTGGTGTTAGGCAGCAAAGTCCTGCCTCCATAGCTCTGTGACAGCAGAGTATACAGAGTATGAAAACCAGAAGCCACCTCAGGCTGAGAGCCTTGGGGAGGGAGGGTAGAAGCTGTCACTAGAATTTTAGCAGCTAGTTCACTTCCAGAAACAGCAGAAAAAAATCACAGCAAATGAATGGGTGAGGAAAAGAGGCCAGTTGGTGCAGCAAGGCTTTCACTGCATGCTAGTACCTGTGCAGTAGGGAGGACTTTGTGTGTCAACCTCATCCGCTTTAGTTCCCTTCTGCAGCTGGCTCGAAGGTGTGCTTGATACAGCTCACCAAAGCAGCAACCATAAACTCCCACAGTGCAAACAAAGACGCAAGAAGTCATCTAACCTTTTCTCCAAGATTCTTCTCGTGTTAGAAGTTCTTGGATAGACATTCTGATGCGTTTTAGGATGTGTTGAAAGAAAAATAAACTAAAGCCACACCAAGCTACACTGGCCAGTTTTGCTTAGCAGGGCAGCAGTAGTGCAGGCCCTACCTCAGCTGCAGCCTCTGTCCCCCTCCCCACCCATCCCAACAAATTCCTTGTTCTCTTGTGGAAGCAAGAGGACAGAAGGGGTACTGCACTGCTCAGACCCCTTGGTACACCCTCACCCTCAGCAGAGTTAAAGGATTTAGGGGTTACACAAGCCTTATAATTACTGGCACTGCAGGAAAAGCACTCTTCTCAACACCTGCTTCACACTGGGGCCCGTGACAATCCAGGCTCACATGTCTGCAGCTCGCACTGCTGCTGTCAGGGGTCTGGAAGGTTTGAAGCTAAATGCACACAACAGCTGAAGAACACAATCCTACCTCGGCCCCAATTACTGCCTGCTACACAGGGCACAGTAATTTACAAAATTGCAGCCATACTTTATTATGCCCTGAGTGGTTTAGAGCACATCGTAAGATGGACACTTGTCCTTGCTTCACTTTTCTAATGTACCTGGGAGATGTTCTCATCCCCTCAGCCCATTCAGCCACACTTGAGTTTGACATTAAGAGCACAAACAGCATCTGCACCAGAGACCAGTTTTAAATCTTTTATTCAGAATTACTTTGGAACCTCTTTCCACACTCTACTTATAGGTCAAGTCGACGTGCAATGGTGATGCAGAAAGTACTGATCTGCTGCAGGCCATCAGGAAAAACTTCATGAAAAGCATGGTTTTATTGGAAATAAATCATGCTAGAAACTGATCCTTAACAGATACAAAATATTAAACAGATAAGAAAAAAGAAAAGAAAGATTGGATGCACTATTAAGACCAACATGTGAACTCAAGACTGCTGTGAAAAATCATACAAAAAAGGCAATAACAAACAGTAATGCAGCATTAAAGGTGGGGGTACAGGGCAGACAAGAGTTACAAAACATCCTGTTTCAATATTTCTCATCCACGTACTTGGTTCAAATACTGTAACAGTACTGGAAGGCAAAAAGCACCAGACATCCAACTAAAGAGATAAGAAAAAAGGAACATAAAATTAGCAAAAAAAGTAAGATCTGGTCATTAGTGAAGGAATAATCTCAAATACAGTTACTTAAAACACAACACTTGGAAAAGCTGTTATTTCAGCATACATAGACAATACCATTATTCCAGCTCTATGGAAATGACTTGGTTTTCCTAGTCTGTAACCTCTTCCACATACAGTACTGCTGAGGTTATCCCCAGAGGTGTGTGTGGGCAGACACTGCATACACACAAACAAAGCAGCACGGTCATCACAGGAGTAAAACAGGGGGAAGTTGTTCCCTTTGAAGTAGAAAAGCAACAATCAGGAGGCCAGGAAATATGGGGCAAAGCATCATTAAGCCCTAAACACACAATTCAAAATTAGGTGGGGACACTGCGCAGCTATGGCTTCTATCTCCTAAAAAGCCAAGCCTCCCTCACAGTCCACATGGAATACAGAAGCTACTGAAGAGACAGAAACCATAATCAAGAAATCCTAGAAAATCCTCCTGCCCTGGAGAAAGCAATTCCTATTTTGTCTCCTTAGAGCTGCCACAGAAAGCAGCTGCACACTCAACTGTATACTGGGAGTTTTTGGTGGTGGCGAGGTGTCCCAATTATAACATGGGGGCACAGAGACTGTGTGATGCAGGGTTTGCATAGATAGTCTGTCCCCTTCCTAGCTCAAAGAACATAAAGAGGAAGAGGTCACAGCTTAGGCTCTAGTTGCATTTGTGAAAAACATGGAACTAGAAAAAAATAACAACCCCAAACAACTCCATTTATAGAGGCTTCCTGTACGTCCCCAGGTGAGGGGGAGGTGGGGAACAAGACATATAACACATGTCATGGCTATTTCAAAGCTTCATTCTCTTAATGAAGTTTATTACAGGCCCCAGTGAAAATCTTAAAAATTCACTAATTCTTACACTTCTGCACCTTTGTCCTAATTGCTGTCCTAGAGTGATTAAGTGCTTTCCTTTATTAAAAAAAAACTCAGTTTGTTTTTACATTATTGCTGTGTTTTACAACAAAATTAAAAATCACTTATGGAATCCACGCAGCAACAGAAAGTCAATATCCCCAGAACAAACCAAAAGCATGAACACGTGTTCTCAAAAGGGCCTTTTCTATACCAGCTATTCAATGAGGGGGGAGGGTGGGGGAGAAAAAACAACCAAAAATCATCCTATCGCTTCTCCTCCTAGCATCAACAAATTCACCCCACTTTCCCAGGAGGCAAATCGTTTCAATAAATATCAGCGTGAGCTCCGAGGTGCTGGAATTCCAGGGGGTAAGGAGGAGCAGCAGCAGCTGTGTGCAATGCCTGCGGGGTCCCGTGCTGCCCCGAGGGTCAGTCCAGGGAGATGATGTCGGGCGCGCTGCCGCCGCCGCTGCTGGTGATGACGCCGGCCTTGGCCTGGCCCGAGGAGCTAACGTGCGTGCTGCTCTCGTGATGGCTGGTGGAGGTGATGATGCTGCCAGGCGTGCTGCTTGTTAAGGTTGAGGTGAGACTATCCAAAAACATAGGAGGACAGTACTGCTTGAAACAAACAATGAAGAGTGAAGAGACTCACTGCACGAGGGAAATGTATGCTCTGAAGATACATCTTCCCCACACAAGCCCCAGACATGTTCCCAGTGGGACCTCGGTAAGGCACACAGAGCAAGAACCAGAGTTCTGCAAGTCACTGACAGACCAAGAGGGGACAGCAGCCACAAGCCCTCCTCCCTCAATCCCCCCCTTTTTGTTCTCCAGAATGGTTTGGGTTGGAAGGGACCTTAAAGCTCAGCTCATCTCATCCTATCCCCTTGCCATGGGCAGGGACATCTTCCACTATCCCAGATTGCTCCAGGCCCCATCCAACCTGGATACTTCCAGGGATGGGGCAGCGACAGCTTCACTGGGCAACCTGTGCCAGGGCCTCACCACCCTGGGGGTAATGCAAGTTAGGGCTGAGCATGTGTTTGCTTTAGAAGGCAAATTATCAGTAAAGAAAGTTTCCAGGCCTGGATTCATCATAGAAAGGCTAAACTGTATCCTCCTTAATGCATCTTCATTACCAGTTCTTGCTAGGAAAACAGGTTTTCCAAGTCTGTGGTTAGGTCTAAGCAAGTGAACTGCAAACACAGTTTGGATAACGGCATCCTGATAATTACTGGAGCACAACACCACAAAAATCAGCCTCAAAAATTAACTCCACAGAAGATCAGAAACATACCTGTGAATCAACTGGGATTAGCGAAAGAAAATCCAGACCTAGGAAGAAGAGAAGGGTAATAAATTAACATGTCTCTCTTTTATGCATGCACGACAAATTTAAGGATTTGTTTTGGTGGTTGTAGAACAGATTTTGCAATTCATACAGAGTTTCTAAATGGAATATACCACTGTGACACCACTCTCAACGACTACTTCAGGCAGCAGCAAAACGAGTTATCTAGTACAAGTGGCTCTTTTTAAGAATGAGGATGACATAATGATGTATTATTCACTGGATATTGCAGGGTGGTTCAATGTGGTTGCTTAGATGGAGGTTGCCATTTGGAGCTGTTGGTTCATAATGCAAGTTTCACTGCATATTGTACCTGACTTGGCCAAACTGGGACATGAAGAGTGTCATCACATTAAAGATGCTGGAATGAAGTAAAGTCACAACATGCACAAGTCCAAAAACAAGCAGCAGGTCTCTTCCTCAACCCACGGGCAGCCAATAAGGAAACATTTCTAATATCATCCCCGTTTTGTGTCTAGACAAATAAAAGGAACGAAGAAGAGGAAACTACAAGTAGTTCAATGTATATCCTCTAAGAGCAGTGACAACTAGTGTCCATCTTAAACACCATTAGCATGTAAGCACTTAGGGCAAGATGTTTAGAATTATGAAACCAATGAAATTACCACATTTTTTGGTTTTTTTTTTTTTTTCTTCTAAATATTGGCCTTGTGTTTGCTATGTCAACAGAAAGAAATGGTATACTCCCTCCCTCTCCCCTCACCTCCAAATCTCTTCTGGCCTGTGACATCTCTCCTCCTCTTCTCCATTAGAGAAAAATTTTGAAGGAGATTTTAAAGTTCAGCTGCATTTACAGAACTTCTTTTGTCTGTGCAAGTTCTAGAACTTCAGTTGATAAGAGCTGGACAACAGTTCTAGACTTCTATTCTCTCAGCACATTCTCCTATCCAATTTGGGAAGACAACTGATTTCTTAACAAGGGAGAAGTGGAGGGAGGGAGCAGTAAGGGAGCCAAAATGGAGAGAGAAACAAGGGGAATGATATCCATCTCATTGCCAAACTGGTGCTGAAAGAAGAGGAAAAAACCCAGAGATGTTGCAGGGGAGGAATGGAGACAGGCAATGGAGCAGGGAAAGGGGAAGTACAGGAGGCCAAAGTGACACCTGTCACCACAAGTCACCACTTCCTGGGCTCTGGGTTTGTTACAGCCGGCCAAGAGAACCCCCAGAGTCCCTATATACAGTGTTCTTTTCAAGGAGCCAGGATAGAAAACAATCAGTATCCCCACCTTTTGTCTGATATTTAGCAGCAGTGTTGAAGAATACATCATAGGCATTTAGGGTATGTCTAGGTAAAGAAAGTCAATAGAGGTCAGCTCACAGATTGTAGCTCACCTTAACCTTTTTCATACAGTCTAGACAGAGCACCACTACAATCAGCTAGCAGAGTAACTACACTGAGGGCTGGGATGAGTCAGCACCCTCACACCTCTAGTAACTAAAACAAGCAACTACTCTCACTTGCATCTACAACACATAACCACCAAATGTTTACACAAAGTCTGGCTGAGCATGGCAAGAGCAGTTTCCGGCTGCCGTGCCCAAGTGCCAATTTGTACCCCAAAAGCAGTGTTTGTCACATCACTGTTGCAAAATGCAACCTGAAAATGGGCAGAAAGCCTGTACTAGGCTTGTCTAGACATCACATCAGTGCAATACTGCATATAGACTTGTTCCATTAAAAAAAAAAAAAACAAAAAACAAAAGCAACCAAAGAGTTAATCAATTCTTCCAATTTTTACCCACCCCATAAATTAATACTGCTGTCAGAACACCCATGAAAAACACTCAGCACCTTACCTGGCAAGTCTGATGAAATACTGGATATTGGTGGATGATGGAATGGTACTGGGTAGTCTGTTAATGAAGGAGGAATAGCAGCAGCATCGACCGTCGTCACACTGGGCACTCTGGCAGTAGATGGCTGATACATGAGAACCCTGTTTCAAACAGCATGGGAAATTACAAACAACCTGGCCGTTAGTTGCAGAAGGGAAACCATGCACTGCTGTGCACTCTCATTCACAAGTCACCGAGTGACAACACAACTATAGCGTGGCTACTCACTACCAGTACTCCACTCTAATTTCCTTTTTCATAACAGTCTTCATAATAACATGACCGTATCTTGGCTCTCAACAGCAGCTGTGACATAAGAGCAAGTTGGCATTAAAACAAAGTACAGTGCTGGAGTCATTGGCAACAGTCAAAGATAGAAATGGGTGTCTGTGAGCAACCACAGAGGGATGTGCAGGTGACCAGAGCCAGGAGGAGAGTGCTCCATTCAATTTCTCCACAGAACTGCTGCTTGGTGCCCACCTGTTACACCAAGGGCATGACTGACTGTTATCCTGCCCCACAGGATGACATAGATAACACATGTGGGAATTAAATATCAGCCTGTCTTTACTCACAGCCTCCAGTTCAGCTCTCTAGGAGCATGCCACACCCTCCTGGCAGAGCAGTTACAAACACCACCACAGGTGCTCAGGCACCAGCCACGTACATAAAACAGTTCATGAACTCCGTATCAGGTGGAAACAAGCAGAATTCTGCTCCCAGATGCTTCGCATCACTTCCTCCAGCCATCAGTGCTATACACTCATCTTCCTTCCCAGACTCCTACCTGTTAAGCTACTTTTGACATCAGAAGCTTGAATTTCAGACCCTCCCTTCTCAGGCACCTCTCATACTTCAGCCTACACTGTTGCTGCCTCTAAGAAGACACCCCAGTTTTCCCAAAACTAGCATTCAGACAACACTGTTTAAAGCAGGTAAGATATACCCCAAAAGCCTGGCTTTGATTTGGATTTGAAGAACGAAAATATGCCATATCCATACCCAAAAAGCAAGGAAAATACATGGGTCACAGAGAGACAAGAAAAGTCAGTCCTCCTACAATTACAGTTGCAGGTAGCCATCTCAAACACAGGAGCACAGAAGAAGTCTTGGCGCCTTCTGAAACTTCATTAAGAGATGTATTTGTAGCTACATTTTCTTGTAAAAGTAAGGAAGAGTCTCTTGCAGAAGGACTCCTCCACAATCCTCACAAAAAAGCAACAGCATTTCAGTCTCACTGCTGAAAAAGGTTGAAGATGACCAACTATTTGCTCTCCAAGGACCACACACACATTCCTGTGGACTAGAGACTCAGCACACCTGCTCATTACTTTTGAAACAGAAAGCGAACCTTCAAAACAGAAGGGGATTTGGTTTATTATTATTATTTTAGTACAAGACATAAGCCACTACACAGAGAGACAGACACACACCTCATGCAGGCAGCAACACTAACTGATGAGCCACTGTTAAAAGCTGAGCTTGGAGCAGTGAGTGCTGGTGAGCCTGACCAGTGGCCCCCACTCCCTGCAGGTCTGGGCTGCCCCAGGGGCCAAGAGCAGGAACATTATAGAAGCTACAAGCAGCACCTGAGTCGAGGTGCACAGATCAGAACAGACAGAAGGTGGCACAGCAGGAGAGAAGCTGGTCAAGCCTGGTGCTAAAGTCAGGCCAGACTACAAAGATGGAGCGGTTGCCAGAGGACTTGGGCAGTCATCAGTTATGCTAATCAAGGTGCAGGACTGACTGATGACCACAGCCAACAACAGCATCCAAGACGTTCCAGAATTTAACAGAGAGATGAAGGAAAAGCTTATCTTGACTCAAAACAAAGTGGCTCCCTTCCAAGGCTGACAGGATGGATGAAACACAAAACACAGCCTCGTCCCCTGGGCACTGGAGCAAATTAGATAGAGAGTACAGCAGACAGCAAGAGAAAAGCCTTTAAGATGACACTAACTCAGCAAGAATGCATAAAGTTCCTCCACTTGGCATAATCTACTTTCTCAGAACACTGCCCATTAGCTTAGTCAGCTTCCTTTTCTATGCAGAAATGTCCCTGCAAACACAGCAACAGTCAGCGCAAGTCTTTTGTGAGGTGTAAAACTATTTAATAGTGTTTTGCCTGTACAAAGTTACTGTATCAATACAACCTTCTACAGGAGAGGCCTAGACATTCTCCTCTGCAAGTGTAGAGCTGGATTCCAAGTCCATTTCTCTACAGATCAGTTTAGCTGAGACATTACAGAATAACAACTAACTTTAAAATTGACAAACCCTTTGGTTGGGCTTCCGTGTATTTCAGACATAAATATGCACTTCCGTTTGGCTGGAGGATCTTCCTCTTCATCAGAAGAGCTTTCTATTGTCAAGTCGATAACATCAACTTTCTTCTTGTTTACCTCACTGGCCACTGTCACAGAACATGGTTTGCTAACAACACTGGAACCTGAAGAAGAAAATAAAAATCATTGTTCTCCAAAAGCTGGTGATGTCAGCAGTTTCTATTTGCAAGAGAACCAGGAACTCAGATCCTGTGTAATAGATCACCTTTGTGGCCATTACAAAGAATGTTATGCCCCAGTACCTGCTTTATGACTCTTCTGTATCAGACTATTAAAGAACAAACTTTTGTTTTCACTTATCATTTTAAGAATGTAAAACAAAAGGAACCTTTCATTTCCTTAACTGCTATTATAAAGAGCAAAGACAAAGACGAAAAATGCACTCTTAGAGACACAACTCTTTCTTTTCTAGTTTAAATTAGAAGAAGGTTAGAAGTAGTAAGCCCTACACAAAACAAACACCAACAGCCACACGCATTATCCAAGCACCTTGTGCTGGTTTGCAACCAGTACCCAGATGTACGTACTTTCTATTTTGGTGCATTGTGGACTTGACACTTTCACAGCTTCCTTCTTTGGCCTCATGGGGCACCAGGAGCCATCTTCCTGGAATTTGATCTCATCCACATCTGAACATTCATTAAGGATTTCCATAAAGAGGCTGAAAAAATAAAGTTTCACTTTTGATTCTAAGTGACATTTTTATTCTAAGTGAAAAAGAGACACAGAAAAATCTAATTATGATCACCTTCTACCCACTGTGTCTACTCTCTCCCTAGTTCCTCTTACCCGAAAACCTGTAATTACAGCCATTGCAGATATCAGAAAATATTATCCCAACCTATCCATAGTTCACTCCAACACTATTGCAATGCACAGATTTACATACTGAAGCAGAAATCATCATCCCTTGAACCAAGTTAGACCACTGTTATCAGTTAGAAGTTACATTTTGAAGTTAACACCTTTCAGGGATGGAGACATGTTTAAAGGAAGATCTACCCCCAGGTGTCACATTTACATTTCTCCAGAGGAAATATCCTGAGACTCAAGAGTTTGATGGTGCAGTTAGGAGAAAAATTTATATAGTTCATTACATGGGAAGAGAAACTGTTTAACAGAGTTTAATGGTTCCTCCAGTCTGAAGTATTTTGACAAAAAGAAAGTATGAAGTGGCTAAAACTCAAGTCACATAAGTAGCTACTGAGTACATAATGAAAAATTTTAAGTAACTGTGTAATCTACAAAGGCAGTCTCTTACCCATCTAGTATTAGGCTCTCATAAGCTGCCTTTTTGTCACAGACAGGACAGATCCAGGTAGGCTTCTTTTCATTCATTTGAAGATAAAGAGCAGCATCAAAACATTGCAGGTGTGTGCAAGTCACAGCCCGGCATGGGATTGTCAGTCTCATTTTTCCCAGCTGCAGCAGATGCATTTCAAGGGTGTCAGAACAGAAGACAGACAAACAGGCCTGAATGGTTAAGAGTGAATCCAGAGGCATTTGGTGAAACAGCTCTTCCTGCTCACTACAGAGGTGCCCAGGGCTAAGGGTGCCGCAAGCAAATCCACCCCATCACAGCACCCACAGTGCTCTTAAAAGAAAAATTAATCCCTGCCCCAAGGCTTCACCATGCTGAGAACAGTCAGGAACATTTTTAATGGACTTGAAACAATGTTATTTACAGGATTTCATTTTTATTAAACAACCTACTGAAGCACCCACTTCTACAATTTTCTTATAACCCAGTATTTCAGGTGTTTTCCTGAGCTCTGTGTACTACACTCAGAATGACCAATTTCTTCTTGGAGAAGAGAATCCCCAAGGCAGCATTACCTTATTGTAAGGTGATCAACTTTTTTTAGTTTGCTACTGTAGCTACAGTATAAGCAAAGCCACCAAGATGAGGAGATAAGAGGTTTTAATTGTCACTGTATCCTTTAATTACTCTGTCAGCCTGCCAGATTACCCTCAGCACCTCAATATAGGAGATTAATCCTTCTACAGGCCTCACTGTGCACAAGCAGCAACATGACTCAGTGCATCACAGCTGAGGCATTCACAGTCCTAAACCACAGCTGGGTGACTGCTGCTACAATCGGGTGCTTGTAGATGCACCCTTCTCCCCACTATTTTATCTTGACTTGTTAATATAAAATACAAAGCCAGTGAGGTTTCTACAGCAAAGCCTTTGAAAAGCAGCCCAATTCTGCACTACAGATGAAAATATGAATCTGTATCTGGAAGTTTCCAGCCATACTTACAGGACACATCAGAGAGACCCGCAGACTGGTTGTGGCAATCTCACTATCAGGATCTGCAGTTAGTTTTTCTTTAACTATTAAAATAAATAAAGAAGTTATACACAGAGATCATTATTTCAAATGCTAACCTTGATTCAGCAGTACATGCACTTTTCTTCCAGCTATCTAAAAAAATTAAGCATCTAGGAAACTAGTTCATAAACAACAAAAGTTTCACTGTTTATAAGCAACTGGCAAACTGCATCACAACATTATCTGATGTTGTTTGACTGCAGATGCAGTAACAGCCATACAGAGCAAACTCAACCCAACATGTGAAGAGATAAATAAAACAATCAGGACTGAGTGAGGTGCAAGTGAAGAGAACTCAGGACATCTAGCTGCACCTCACAGCCCAGCACAGTAAGAGGTGCTCATGGCATTCCCATAAGCACATTTCAGATGAGACCTCTGGGTATGCTCCCTAAAAACTCTCACTGAAAAAGAGTGTGATGCCTCACCAGCAGCCAAAGGAACCTGTGAAACCCTGGGCATGGACTTTCTTTACAAAATACAGCAAGTCTCTTCTGTATTACCAATTCTAGTTTTAAAGAGCCACTGACCACCCTCCAAAAGTACAGACAGGCAAGTTTATTACTTACTTAGTGCTCTGGAATGATCAGGGTTTCTGATACCTTTCATTTTCAACCTCTGCAAAAGCATAGCTGAGGTGAGCTGGCGAACCAGATACACAGACATGGAGTAATTCTACAAAAAGAAGGATTAAAGATTAAATGCTGATTTCATACACTACTCCCCCTATGACAATAGCTCACTATTTACTCTAGTTGTAGCACACAGTAAAAACAAATGTTTCTTTTTGCTTAATCATTATTAAGAGCATTGACAGACAATTTGAATTCTGGGGAGGTCCAACATTCTGCCAGAATTCTCTGGCCAATCAGGTCTAATTATCCTGCTCCAGTTATAACTGAACTAAAAAGTAATTCCACAACTAAGAGACAATCTGGGCTCTTCTCCTGGAAAGATAATTTATATGTGACACATTTCATACATGTAGTCTTTTAAGAACTTCTCACATTGTGTCTCCTTAATCTTCCCCTTTTTTCCAGTGTCAGTGGGGAGCTCAAAGGATCACATGACAAAAGATAAACAGTCTTTATGGTATAAACAACACCTTCAGAAGGTACAGAGCTGCCCCAGTTTCTTTGTACCCTTCCTTTAGCTTGTTCTGTACTTCTAAGCCCAGCCTTGTTACACCATGTCCATTCCACTGAGCCTGGCCCCGTTTCCCAGCATTTTCTACTCCTCCCTAACTCACACCACTTGTCAGCTTCTTTTGTTCAGTGTTCACTCCCTCTTCTAGGTCACTAATGAAAAGTCTGCAAGCCCCAGTGCTGCAGGATAATAATAATGGTTTCATCCATTTAACAAGAACAACCTGTGACCTCTTATTTCCACTCTCTGCCAGCCACCTTCCTATAGCTCCTACGCTGCCTGGATACTGCACAGGAACTTCAAACAACTCCTACAAGCCCTGCTCCTCCTTTACCACCTATAGGAAAATCAGCTCTTACCTAGAGAAGCAGATAAAGTGTTCTAATTGCACATGAAACCACTAAGAAACCCAGATTTTTGGGTTTTCCTTAACAAATGGCCACCTGTTGCCTACAGAGAAGATTCTATAGGCTCAAGTCTGCCCAGCTCTGAGGGGTTTACGACCCCTTGGCTCAGCAGCCCTCCTGTATCAGCCCAGTCCATGCCAACAAGCCCTTACATGACACCCTGCGCTGTTCCCCAGAGTCTCACTTTGAGGATGAAAAGCAGCAAATTCTGGCACCAGCATTAAACCACAGAACTTGCTTCACCTCTCAAGGCAAGGGGAGGATGTCCAAGCATTCCGAGTCATCTGCTTCCATCAGAGTATATTTTGGCAATACAGGGAGGAAAGCTAGCAGGCATCAGCACAAGAGGCCAAGACCACCCACAGGACTGCAGCCATTTTAAGATTCTGTGCTTTGACTGGGAAGCAATGGCTCAGATCTTTCTCTCCATCCCTGTTCTAGAAAATTGTCTTTTGATGTCAGCATTGCCCTTCACTAATTTTTTCAACATTAGCTTTCAATCCAATTTGTTTTTAAAATTTTAATATAAAAGCTTATACTGAAGTCTCTTTGAAACATGTGGTATCTTTAGTCCAGAGCATTTGATTTTGAAGAAAAACTCAAAGAGAAAACTACTCTGATAACTGAATCCAGATTTTACACACCTGCTCACAGATAAAGCAATCAATAGTTCTTGACTTGCCAACAGCTGGAAAGGTGCTGCAACAGTTATTTAAACCTATGATGAAGTCAGAAATTCCTTGCACTCTCCTCTTCTTTCCTTAATAAATCTACAGGGAGATTTACTATTCACACCACAAATAGTTTGTTATCTTTGACATGAAATTCAGGAAAACCTAAAAGCAGACCTTCTAATGTGAATCCTCTAAGAAAATCTTCCCATCTGTATGTGTATCTCACACACATGTTACTGGAAACTACCACAGTTACAGTTGTTTGCTGGCACTGATAGCAAGTTCAGCCACCTAACACAAAACACTTGCCAGCCACATCAGGC
>NW_008240031.1:2110135-2131977 GCF_000691975.1 Corvus brachyrhynchos | reverse complement strand
AGGAATGCTCAAACAGATTTAGATGACTTCCCACATCCTACAGAACATGCAGGTTACCTTGCCAATTTCAGAAGCCCAGGAAATGGAAATCTGATTTGGCACTGCTGACGACAGCCTAACTAGAGATGTGATGTTCAAGGGGCGCCCAGGTCGCTTCTGTTCAATTCCATTTTTTGGTGGTGGAGCATATCCCTGTGGAAAAAAAGGACAATTGATGTGTTACCCAGTCTTCCCACTGTACTCTGAAACTGCTGACACAGATTTGTTAAACAAATCTATGAGAAGCAGGTAAACTTCAGAGGCTCTCTACTCTGGAGAGCAATGCCAGCATTTATGCTGAGAAATAATCAGACTTTCACAATGTAACACCGTAACTCAAACATAGTTATAAGGCATTTGCTGTTTTAACTGGGTTTTACAGAAGTACTGAAAAGGTGAAAGAGAACAGTTTGGGTCCAGCTAAGTTCACTGGAAGAGTAAAAGGTCACATGGATGTTTTGTCCCTTTCCTCCCCATGCCCTACTGGAACAGAGTGAAACATCACAAGGTCATAGCCTTAGTCACAGAGTAAGTAATGAAGACTTTACTCAGTGTTTCACACACTGAAAACACTCTACTGATTAAGAAACTATTACGTCTTGTTCCAAGAGCTCCACATCTCCTCAGTGACTGCTTTGCCTCGTATCAGTTACACCTGGCTCCATTAGCAACAGGTGTCACCTGTCCTCTGCCAAGGCCCCTGAAGAAGGACTGTACACGGAGTACCAGCTGTATTTAAGAGATCATAGAATCAGAGTGGTTTGGGTTGGAAGTGACCTTAAAGATCATCCAGTTCCAATGCCCTCACCATGCAGTAAGCCTGCAGATTATTGCTCTCGCCCTGCATCTGTCACGATGAAAACAAGCCACTCTGCCACAGCTACCCTGAGAATCCCTGCTCTGAGCTCACAGTCAGCCTGCAGTCACTCGTCTCAAACTCATCCTGCACCTGAAGGACGCCAACAAGATGCAGTTCTGCATCTTGCACAGACCTTACTGATGCATTTCATTTAGTTCAAGGCAGTGTTGTTTTATACTAAAAACTCACCCAGAAAGGATATGCTGGGAAAAAAAATACGTGGTTTTTTAACCAGAGAAACACATACATTCACAACCTAGTGCTTGGGAAAGCAGGTACTTTGAAAGATGCTAAGTCTGGAAATGAAAACAAAAATAATTTAAAAAAAATTAAATATAAGCAGCCTCTTCCACTCACTAGCCCAGTGTGCCATGAGTGCTTTACCCCAGAACACACAGGCAGCAGACATATGGGAACTGCTGACAACTTCATATTTAAAAGACAGAATGATTTCAAAGGAGACTGAATGCAAGTTCTCTTACATTTCCAATTTTTTTCTTTTAGAGACAGACTCTGCAGTGCACATGCCTCATTTCAGTGAAGCTTTCAGTGTTTTCTTCCACAGAGCCTGTTCCTGAGAACAGATTCACTCTCGTACTCCTACAATTTGGTACCTTCCCTTCCTATCCTTCTAGGAGCACTCTGCTTGCCTCCCAACCAGCATTGCCAGGCAATGTTTAGTCAGGCTGCCAACTCTAGTGGCAAAGCACTGCCAACATTACTTGGGCCTTCAAGTCTTCCATGGCTCATCAAAGAACCGCACCACTCAAGGCAGGTATCATCTGCTACAGCAAGGAAATTCATCAAGAGAAAGCATAACTGCTCATTTATTTGGCTTTTCTCAGTGACACAGATGCAGGAATACAAGGAAACATGGTGTTAACATGAGCAAGACCTGGAGGAGTACTGGCACATGGGCAGCATTTCTCTGAAGCTTCTGGTAAGGACTGCAGGCAAGGAGATGACCAAGAATAATTTACAGACATCTGCACAGGCATGAACTGCCCTACCAGGCAAAGACAGAAGTTCACTTACGAACTGTGCAAGTGGGCAATAGAAGCTGGCACCACTGGTTAATTACCTAACACTACTGCGACAGACAACAGTGGTCTTTGAGGCAATGAAGTTATCTTACATTTGCTGCAACAGAAAGGAAGTGCCAGATGATGCAGAGAGACCAAATCAACAAAAAAAGTCTGCAGAAGCCTTCAAATGACTATTTGTCATTCAGCTCATAGTGAAAGAGGAGGGGAAGGGAAGTTGTCAAGACAATAGTGATTTATTCACTTTCTCACCTAAAGTTTGGCTGAACAGATTAATGAATCATCTTACCATGTGCAGGAAGAACCTAGAGGATTTGGGTCTAAAGCAAAGTAATAATCCAAGATTAATATTAGTTTCTGCTACAACTGTGACATGTTACACACAAAATGGAGAGAACAGCAGGGTGTAAACTATATTAACAAGACTGAGAATCGGCTGACACTGATGTCCACAAGATAACATCAGACCAAATTCTTTTTGGTTGGTTGCTGAAAGACAATCTGCAGAAGAGAAAACCCACAGTTACCCCATAGAATGTAACTGGCATTCACAGAAAATACTGACAATTAAACACAAGAAAGAAACCCTCTTATAACCTAAAGACTGAAGTAGGAGGAAGAGAACCTAAGGAGTCTCATTTAAGCTGAGTAGAGGCAAAAATAAAAAGCAGTCACAGTTGCATATGGGAGGAGGGAAGGTACAGAACAATACAATGTGACACACCAAGGTGGTTACAAACATTCTGAGAAAGAGGTTTCACACATTCTCTCTCCACAGAGCATCTTTCCAAACCCCACTACTGAAAAACCCCTCTGTACTACGACTTTTTCCATCCTTTACAGCCTCAAGAACTATTTCTGAATGGGCTGTGTAAGAGTTTCTCTGTTCCATTGAAATAAAAAAGAGAAACCCATTTGTGAGATATTTTGAGAATGAGGGAGCTTTTCCCTTTGTGTCTATTCCCAAGCCTTGAGATGACCCTGTGACTATGTACTAATTTTTGCAACATCAGACACCCCTGAAGTGTGACTGCCAACAGTGTTCTGTTCCAGTACCAGCACATGCTATGAACCCTAAAACATGTCTGTTCTTCATCCACACAACATATTGTGCTCTAACCAGACAGATGTAGAGCAGTGTACAAGTTGCACACAAGAGGCTGGTGTTGGTCCCTCAGAACAAGAAGGAACTCAAGCCTATCACAAATATAGGCTGCCCACACAGTGAGGGCTACCACCCTGAAATAAACTCAGCCTGAGGACCTGTGAGGAGGATTTCTCCATGCAGACACTGGGTTGTTTTTAACATATTTAGCTATATTAACAGCAAAAGACAAGGTTTGCTATAGAGGGCTTAATCACATTTAGTCCATGCAGTGGCTGTAATATGGTTAACAGCAGTAATGGTTATCTCACACAGCAAATGGACAAACTCCATACCTAACAGAGAAATCTGAGTGATAACAAACAACTTGACTGTTTCTGCAAGCTAACATTACAGAAAAACACATACACACTTCACAAGTCACTAAGAAGCCACAAATATGTACATAACATACTTACCGGCAATGGGAACAGCTTCCCATTTACTTTAATGCACAAACTATTAGGATAATTATCCTCTTGAGGGCAGCTTGTCTCTGCTAGGCATAACCTGTATCCATAGAAAGAGAAATTATCATTTTCAAGTGTCCCCACAAACACCCATTAGCCAATTAAGTTTTCAGAGAACACTATACAAAATGTACCTTAGCTGAACTTGGACTGTGTAATCTCTCCTGCCTCCAGGCAAGAAGTCCCTGCAACAAAGAAAAACAGAAGTACCGACTTAGCAGGACTCATATTGCAGCCATACACAGAAACAACTGACACACCTGCCCCAGCATCACTAAACTTTGCTCTTGTTTTTCTTTTATTGAGCTATGAACACCTTAAAAGTGACATTTCTGTTTAACTACTGCCAAGTTACATAGGACTTCAGGATCAGCATCCTCTATCAAAAGATCATAGCAACAATAAAGTAGGACGCTGCCAGGGATGAAAAAGCACCTATGAATTCTCATCGTTTACAACATCAACACTGGGAAAAAATAGCAAAGCAGGCTTCCATTCCTGCAGCCAGGAAAAACACAGGGAAGCTTCCCACCTCTCTAAACTGTGACAATTCTTTGGAACAGAGTAATTGTTAACTCTTTAATGGGGTAGGATTTACACAAAACGCACACAAATTCTGTGCACAGTTGGTCCTGAAGAAAACAGAACAGATATAAACTCAAGAGTAACTTCAGTGAAGATTAACACTCTGCATCTGCAGAGTAAGTGATGCATATAATGAACCAAAACCTCCCGAAATTTTGTAGTTTACCTACACTATACCACACACTTAATTCTTACCTGGAAATACAGATTTCTCTGACCTGTTGAGGTGTTAAAGCAAAGATAAAAAACTTCTCCTGGAACCTCTGAATACTGCTCTGTACTAGAAAAAAAAAAAGACACAAAAGAAGTTGAACCATGGTGATTAAAACCGTTGATTAAAACAGGATCTGCAGTTGAGCTTTTCCTGGAACAAGGCATAAGTCACTGAATATTCTCAAATGGTGGCTGAACTGCATGTAACTGTTAACAAAAAAAGCAATGGAACAAATCTTTCATTAAACTACATTCAGATGGTTTAGTATCACATTACACCTCAGTACTAAAGCAGCCTGGCTTTTTTGTTTTATTATAAACCTTTCTCCCAAATGAGGAAGGTTCAAACAAACACACAACAAAATATTACATTCAATACCTCACAAAAGGAATACCACGGAGATGCTGGCAATTCCTGTAAGGTACTACAGGAAGAGCATGTGCACCAGAAGTTATTAATGGACAGCTGGAAAATTCAGAAACAGCTATAAGTAACTAAACCTTTGGGGAGGAAGGGAAGGAGCACAACCCTTCACGGCAAAGAAGCCAGATAGACTTCATGTCCGGAATTACCCTTCAGTGCCATATGACAAAAAAAAAAAAAATATAATGTTCACATCAGAATCCAACTTGTCTGTCAGTGATGGGAATTGGCAATATTTTAGTATTTAATGTCCATAGAACACACATGTCACTGTCCTACTTTCTTTAAACTTGAGAAGTTAAAAATCTTGACCTGAAATAAAAGTAAATTAGACATGTCCAATTTAAAATAAGCAGCAGGGAGGACAAATACAAAAACAGCACAACTAAACCAGGCAAATTTTGAAGAGTTGGACTGCCTTGTGCACGGTGACATTTGGGGGAGATTGTTTCTATGCCCAGAAAAAAAACACACGAAAAGGAGGCAAACATGAAATGGAACCCAGATGGAGCAAACACACACCAAGTTCCTCAAACAATTCCAAATAGCTACAGAGTGCATGTATGCACACACACACACAGAGCACATCTGGTATTTTAGAATAATACTTGAGCACATGTAAAAAAGACAGTGGAAGTATTTTGTTACTTAATTCAGTGTGGGTTAAAACCAAACCCCACACTTCCATTTGTGCTCTCGTATTAGTGGAAAGGAATACCACACTCATTCTTTCTAAAGCATGAAGCAGTGAGGGGGACTCCTAGCTCTCTGACTTACCTATTATTTCAATACAACTCCCAAATGCACAAAAAATGTGAGCATCACTATGCACAAAGAGAAGTGACAACAGGCACTGTAATTAATGTTTGTTAGTAAAGTTTTCTGCTCTAGGTACTGGAGGATGGCAGATGATCAGTACATGCCTCACTGATGTACAAGTCACAGCCTAAAAGGATACATGATCAGTTAAGAAACTAAAATGTTTAAGAGGATGCAAACTATTTTATAAGCATACTACTAAATAGTTAGGGAACATTTTTTGCCAGTAAGGTAAGCCAGACTGAATTTCAAGACATAAGCTGTAGTTCCAAATAATTAAAAATGTTCACGACTGAGGCACTTGGGGAAGATAAACCCAGTTTCAGGTTATCTGAGAGACAAATGTTCGCTCCATATTATAACATACAGTACTGCAACAACTTGCAGGCTGAGAAACTTCACTACTCTGAGCACAACACTGAACATCACAGCACAAAGTATCTATTTCAGTGCCAGATCTCAGAGCCTGCAGAATTGTTGGGAGTGAGATAAGGGTAAAGTAAAAAACCAATGAACTTTTTCTCTTTACCCTGTTGCAACTTGTAAATTACTGACCCTGAAATCCTTTGTGTGTTACTCCTGACAAAACTGCTCCTCATTTATACTAGACAGAAAATTCAGGTCCAAATCTTTCAGCCAAAAAGTGGAGGTTCAGACTAGGTACTAGGAAACATTTTGTTACCAAGAGAGTGGTCAAACGGGGTTCTTGGAAAAGCAGTTAATACTGTAAGCTGCCAGTGTTTAAAAGGGACTTGGACAATGCCATAACTATTACTCTCTAACTTTCGGTCAGGCAGTTGGATGATCACTGTAGGTACCTTTAAATTGAATTACCCTGCTCTATTATTCGATATTCAAAAGACAAAGGTCTTTAATCATATTACTTTTATAACAGAGAACACTATTTTCTGAAGTGTGGCTTTGCACTTTTGGGGAAAATGATAAAGAAAGGGAAAGGTAAAGATATAAAAGGAAAGGAGTTTCCACTTGTCCCGGCAGCAAAAACCCACTTAAGCCTGGGCTCAGTATTGTCAGAAGCAAAGCTTATTTAATGAATTAAGCAAGCTGCAGAGGTATTAAACACTTACCTAGACTAGTGGGTTTAATGAGCACATCAAGCACATCATAAAAAGGTAAGCTTTTCAGCTGAACATCAGGATGAACAGGCGGAATTGGAGGGGATGGCTGCTGCATCTCGAAGTGGGGCTTAGTGTCTTGGAGGAGCACGGAACTGACGGGCGAGGACGGAGACTGAGGCGTGACTGAAGTTGAAGGGAGTGGGTGAATGCCTGCAACAGCCAGGTCAGGCTCGACTGGAGAGGAACTGCTGTCCAAGTTGAAAACCGCAGGTTTTATAGCC
This sequence comes from Corvus brachyrhynchos, assembly GCF_000691975.1. NCBI lineage: Eukaryota > Metazoa > Chordata > Aves > Passeriformes > Corvidae > Corvus > Corvus brachyrhynchos. The sequence continues at coordinate 2,125,021 of NW_008240031.1, read as the reverse complement.
GACAAATCCGACAGTCCTTCAATCGTCCTTGGGTACCGACGCCTATAGAGTTCTCGGATTTTGATCTGAACTGCTGGGCTGCAGCCGCTCTTCAGTAAGTGCAGTGCCCTCATCAGGAGGTCATGTTTGCGCCCACTTTTATTACGTCCAGCAAATCCCAGCAGCACTTGCAGTTCAGAAACACGAAAACTTGATACCATATTCTAGAAAGAAAGAAAAGCACAGGTGAGCCAATAGCAGCAAGGAGGCCTTTCCAAGCAGCATGGTGCGGCATCTTTCATCATCTAATCTGACAGCTTGTTACTTGGTTATGGCTACTGCCCACACCTTTACAGAACACAAGAGCACAGTTAGTTTAAAATGAAGAAACAGAGCGTCCAGGATGCAGGTTCAGTTTGCCCATGTTAATGAAAGATTTGTTTCCACGCTCAAACAATAGTAACAACAAAATCTTAAATTCACAGCACAAGCACAAGCTGTACCACAAAGAATCTGTCTCACTTTGTGGAACAAAATACCAAACCAAACAAAAAAAAAAAAAAAAAAAAAAAAAAAAAAAAAAAAAAAAAAAAAAAAAAAAAAAAAAAAAAAAAACAAAAAAAAAACCAACCAAAAAAAAACAAACAAAAAAATCAAGTGAATCAGTATTATCACCTGTTTTTCAACACATTTTAAGCACTTCCTCACTTTATTTCTTAATTTCTGTATAGTTTATTGTGAAACTCCCTTTATTTTGGACACTGTGTTAAAGGCATGCATAAAGCAAGATAGGCACATCAGGTTTAATTGCTGGAAGAAATGCACAGCAAAGCAGACAGTTCTTAAAAAGCTACTTTATCTATTGTATACTGTGGAATACAAACAACATAATTGATTCTTCAAATGTCTCCTTTTCAGATCACATTCTGGTATCAAGTGTCACAAAGACAGCTTCCAAACAAGTAATAATGTTTACTTGGTTATCAGCGTCAGTTTTGGAAGACTGAGGATTGAACTGCAAAGTTACAACATTAGAATCCTTCTGTTTATGAAAACAAAAATAAAAAAATTTAAAATCCCACTATGCTTTAAAAGGAAACAATCTTCTGCCCCGCTACTACTAACAATTAACTTTGCACAGGGGCTTCATCTCACATTTTTGTGAGCATTTATACCTCCATTTCAGAGGTATAAAGTTATCCAGAATACTTCTCACCAACTTCCTTCCTATTTCTGTGGGACTCTTCCACCATAGCAAGGAGATAAAGTTTTTAAAGGCGAAAGAACACTTGCCTTCAATCTGTGCTGCTGCATCATGACAACTCCAGACTCGAGGACTGGAGATGAAGGTGCTAACAGAAGGTATGAAACACCAGACATCTGGGATCATAACACATTTTTAAAAACAGTTCAGAAGTGCATTTGGACGTTTAATAAAGCTTTGGGCATTGATTCCAGAAGGGATACAACTCAAAACACAATGTTTTGACTTTACCTTCCAAGTCTTTACTACACAGAGTTAACACACATGTTTTAATACATCTGACCTCAGCTGAAATTTTAATGACTTTTGCCCAAACACTGAGTCAGTCACCAAAAAAGTCAAAACCCCCTGTGTCCCTGGCTTGTTCCCTGTTTTCTCTTTAATATTGTGAAAAATCTTTTGGCAGTAAGACCAGTGAATTGTGTCAGATGAAAGAAAACTGGAGTTAAAATCACAGAATCATTTAGGTTGGAAAAGACCTCCAAGATAGTCAAGCCCACCCATTCCTCCAGCACTGCCAAGGCCACCACTAACCCATGCCCCCAAGTGTCACATCCACATGGTTTTTGTATGCCTCCATCCACAGGGTTTTTAAATCCCTCCAACACTGCCCTGGGCAACTTTTGCCAGGACCGGACAACCTCCTCAAGAAATTTTTCCCAGTATCAAATCTAGACCTCCTCTGGAACAACTTGAGGCCATTTCATCTTGTCCTCTCCCTTGTTCCCTGAGACCTGAGCCCAACCCCCACTTGCCTCCCTCAGCCGCTCCTGGGGCTCCAGCCCCTTCCCAGCTCCGTTCCCTTCCCTGGACACGCTCCAGCCCCTCCATGTCTCTCTTGTCCTGAGGGGCCCAGAGCTGTCCCCAGCACTGGAGGTGCCTCAGCAGTGCCAGCACAGGGGACGGGCCCTGCCCTGGGGCTGTGGCCACACCCTGGCTGGGACACCATGGGCACCTTGTCCACCTGAGCACGTGCTGACCCAAGTCCGGGTACATGCTGTCCCAAGTCCAATTCAATGGCTGTTTCGTGTGCCATTAGAACACAGCAGGAGTAAGTAGCCAGGATCTGCCTTTTCAAGGGCCACATTATTTATGCACATCAAAAAGACCACCTAAAACACTATGGCAGAAACATCATCTGGCACACCCTTTCCTTATCACTGATGAGACAAGATTATCATATTTCAGACCCTGATTTTCGACATTTCCAGACAGCCCATTTGGATCCAGTGACACTTCTATCAAGAAGCTGTTCTGATCACAGCTAACACAGCAGCCTTCACACAGTTATTCCCCCAACACTCTGTCTAGAAATGCACCATGGACACAGCAGCCAGAAAAAACAGTCACAAGAAGCACTGAGTGGCTCACCCAAACTTCTGAAGAGGCCAACAGCAGATCTCACCTTAATTTCATCCCAGCAACTTCTTTCAACAATGAAACAATACAAGATGGAGAATGTTACTTTCCACCTGGCATTCCCCTTCTACTCTTCCTTACTCTCAAATAGAGTGAGGAAAACAAAGTGTTTCAACATTCATAAGAAACGGCTTGAAATACTGTAACAGCTTTATAGTTATGACACAAAAGAGAACCTGTGTTAAAAGATAATACTGGTATTCATGAATTTACAGAAAACTTCACGTTACATGCTTCTGTAGATAGCTGCATAAGCCTGATAGCAATGCCAGCTCCTTTATTTCAGATGCAGGCAGTAAGCATGATGCTGGATTCCATAATCACAATGCAAATGAGTAAAATAATCCTTTACACTGAGATTAAGGAAACAGCATGTATTGCAAAATACTATCTATTACCCTGCCTGCTGCCTTCTATGAATTCCTGCAAGTTAATCAAGGTGAAATGTGCAGTCCGTCACGCCTCGACACAGCTAACATTTTAGACAAAAATTCCACAAACTAGCACTTTGTTACTAGATGGATTTCATCTTACTACAAGACATAGCCTGGCTTCAATACCATAGTCATCAAAATTTTAAATTAACACCCACATTAAAAATGCTTGCAAGTATAAAAATATACATAGTTTTGCCCACCAATGCAAAAATCTTACACAGGCTTTATAAAAAAGACTTGCAAAGAGCGAGGTTTACAGAAGTATTTAAACAATAGCTTTTACAGCATTTTCCCTCTAAAGCTGATTCTACTTTCCCTTTAAGGTAACAACAACCACGTGTATGAAAAAAAACCTTCCAGTGCCTAAAGGGGCTCCAGGAGAGCTGGAGAGGAACTTGGGACAATGGCCTGGAGGGACAGGACACAGGAAATGGCTTCCCAGTGCCAGATGGGATACCGGGAAGGAGTTGTTCCCTGTGAGAATGGTGAGGCCTGGGCACAGGGTTCCCAGAGCAGCTGTGGCTGCCCCATCTCTGGAAGTGTCCAAGGCCAGGTTGGACGGGGCTTGGAGCAACCTGGGATAGTGGAAGGTGTCCCTGCTCATAGGAGTGAAGCTTTAAGGTCCCTTCCAAACCAAACCTACGATTCTGTACCGATCTTCCTACTCAATTTACAAATATAAAGTGGACATTCACTATCATCAAACAAACTTTTATGGAGACATACATCTGAAAACACTTAAAATCATGGTGCAAGGCATATACTGCTTCCAACAAACCCTTATCAAGTTATTTTCTTTTGGTTTTCCAGCACACTGCAGAAAGACTGCAGCCTCGTTATTAATATGCTTTTCACATCACTCAATTAAGATTAGACATTCAAGTTGTGTCATGTAGATGCCATTTTCTCTTAAAAGAGGTTCTTTACAGCTGCACAGCCCAGTAAAAAAGCTTCAAAAAACCAAAGCCATTTTAGTTTTAACATTATTCCATGAACACAAAGAGTAGTTTGACAGAACTCTAAGGAAGGAAATCAGACTGGATAATTCAAGCACTTTTATATTCCAGAAATATTTTTTCTGCTGAAATTCGTACTTGAAGCTCCTAAGAAGTTTCATAGGTTATTTTGTTTCTTACAGTTGAACTTTAGCAACCATGATTCATCAGCAGAAACACTGTTTTAAAGCATTAAGCCGTAGGTGTATCTGGAATGGCATTAATTTCCCAGGAAGGATGACATTAAGGAGCCCAGGAAATGCTGACATGCCGCTGAAACTAAGGGGCAGGCATGTTTCAAAGCAAAGTAAGGGATCAAACATCTCTCCAAACAAGAGCTGTGTCGTTCTCCACACTCCCCTGCAATATTAACAGTCACTCTACATCTCTCTCTACCAATGCAAGGAAACTGAAAATGCCTGTTTAATTCTTGATATATGTCTACAATAAGCACCAACAACTGTGGCTTTCAGGTCAAGTACTGCTCAAGCAGCGAACCGGATACTTGCACAGCAGAAGCAATCCAGCCTACTCAGAAGTACTGGTCAGCTTGCCCCTAAGAGCTCTGCTTCAGCCCCACTGGCTTCCAGACAATTTCCGAAGTGTCTGAATGCTCTGTACAGAAGGAACACACCAAGGACAGGTTCCACAAATCCTCTCTCCTGACTTTAAGCCCTTTCATGGACATTCAGCAACAAAGTACATTTGTGACATCTTTTGCAGTAAATCTGCATCCATGCTGACTTACAGCAGGCTAGAAATGGGTAATGCTGGTAAAGAAAAACAACCAGTGTCCTGGGATGGTTGACGATCTCTCCGCTGAATGAAAATGTGTTCTCAAACTGATATAACCATGGATAAAGACATGCAAGGCACAGGGAAAAATGAAGATGCCGTTATTGAAACCTGTGTCAGTAGTACAGGACAGCAAAAGCAGCTCCAAAGAAAACCACAGTCAATGTAAATCATAACCACCAGATCCTAAGTATTATGGAGATTTTCCTTTGCACTGCCTCTAGCCTGGCTCCACAATTAGGAATTAGCTCCAAAGCTGCATGCACTTAATAACAGCAAAAATCTAAAGTCAAACAAACACAAATATTTAAGACATTCGAAACAAAGTATGGCCATTTCATTGCAGCCTCCTTTTTAGAGTACCCTAAACTCCATTATCTCCTTCCTCTCCCCATCACTATATCTCAGCACAATCAGTTAACTGTTAATGATTTTACATACAACAAACTTTTAAAGTGCCCCGATAAACCTCAGTGATCTAGAATAGTGACTGTGAACATATGGACAACACAGGAATTTTGTGCAGATACAAGGTAACAGCACATTATCACAGGTTATTAGGAGTATTTTATCTGCACTTATTTAATACACTCAATTTAACTGCAGCCTACGGATCATTACAGAACCAGCAGCAACTTGTCGATATCTATTCAGTCCACCATCTTGAGTTTAACCCAGGTCATCATGTGGAATTTCATTTCTACATCAAATACATAAACTGGTCGGCATATACAATACAATGATATTAACACAGATAAAATAAAACAGTGTTTGGCAGTGAGCTTGAGGAAGACACATGAAAACAGTTTTCAGCATTTTCTTGTTAGCAATTTAGCACTAAGCACTGCTTCACCTGGTAAATGTGAGGCAGTCATTTACGCTGTCATTCCAGACTGGAAAAATAAAGCAAGAGGAGTGGAAAGACACCAAGTCTGGCATGAACAAGAGATCCAATATATAAAAGAGTGAGAATTCTGTATTCTAATATGGTATCCAAACCACACTGCTCTTCCCAGTTTGAATCATGTGACTTCAATACCCAGGTGTGCAACAGCAAACAGTAGAAGTGGGACCTACTTCCAGCATTTATAAACCTGATTTTCCAGTAAATTTTGTGCAATCTCTCCTGCCAAAAAGGATATATTAGCACAATTCCATCTCTTCTCAATCAAACGAGTTTTTACACAATGGCTCTGAAACTAGTGTCACAAATTAGTTTTGGCACAGGCATAGCCACTTGCCTATAAAGAGCCCTCTTTTTTGCCCTACAAAGATGACACTAACAAATGACTTCAAAACCTGATTAAACACAAACTATGTGACTGATGCTTCACCTTCTAAACTACTGATCTGTTTCAAAGACTGCATGCACTCCACATTATTTGTTTCCAATTTAGACTCAGGACACCAGCAGAAACACAGAGGACCCAAAAATACTCTTTCAGTAATATGTAACTGATCCTCTTATCTGCAGTACTTTGTTGAGATTCAACAAGCTTCAAGCCAAGTCTTGGCTAGTTCAGAATCTGTTGGGAGCTGGAATCGTTTTCTCACAGATTGCTCTCAGAAGGAGCTGTAGTTCCCTACTTCTGGGCCAATTCTGTTCAAAAATGTGTTTACTCGTCATCTCTGGCCTCCACACCAGACTGATGATTCTGTTCCACATCCGCCTCTGCCTGTGTAATACCTTCAACATTTACTGGGCTGCTCTGGAGAGGGGATCATGGATAAAGGTATGAGTCAGGTTTAAAAACACATATGGGAACAGCAGCTCTGGAAATGGTATCTCAAAACTAACTGTATCTCACAACTAGACACAGGTGTGCTCTCCACAGCTTCTCAGCCACTTCCTAATACTCCAGAAAACAGTGATCTACAGAAATTAATAAATATTACTAGTTAATAAAAAGCTTAATCATGATGGTCCGGAAGGGTAAAGCTTTGACCAGGCATTTTCAGCGGTATCTTGAAAAGTAGCAACTGTGGTTAGTTGCATCCAAGTCCTTTGACAAAACTGAAGACTTGCAAAAGGTCTGATGTAACAAGGCTTCTTTCAGTCTAGTTTATTTCACTACAGCCTCTCAGTTATAATGCTTGGATCTCAGCTCCACAGAATTTTTACTGTGAACATCCAGAGGATGCCAGGGATAGTCCTAACAAATATTAAAATGCTCCTTTGCCCTGAAAAGAGAAAAAAAATGCTGCTCCTGCATGTTTCCCTCAAGAAACAGGGTTTAAGAAAGAACTCTGACCTCCTGCCTTTAGTCAGTCCTCAACAAATTACCAAAATGAATTCCACTCTCAAAATGAGCCCAAGTGGCCTTTCATAAAGCAGGTAGAGATGACATACTACAGGAAACTGCAGTCAACAAGAGAGCAGCAAACAATACTGCCATAAAAACATTCAGTACGTTAATCTATAAAACAGCCATTTCAGATCACACCTAAAGGTAAATTCACAAAATCCGCTGGGGGTGAGGAAATCTCTCTCATCTTTGGTCAAAAGCAGGAAGATTTGGTTGTCTGAAAAAAAGTTTAAGCCTCAAAACCAAGTGCCTGGTATTCAAGCAGGCACATTCAAATGCATCTTCAAATGCAAAAAGAAGAAGAGAAAAATTCAGCCAGGGCCTTGCAGACATGAAGCAGACAATTACATTCTCTTCCAAAAAAATATATAGACCTTTCCCAAAACAGGTCATGAATTATTATCAGATGGATGCTGAACATTTAGAGAAGCTCCAGGCTAACAGATTAATCTCACAGGCACTCCAGTTTACAATTAAGATGAATGGGAACATCAAAAGATATGCCTTCAGACTTTTTTTTTTAACTAGTGGCATCTCTTCTTTTGAGTGATGAAAGGGCAGCCCAGCAGTTGGCCTGAAACACAGTTCCCTTTTCCCTCCATATTTCCTGTATTACTTCTATCTATGCACCTCAGTTGCTTGTCAATTTCAAAGGTATTTATGTACCTTATTCCCTGGGGGAAACTATCAATACTTAGGGATATACAGATAAGCGATTACAGGGCTTTGGGAGAGACAGACCACAACTCCAGCTCAAGATTGTAGAGGAAGAGATAAAGAAAGAAGAGTCACCCCTGGCACAAAGTTTACACTGGGACTTTAGCCAAACCCTTTGAGACACCTTGGAATGAGGGTTACGAATGGGTGAGAACACCGAGCAAGGAAATGTGTAAACACAAACACATCTAAAAGGGAAAAAACCCCCAACAACACAAGCACAAAAAAATAAGCCAACAGTTCCTAAACCTGAGACAGAGCACTGATGTCCTCAGACAAAGAAACTCAGTTCTTTCCACTATATTTTTATAAGTGAGCTCCTCAGCTGCACTACCAGTGCTAGTGCTGGAAGAAGCCTCAGCATGGGAAATTCTCTGGCGATTGCAGCACACTTCCCACTGCAGGTCACACCAACACTAGCTCTTCCTCTCCACTGAAGGCCAGCTCACAGTGGTTCCTATTTAACCGGCTTTTATCCCTCCTGTAACAAAGTCTGGAGGGGGGGGCGGGGAGCGGCCTGCACGCGGAATTCCCACGAAGAATTCCACTTCTGCAGGTGTGGATGCTGCTGAAGGATAACCTCCTCCTTCTACACAAAGGTACCAGCAGATTGTTCAGGAAATAGGAGGAAAAGCACAAACTATTCAGTCAGCTCTTTGTGTACACACCTTAGCAAAATGAAAGGACACACGCAGCACACACCCACTCCGACAAATCTGCTACAGAGAGTCCACCACCACAATATGAAAGATAATGAACCGAAGATAAAACACGTCTGAAAAGCAGCACTGGGCTTCACGCTGGGCAGGCACAGCTTTCCCGATTGGAAAGCGGTCCACGGATTTCCAGAGATTCCACAGCTATCAGCATTTTTAACAGCCCCGTGGTTATTCACCGCCCTCCCTTCAGCCGCACGGGGCGCGGGGCCCAGCAGGAGCCGTGCGAGCCCGGGGGCCGCTCGGCAGCGCCGAGACGGCTTTAAAATGTCCGAAGGAGCGGGAAGAACCCCCCCCGGCGGCAGCAGCAGCACAACCCACACGGCTGTGTGGACAACCGGACACTGACAGGGAGGGTCTCCCTGGGAAGACCCCACCGACTCCCGGGAAGTCGGGGCGGCCCCGCTCCTTCCCTCCCTCCCCTCTCACCCCGGGGATGGCGCGGGCCCCCCAGCACCGACATCTTTCCCCCGCCGGGACCTCTCTCCCTCCTTCCTCCTCACCCGCAGCTCCTCGAAATCCGCCATTTTCTACCCGCCGCCGCCGGGCGCCGCCGCCACCATCATCGTGCACCCGGAGCGCGCTCCCGCCACGTGACGGGGAGGGCGGTCGGGCGGGAAGGACGGCAGGGAGGGGCGGGGGACCTGAGGGGAGACCCGTCCGGGGTGGCATAGACACACCGGGAACCCTCAGGGGAGACCAGTCCATCTGCACACACGCACTCCTGTAGGTACCGCCGCAGTTCCACGGGGCTCCTGGAGCAGCTCCGGGCTGTGAAGAACTCAGGTGGTCCTGGAAATTATCCCGGAGGGATCACAAAATAAAGATGATCTCTCGAGATCACCCAGACCAAACTCCTGACAATGCAGGGTCACACAGGAACTCGTCCAGGTGGGTTTGGAATGTCTCACAGAGGGAGACTCCCCGACCTCCCTGGACCCCCTCTACCAGAGCTGAGCCATCTTCAACGTAAAGAAGTTCTTCCTCATGCTGAGGTGAAACTTCCTGTGTTTTAGTTGTGTCCATTGCTCCTCATTCGGTCGCTGGACACCACTGAAAAGAGTCCTGCGCCATTCTCTGGACACCTGCCTTTGAGACGTTTAGCTGCATTAATGAGATCCTGTCTCAGTCTCCTCTAGGCTAAACATGCCCAAGTCTTGTAGTCACTCATCATAAGACATGCTCCAGACCCCTCATAATCCTTGTGCCCTCCACTGGACCTCTCCATTAGCTCCTTGTCTTTCCTTTACTGAGGAGCCCAGAACTGGACACACATGCCATGTTTCCTCCCCTCCAGGATTAACACTCTGCTTTTTAACTGAATTGTTCTATTAAAAAACAAACAAAAATAAAACAGAAAAACCAACCAAACCAGCAAATCATAGAATAAATAAAACATAATCCAGTTTGCAATTGAAGTGGATTAAATAGAAAGCTTGCAGTTTTACAGCCGAGTTTATCCACCCAATCAAGAGCACTCATAATTTGTGTTATAATGATGATGCAACACATTTTATTAATAAAAAATGAAGGGAAAATGTCACCAGCAGTAAGCTTCAAAAGCTGGATAATGAGTTTCCCGCTGCAAGGGAAATGTTGAGACATTTACAGAAAAATAAACATCAAGATGCAGCCGAGAATATTGTTTTCAAAAGCAGCCAGAGATCATTACCTAGTCACAATAATTACCTACTCACAATATTCAGTTTCATCGGCAACTTGGCTGTAAAACCAAACAACCGATTTATTGCAATAAAAAATAGCAAAGACTCAGCCAACAAACAGGCAAGCAGCCAACACAACCCTAACAAGAAGATGAAGAGACACTGGAAAAGAAAAGAGGCCTGAAATGCAAAACATATTTGCTCGTATTAACTGAAAGGCAGCTAGTTTTGCACGATCGACACATCCAGAGCAGCAACTAGAGGAGTAACTTATGGGCCAAGGGACACGCCACCTTGGCAGCAGGCTCTGCAAGGAGGGATGCTGGCAGGCAGTTTTGGGAACAAATAGCTGAGCTTTTCTAGAGGATACTGATCCCTGCCGTACACACTAGTTATGGGCACTTAATACTGCTACAAGATCAAGGAACTCCACAATTAACATCATTAGCTGCAATTCTGCAACAGCTTTCTGAGACAGGCTTTCCTTTTTATTTACTGTTTCCTCCAAAATAAACCCTTTGTTGTGCCAAAGTTTTTCACTATAGGCACAGATACCTAGCCCTCGGCACAAACAGCTTCTTTGCTTGGTCTTAAGACACCCTGGAGATTTAAGCATAAGGACTTAATTAATTTCAAACCCCTTCTGTTAGTCAAAACCAGGAATCAACAGGCTAATAAAACATGCCATCTGCCACACCACTGCATGAGTTCAACTCCTAAGTCCATCAAATGCTCATTTTTCCTTCCAATGCAATACCAGACTAAATGGGCAAGCTGCAGGTTAGACTCTCTTAGATCATTAAAGCATGACCAGACCAAAGCATTCTCTTTTGTTCTTTTAGCAAACCCTCAAGTGTTCCTTCCTTCAAACACACAGGGAAGGACATCAATGTTCAAGCTCACATCAGAGCCAGGCACGTCTTTTCTAGAGTACAATCACCTCTCACTTCATAACCACATCTTTCAACCTTTCCATTCTTCTCATCCTCAGTATCTGCGAGGATAAGGGCAAACATTATTTTTATACACCTCACATGCGTAGGATAACAAGAGTTTACATATTAGCTTTCCCTAATATTTTTACTGAAGTGTTCCTTCATCGTATGTTGTTTTTCTCCCTCCTTCCCTCACAGGCTTTCTACTACACATCTCTGGGGCCCTAGCCTCACAAAAAAAAAAAAAAAAAAAAAACCCTTCTTACTTTTGGTCCTCCTCAATTTTTTTCTTAGAGCACAGGCATTTCCTCTCCCATTCCATTATCTCCACAGAAAAATTTCTTTCAAATCTCCCTCTTCTGTTTTTCCAGTAACTAGAATTAATCCCCCCTTTTGCTCTAGTTCTTCAAAATCCTGCTGTTTCATGAAAACTTCTCACACACACACATCAACTCCAGGCTTACACTCCACGGCTACCAAGTCATCTTAGATAAATTTCAACATTTCCAATATTTCTCTTTCCACCATACTTTTAAGAAACCTACCTCAAATGTCAGAGATTCTTCTGGGATCTGAAACCTTTGCTTCTTCTTGCACCTCCATCTCCGATACCCCTTTCTTCTTCTTCTCCTCTTTCTTCTCTCTAAACCTGCTGCTGCATTTCCTAAATCATTTCCCAAGCTCTTCCTTTGAGCATTTTCCGAATTTTCAGTGAAAGCCTTAAAACTCGGCCCAGCATCAGCCATTGGAGGAGACCTTCCCCAAGACAGCCAGTGGATACTCCTATCTCCCAGGATATCACCGAAGCAGTACCTGGGGTTTTTGTCTTCCCTAATAGGCTCTAATTAGGGTGAGGAACGAGCCTATAGGTGCTAAGCAACCTGCCCCCTAAATTGAGGCTTGTTAGGGGAAAAAAAATAGTCTGGTTTCAACCTTTTCTAGTAATATTTCTAGTGCTATGCACAGTATGTCCATACAAGCACTGCCTGTTCCCACAGCTGCGTTAGCTACGGAAAGACATCTGAACATCCAAATAAACCCTCCCAGCCTTCCACAGACGCTGCAAAAAATACCAAACCAAAACAAAACAAAAAACAAACCCCAAAACAACAAACAAAACAACCCTACAGCTGCTCACAGGATTGCAACAAGTGCTCTTATCAGCATTATACCTCATCAAACCCCTCCTGTGCTGCTTAACCAGCTGCTAATAGACAACAGAGTGTGAACTGCAAGCAGGGATGGGGCTGGGGTGACTAGGTGGAAAGTGGATTTGTTTTGTGTGTGCTGTGTTTAAAGGAAAGAATTTTATGAGGTCAGCCTTAGGCTCCTCCATCATCTCTGATATCCCACAGACATGTACTTTTTAAGGTAACATTATAAGGGAATGGCAAAAATATTTAAGTGGTAGTCAGTGCCTAAAACCTCTTAGTGCGAGGTCTAGAGCTGTGAAAGCACAGAGGCTTAAAGACACCCTTAATCGTGCTGCTGACATTACAAATGTGGGCTCTGGCTATAAGATAAGACACTGTTGAGCTGGGTACTCAGGTTGGACGGGGCTTGGAGTAACCTGGTCTAGTGGAAGATGTCTCTGTCCCCGGCAGGGCATTGGAACTGGATGTCTTTAAGGCCCCTTAACAACCCAAACTATCCTGTGATTCTCTGATTCTGCTTATTGGAAAGAAATCATTTATGTAGCTGCATTGTATCTGCACTTTCAATGCAGCTGTTTGGCGAAACAGAGTTTGGATGGGACATAATCTTCTGTCAAGGCATATGATGAATATAGTTATATGTAACTACATTGATGTCAGACTTAATAGACATACTAAAGTTTAGAAAAATCCAAATTATAAACCTAATGTGTTCTTTTATATATAGATATACACATTTATATATTCAGTTTTGATGAGGAAATATTAATTTTGCCTGGCCATCCTAACATACCAGGGTGATACACCTATATTTTGGTTGCAAGCCCAAAAGCAAAATATTTAAATTTTGCTATGAAGTTGCTTACTTGATCATTATTATTTTTATCAAATTATGCCTATTGACATAGGCCTAGATTTCACAGTCTTGAACACAGCCTCCCTGACTGTGGGTGAGCATTTGCTTCCATGGACAGTTTTTGTAAAAATTACCCTCAATTTTTGTTCAAAGTCTTTGAAGTGTCTCTTTTTCCATCAAAACTATAGAAAGCCACATATGAGGGTACCACTAGCCCTTGAACAGTAATGATGGAAAACTCTCCAGTCAAGCACAGTCCTGAACCCAGGCTATTTTCCCAACAGTGATGAACTTGGGATGGCTTGAATCCTAACTTCGATTACAGGAACTTCTCTTTCAGAGCCATAAAAAAAGATGCCCACAATCATGGAAAAAAAAGATGTGTTACCCACTGTACTGCTACATTAAGGCCAAAAAATTAAGCACAAGTTCTAGTAGGTGGGGACCTAAGTTAGTTAGAGGGACATCGATCCACTTGGAAAAAACTCCATGTTTTATGGAACAAATGTAATAAAAAAATATTTGTGTTAAACTGCATCCTTGGCAGGATGAAAGTATGTTGCATTTGCAGCACAACTGCGTGAGCTGTGAACACACACTCAAGCCTGTGTTGGCAGGTATCAGATTGGGAAAGTCTTAGAAAAGGGCTGGGGAAACATTCCAGAGTGGGAACAGAGTGACACCAAAAGGACAAGGCCGTATGGGGTACTGACGGTTATACTGAGGAATATGTTTGGAGGAAGATCTGGATATCTGAAAAAAACCAGGATATCTGTTTTTGAGGATGAGATGCTAAGCAAGTGTGGTATAGAATCCCAGAATGTTTTGGGTTGGAAGGGACCTTAAAACTCATCCAGTTCCATGCCCCCTTCCACTAGACCAGGTCGTGTTGCAGGGATGTGAGAACCTGGTCATTACTCTGCCCAAGACCTGAGCAGCTGTTGGATTTGGGAACAGGGCTGATAAAAGCCCTTCCCACCAAGCTGTTGGGTGCTGTGCATGTATCCACCAATCCCTCTTCCCATTGTGCAGGAAAAGCACAGGATTCCTCACAAAAGAGGAGTCTGGGGAGGGGTCCTGAGACTGAGTTTTAGGTTTCGTCTTGCAGGATCATAGATTCTCCTCCAGCTGGACTGAAGCTGGACCATGTCCAAAAGGCACAGTTCACCCCTCCAGTAATTCACACGCTGAACCCAGGAGGCTGCAGCAACCAGGCAGCTGAGTTGTACTCCAAAAAGAGCGCTTCTCACAGCCCTGTGTTCCCTCACAGTGGTGGTCTCCATTTTAATGCCCACTGGCACATCCTTGATGTGAGGGGTAGACTGCACTCTGTTGCTTCTCAGGCACAGCTTAGCTGTGTGGGAGAGCTGGGCATGTTTAGCAGTGGAGTGAGCTGGGCTGTGCCGATTCGGGTTATTGTGGCTTGATTTGGCTTGCTTGGCGTGGGGTTGGGTTGGATTGGCATGGTTTGGGTTGGTTTGGCTTGTTTGGGCTTGGTTTGGATCGTTCTGGATTCTTTCGGGGCCAGACCACTGAATCCCCTCAGCCCGAGCCCCCTACCCAACCGCCCCCCACTCCGCGCCACCCAGGCGAGCCCGGCGCCCATTGGCCAGCGCCGCCTTCCGCCCACCCTGCTCTACTCGTCATTG
>NW_008240031.1:2104337-2109874 GCF_000691975.1 Corvus brachyrhynchos | reverse complement strand
GCATGATGGGCAGGGACGGGGGTGGATCCCGCACAGCCTGTTTCTGAATGGTTCTGGAGCAGCAGGCACGGCCAAAGGAGACAATCCGTATTCCTTCCTCCCCTGGTTCTTGTTTCAAAAAGCCACAGCTATACTGCCCCATCCCTGGAAGTGTTCCAGTCAACGCTGGACGGGGCTTGGAGCAACCTGGGCTAGTGGAAGGTGTCCCCGCCCATGGCAGGGGCTTGGAACTGGATGGTCTTAAAGTCAATTCCAACCCAAACCATCGTGTGATTCGATGATTCTATGGTTCTTGTCCAGAAAGCCCAAAACCCGCAGGATTTTGAATTTCGTAACCTGTTCTTTTGCTTCCATCTGCTGGTTAAATTTTACCGGAGTGAGAGAGGCTGCAGGGATGCTAAAAGCCTTTCCCGTAAGGCTGTGGGGGCTGTGCATGCATACGTACACCAATCCCTTTTCCCACTTGAGAATGAAAAGTACAGGATTCTCCACAAAAGGGGAGTTTTGGGAGGAGTCCTGAGACTGAGCTTTAGGTATTATATCAACCTCTTGTAGAATCATAGAATGTGCTGGGCTGGAAGGTACCCACAAGGATCATCATGTCGTAACTCTTGGCCTTGCACAGCATAGCCCTGAAACTCATACCATGCTTTTGAGGGCATTGTCAAAACACTTCTTGAACTCTTGCAGCCTTGGGGCCATGCCCATTGCCCATTCCCTGGGGAGCCTGTTGAGTGCCTGACCACCCTCTGGGGGAAGAACCTTTTCTTGATGACCAGCCTAAACCTCCCCTGACCCAGTTCCATGAAGTTGCCTTAGGTCCTGTCACTGGTCACCAGAGAGAGAAGAGATTGGTGCCTGTCCACGAGTTTTCTCTCCTCAGAAAGTGTTAGTAGGATAGCTATATTTACCTAGGAGCGGGATCCTCCAGCACAGTTTCTTTCTGAGCTCTAAAATGGATTCAGATCTCAGCCATTGAGAATGGAGCCTGAAGGCGTGGTATTGAAACAGCATTAACATGCAGGAGGAGGAGAGGAGAAAAGGGGACCTGATTTTTAACCTCACCAGTGGGGATTTGCATGGCCCTCATCCCAAGGGTGGTGCTGGCTACTAAATGCAAAAATATTTGTGGGATTGGGAACTAGAGGGCAAGAGCTCTTCCCTGTTAGCTGTGTCACAGGGTTTGGTTTGATGTGCTTTTGGTAAACTGGCTTCTCCATAGCCTTTTGGCAGGATGGATTTGAAGATAACAGTCTATATTTTGGGTATAGAGAAGAAGCAGTAATTTGTGTTTCACAGAGGAGCAGAAGTTTGGAGATTTTTCTTAAAACTAGTGACTTGAAGAACCCCCTGAAGCTGCCAAGAGGGTTTTTGGATTCTTGTTCCCAGTCATAAGTTCTATGGTGAGCTTGCTGTATGTCTTTAATTATGAAAGCTCATTATAAGCCTTGAAAAACTTTGGCAACTTTATTGTTTGTAGCAGCCTTGTATAATCTGGAAGAGAGAAGAGGGCAAAGCGCCCTTTCTTTGTCCTGGGAAATTCTATTCAATGCAGCCAAGTTATACATTGTTTAAAACTCACCAGTTCCATTCTCTGCTTGTGTTTCTCAAAAAGTACGGTCAGCAAGCCAGGCAAGAACTGAACATTCAGCCTTCTGAAAAGCCTGTCAAGGCTGCAAATATCCAAAGGGCTATGGGGAAGTGAAAGCTGTGGGAATACAGGGTGGTGGAGGGAGGAGGAAAACTAGGTGAGCCCATCAAGCCTATCTGTCCTGGCACATGGTGCCAGCTTCATCTTGAGGAACCCCATACTGTCAGCATCCTGTGATCCCAGAGACAAAGAGGGAGAGGGTTCTGCATGTGTATTACAATCAGTGCTTTCCCTGTGTGATTTTACAGCTCTCTGGTTGCCTCTTGTCTGAATTCCTAATCTGAGATCCTTCTGAATGCATCCTGGCTGCCCCAGTTGGATGTACTTAGAGTGCCTACACTAAAGCAGAATAGCTCTTTTTCCCAAGCTCCTCAGACCATGATTTACTCTTGAAACTCTCTATTTCTCATCCTAACAAACATATTCATGCAGAATATATAGGGTCAAATGATAATGAAATGTTACTGCGTTAAATTAATCTTTTATTAGGTCCATTAATTTCAGGAAATTACACAAGAGGTTTGGTTGATTTATAGTATAAATGCATTTTAGTAAAAGGTGTGGAAATGACTAAACAAACAATTGCACCTAAAGATGCAAACTCTATTAGAGTTTAATTTAAAATGACTCAAAGAAAAGGAATATGTGCCACTCTTTTGTTAGGCTAGAAATAAATAAAATAACACTATAAGTGTTGAAGCTAATTAGTTAAGCGCCCAACTGTTTCGTTTTTAAAACAAGATCACATTTAAGTGCCTTAAGGTTTTATTAATTTCATGGACACCAACATCCCCTATAGTAATTGAAAATTTAATTACCTACATTTTTCTGTTCTTTTAAGAATGGAAGCTTATTAAACTTTAAACATTTAAACATATATTGAAATACCAGTGGCTATAAACAACATGCAATTCTAAATACTAATTAAACAGGAAGGCTAAATCACTATAAAGCTAAACTGAATTTTAAGTAACTTTGCACTAGTAAGTACTCCTGGTTTTTTTCATGCTGTGTAAGATTTGCCATTTCCTCTATAAGCACAGCAGAAGCCCTGGGCAGTGTTAGTATCTGCCTGTACTGTGGCAGGCACAATTTTGTGGACGTAAGTGCAGTGGGTCAGTCCCTAGAGGATAAACTGGAGTTCAGGACAGCAGACAAGGGTGGGCAGAAGGGAACAGATAAAGCTGCTGGTGGCACTTGTACAGACAGAGGTTCATCTGCCTCATGGAAGGAGTATGTGCTAAAATCAGACTGGTGAAATGCAGGAAAGGGATTGGTGGGGCTGGTCAGGCAATGATCCGTGTGCCGCTGGTTCACCAGATTCATACCTTGGTAAAAGTTGCATGTTAAAAGAGCCTTGATTTTTCTTTGTTTTATAGAAACCTCACAGAACTGGGCTACCAGAGATACCTTTGTTTTGTTTTTCAGGTCCAACCTAATGCAAGTCATTGTCAGTGGGTCAACTGATTTACAGCTTTGTTAATTTTCTTTGGACACATGTCTGACTTTTCAAAATCAGCCATTGCTGTTTGCATTCTTATTAATATACATTAAAGACAGAATTAACCTCTCAGTCTAAACTCTTCTCATTTTTAGATGGGACTCTTTTGGGATGTAAAGGTTAATTTTTCCTTCTGCTTGGTCAGCACAACCAGAAGAATACTGGCATGTCAAGGTTGAAGTAGGTGGCTCACATGCAGACACAATGTTATCCTACATCCGAATCAAGTCTGTACTTAAATCATTTGAGATGCTGCCAATCACTGTATCACTATTTATACTAGAATTTAAAATGCTTTAGGGATAGCAGAAATAACCCAGGGGGATGAACAGCAGCAGATGACATGCCAGAACACAAATTCTTTTCAAGGAAAGTTCCAAGCATGGATCATGAACCCTGTCAGTCCATCAGGAAGAGGCAATTCCTCTCTTGTCAGAATATCCATGCTTATTACATGAAACACTTGGTGTGTTTGTCTTCTGGGGCAGCCACTGTGTTTGCATACTGTGTTTTAAATATTCAGTGGTAGCTGTAACCTTGCCCTTTGATATGTTAGCAAACACAACAGTTAATCTTCCTCAGCATAAACCTTAGGAGCAGTTGCATTTTGAAGGATGTACAGGTGGGATTCTCAGAAAGTGATGACTCCAGCTTCCTTCTTGCACGTCCAGATGTGTTTTGGAAGATTCAGGTCATCCAGGAGAAATGGTAAAAGGGCCACAATTCAAAGTCTTTTTTTCAACCACCAGCACCTCAAAAAATTTAGAAGGAAAAGACCCTTTCATCTCAGGGTGTGTGTGTTCTCTCTTTGCTCATAGCAGTTCTCAGAATTGGTTCATTTCTTGTAGCACCTCCCAGGAACCAGTCTGCTTCATTCAGGAGTTACTGATCTATGAAACATTTAAACAGCACTCTTTTCTCCCCAAAATGGTTCAGAAAAACTGTCTTTGTACCGCCACTGAAATGGTACTGTAACTTCCTTTTGGAAGTACTCTCAAGAGGGTATCTAGGGTAGTAAAGGTAGAAAGGGGTTATGGTTTCTTCACTTTTCCCCAGCCAGGTTTAGCCTTCATTCTAGAAGGCCAGAATGAAGATTCTACGAATCTTTTTTGCAATATGTGAATTGCAAATATGCTTTGACTCTGCTGGCGACGTTAAGAGCAAATCCCAGCTCTTCCTTAGTCGTGACACTAGATGGCCCCACGACTGAAGCAAACGTCCCAGGAAATACCTGCTGTACTGCAATACCTTTTCTCTTTTTACAGGCTGGCAGGTTTTATTTTAAAATAAAACAGTAGCTGATGGTCCTATAACAAGTGTTGAAATTCCCAGTGGAAATACCATGTGATACCCAGTGCTGTGGACAGAGCAGACACAGCAGATAGGTCTAACCTAGTGAAGGAATAGTTCATAAAGAGGTAAATTGGTTTTGCACCACCCAAAAAACACCTTTGATTTTTGGAATAAATGATTCTCTAGTATCAACAGTTTGCTGTAATGATTGCTCTCTCTTCCAAGTGACTGGAAAGAATAGAAAAATAGTCTTTCTGTGTGTATATTTCTTTTGCACATCTTTTGGGATTTAAAAACATCAGCCTTGGTCAGTAGTAGTTCCTTGGCATCTCCGTGTGCCAGGCACAGGCAGAGAGCAGCACAAGCCTTTGGATACAGATGGTGGGGCTCTGTTGGCAGTATGAAAAGGACAGAGATCTGTGTGTTTCTTACCTACAGGCAGCACTCTTGGGCTGGGCTTTTTCTTGGGGGTGGATGCAGGCTCTGCTTCATTGGGATAGAAGGGAGGGAAACTGGGGGAATCAAGAATGAATCAAGAAGTAGCAGCCTGTGTAGCTTTACTGTGCAGTGTGATCAGGGATATTTGTGTGTTGTGCAAGCAACAGAAATTGCTGATCTTTCCCTGTTCATTGAGTAAGTGCCACTTTTTCATGTTCACACTGGGTCCTCATAAGTAATCACAGAATCATAGGAAAGACAGAATATCTCAAGCTGGAGAGGACCCATGAGGATCATCGAGTCCAACTCCCAATGCCTCCCAGCCTGAAAGAGAAGGGAAATCATTAATTTGCCTAATGTGTGTTTGGCCATACGTGCCTTTTCTGTGGTCACAATTTCGAGTCCCAGCGAGGCAGACCAAAGGCAACATGCTGATTTCTAGAGCTCTCATTGTAGCAACTTCTGTTACGACCCTAAAATCTCGGGAGTTTTCTGCAGACACTGAGCATATATGGCATATTTCATCAGAGTAAGGCTTTATTCCAGCATCTTGCATGATTTCTGTTTCCACTGCCCCTGTTCCTCTGCTTGATATTGCATCTGATACTCTCTCAGATGAAGCTTCACTGAATGAAGACAAAAATGTTTTATGCT
>NW_008240031.1:2101686-2104308 GCF_000691975.1 Corvus brachyrhynchos | reverse complement strand
CTGAACCGTTTGTGAATGAATTTGGCTTCTCCAGTCTGTGCCAAGAAGTCCATGGGACTGACTCCATATTGAAATTTCTATGTGTTGAGACCTGATTTTGGTCACTCCTGTGTTAAAATTTTGCAAGTTTCGTGTTATCCCAATCCACTAATACTTCCAGTGTCTGCGTTTTATTTGTCGTGTTTATATATCAAGGCCTATGAAATGGGAGGTGTCCGCAAGTGTTACAGCTGGTCTTTGTAGTAGAGTCATGCAGATCCCAGACCTGTTCTCCAGCCCTCCTTCTCCAGGCACTCAGAGAACAGGTTTCTGGTTGCAAGGGAAGGACACAGCCAGGATGGAGCACGAGATTTCCTTGTACAGCCCATGAAGCATTGAGGTCTGCAAGAGTCCCACCCTGAAATTCACAGCAGCCTGAACATGTTGGGAGCCATAACCATAGCAAGGGAAGTAAGTTATTTGTTCAGCCTTAAAGTAATTTTCTCTTCTCTAGCAAAAGGTTTCTACCCATCCAGTAGCCCTGATAATGTGTAAGAAAAATTAGATTGAAAACCACTTTCCTTGTGTTTATTAACAGTGAGTTGTTTTACAGTTCTTACATGCTGTTGTCTTAATTTGTTTGTTTCCAGAGGCTACATTTAGATGCTGTTTACAGCAATGAAGAGAATATTACATTTGATCTAGAGTTCTGTCTTAATTCACAGGAGGAGATGCGAACAGAAGCTCGTCGGAAAAATCTCCTCATTCTAATTTTGCATTATTTAATTGAGGAAGGGTATGTTTTTTAAATAATAGTGCTTCACCCTTGTGGGATTGTGTGTATCTGACCTGCTGTACTGCATCTTTCTGTCCTCTGTTGGCTGAAAGGGACAGTGTGGGTCTTTGGGTTGATGTGAGAAAGTGGTAAACGACTATTACATATCCTCACAGTTTGCTTTGCTAAATTGTTTCAGTTTCTGGAACAAAAATGCCCTGTATAGTTTAAAAATACCTTAGATCAACCAGCAAAGTTTTTTTTTTAAAATAGAGTTTATACTTTTATAAAAATAGGATTGTGGACAGGTTAAAGATACCATAAACTTACTAGTGCCATTGTTTGCTTCTTCGCTCCAAAATCAGAGTTTTTTATCTTTGTTTGTTTTGGGTTTTTTTAATTACCAGATATGTTGATGCTGCAAATGCCCTGGAGCAAGAGACAAAATTGGGTTTACGTGGCTTTGAAGTTTGTGACAACATTGATCTTGAGACAATTTTGATGGAATATGAAAGCTACTATTTTGTAAAATTTCAAAAGTATCCTAAAATTACCAAAAAGGTCCTGAACACCGGTATGTGGCTCTGTTCCAAAAAGAAAGCTTTGGTTTCCAAAGTCTAAAGCATGTATTTCCCTGCTGTGCTTACAGCCCTTGTCATGTATATCAGCATTTAATGTTCCAGCTCTTATAATTACAGATCTGTAGTTCTAGCACATAAGGCACCAGAATTGAGAGATGTGGCCTTGAGACCTTCTGCTTTTCCTTCTTTCTTTATATAAAGGAAACTAGAAGGTGGCATTTTTCTGTCTTTTAAAAGCTACACTGGTATTGGAAAATGTCAGCTAAGCACAAAGCATTATGGCAAAGATATATTTATCCACTTTCCTCTCATGGGGAGAGAATAGTAAGTGAATGATACAGAATAAGGCAAATCAGAATATGAGCATACTGTTATGACCCTGAGAGCCTGAAGGGGTTTGCACTTGAGCACAAAATGTAACTTGGAGAAGCCATAAGAACAACTATGTGAGAATAACTGATTAAGAGCTTGAAGGATATAGGTTTGGATTAGACATTAGGAAAAATTTCTTCATGGAAAGGGTTGTCAAACCCTGGCACAGGCTGCCCAAGGAAGTGGTGGAGGAACATCCCTGAAAGTGTTCAAAAAATGTTTGGATGTGGCACTCAGAGATGTGGGTCAGTGGTGGCCATTTCAGGTCTAGGGGAGTGATCGGACTCGATGGTCTTAGAGGTGTCTTCCAACTTACAGGGTTTAGTGATTATTTGCATGAAAAAGGGCATGTACATCTACAACATATGGATTGGTGTTAACACAAAGAGGAAGAACAGCCCTGCAGGACAAAACAAAAAGGACTTGTTATGAATCAAGAATGAAAATGTATTACAAAGAATTTTTTCACATCATAGTCAAACTGAGCAGTAGTCAAGACTGAATCCATGACCTGAGTGAAAAAAAAACCCAAAAAGTCACTCTTGGACACTTGAAAGCTCTCATTATTCTTTTTTTTGGCAGTAAAGCTTCTCAGGCATGGAGTACTCTGCTATTACCTAAGCTCAGATTTGTGACCATGCTGGCAGGGAGGCATCATCCTTTTTCCCTGAAGCATAAGCCTCTTCTTCTCCTGCGTGAAGTTTGCCCTAAATTGTGTGCATGGCCAGACTCATATATCTAAACAAAATCCTTGGTGTGGTGCTCCTTCCTACTGAATTCTTTGCAACACTCTTGGCAAGTCCTACAGAAACAAGCTGGTCATTTCCATGCTGAATTCCAGTTGGAAGCATTGTAGATACACCCACAATATTACAGGCTTCTCCATGAGCTCTGCTGCCCCTAAAGACAGCATGC
>NW_008240031.1:2066962-2101664 GCF_000691975.1 Corvus brachyrhynchos | reverse complement strand
GTGTGGGAAGGATTATTTTAGGCAAGTGTGTGAGAATCATGAGTGGAAGAGCATTTTACAGGGAACACTGAAAGGGGACGTGTTTTGGAACAACCAGGGGCATGCTGGTAGCATACAAACCCTTGGCTTTATGAGTTCACATCTGGGCTTTGAGAGTTTGACATTTTGTGAAAAAAAGCTATATTTTGACAGAAATTGTTTCAAATCGTATAAATGCAAAAGATAATATAGTTTGACAACCAGCATTGCAATGTGGCATTTATTCTGTCTTGTTATGTTGAACATGATTCCTCTTCAGAGGAGCAAGGCAAATTCATATTTCCCAATTCAGCAATGAAAAAAATTATTAGCATTAAATAAGCATTCTGTGTGATATATTAAATTATTGTACTTAATCTAATTTTGGGTAGCGTCCATTTTACCATGAACATGATACTGGTTTTAAAATGTAAGCAGAGAAACCAAAGACTGAATGAGCTAAAATGTAACATGCTTAAAGCAAAACTACTCTCACCAACACCAGTTTGTTTTCAATAAGTTTTTTGCAAGCTTGCAGTGCTTTTACTCACACTGTTCCCGTTTATGTGTTATTATTTCCAAGGTCATTAATGTGTGCTTAAAAATATTTTTAAAGGGGGAAAAAAAAAGGTTCAAATTGCCCTTTTTTATATCCTTAATTATTTTCCATTTTAATATTAATTTTGCCACAGCAGAAAATAAACAACAGCTGAGAAGTGGGGGAAGAGCAAAAAGGTAAGAGAAATGTGTGGGCTATTTTTATGGGCAAAAAATTTTCCCAGTAAAAGCAATATGCACAATGGTTAAAATAATGTTGTAATACCAGGGGAGTAGCAAAGCCTAGAGCCATGCTTCTGACTGTGTGGAGCATTTCTTCTGTATGTGTTAGAGGAAACTAGAGACTCATTTCTCAAATGGAGAAGCAGACAATTTACAGAGCTTCTGCAGTGTGGATAAAGCGGTGGGGCGTGTTTGAAAAAAGCAAGCATTGAACTCTGCTGTGATTGAAATTAATGCCATAACTTCAGTGGAAGCAAAGTTAGCCCAGAAGTGCTTTATTTGACAGCTCTGGTTTTTAATCTTTTGGTATTTTGAAGAAAAAGGAGAAATTCTGGAAGTCTTGCATTGTTTTTCTTAATTCTAGGACAGCAAGTTCTTCTCAGAAGGTACCAAGGGTCAAACAACAGACAGTGCAACGAGCAGTGTCAAAAACTTCACCTGGGAGTACAACAGAACCTAAATCCTCCACCAAAGGGAGCCCCAGACAGGTTTAAACAAGTTTTATCTTGGCAGCAGTACAGCTGAAATTAATGTGATTTTATCTGGGGAGTCTATAGGCAGCAAGAGGATGGGAGTAACACGATTAATATTTGTGCAACTAATGGGTTTTACTGATTATGTCATTTAAGGGTGCAAGACTTCAAGAGAATTTCTGGCTGTGAGTTGGGGGGCAGTCACAGGCAAAAATTAGAGGGAAAGGAGGTATATAATTCAACGTACACTGAAAGCAATCAGGGTTTTTCCATTAATACCAATATATTCATCCTTTAGTGCCAGAAAGCCAAACAAAGAAGTAAAGAAGAAAGCCTGGTATCAGTTGTAAGCATCTTCACAGTGCATAAGTTGTTTGAGACTGGGGGAGTGATTTGGCTCTGTAATGCTCGTGTCTGAGAGTCTCATTTTGGTAAGATTGCTGTGAAATCTACTTTATTATCATCCCTTTACAGAGGGTGAAGCAGGAACAGCAGGTTGGTTGGTGGGCAAGCACTGGGTCTACTGCAGATTTTTTTTATGGGCTTGGCTATAATTCTGCACCAAGAGGAACTCATCTCTGACCTGTTGTTACCCCTAAAAATACCCCAAAACATTACCTTTTGGATTTTACAGCAGTAACTGCTGTGAATACATAATCCTAAAATAGCTCCTCATTTCTGAGTTGACATGCTGTGCCTTGTACTTGGCCTGTCATTTCCACTGTTCATAAGTATTGCTTCTTATGTAAAATGCAGTTTTCTGCTCTGTACATGGAATAACTTCTCTGCTGAGCTCCAGAGCCGTGGCTTTCACTGCTGTCACCAGTCAGGTGAAGTCTAACTAAATGTACAGTGGTGTTTGAATGATCGGTATTACTCTTGGAACTTCATCTAGGCCTATATGAAGAGATGGGATGATACCTATAATGTAATATCTTCAGTTCATCTACTTAGCAACACATCTGTTTTAAAATGCATTTTTCTTTAGAATAGTGATGGTGCAGATACTCTAGATCAATCTGACTTTGGTTTAAGCATCTCAGGAATCAGCAAAACTGGAGTGGACAGCTCTCACCCAAGAAAGGTTGGTGGAAACCTGGTGTGTGGTTTATCAGAGAAATATGAATGTAGGAAAAAACCCACAAAGGTTTTCAAAAATATCAAATGCTAGGGTTTTCTGTCTATTTTTATATAAAATGTTTCTGTATAGTCAGCTGAAGGGTCAGTTTTATAATTTGGGTAATAATTCTTTGCATATAAGGCACTTTTTGCATGAAATACTATTTAAAACATACTCAGGGAGGAATATTTCTTTTTTAAAAACCCAGTGGTAAATAACTATGGTTGAAGATAAATTTTGAATTCCTGAATGAGGTGATGAAAGGCTCTACAGTTAAATTGTTGAATTGACTGAGTTGTGTGTTCTGTCCCCATTGCTACCATGGGTTTTGTGTCAATTTTTGCCACAATTAGGACTGAATATGCAGTAAGGAATCCCACTGCTGTAATTGAAAGCAAAATTTAGTCCAGTGTATTTTTAAGAGTAGTGGTACTATTGTGGTAAAGTCTACTGTAGCATTTTTTTCTCCGTTAGGGCCAAATAATTGACTTCCACAAGATGATTCAGGATGCTGTCAGAGTGTCACCAGATGGAATTCCCTTGAACAGCCTTAATTATGATCCAGACCCATCAGTAAGTTTTCTGTTCATATTTCCATCCAATCAGTATGAACTTGAGTTTTGCATAGCCAGGAACAAAATAAAATACTACAACAATGTTGGTTTTGTTCCCAAGTGCTAAAAAAGGGCTTAGATTTCTGAGAGGTGTATTTCCTCCTTGAAGGGACAGTCACACTTGATAGTGGTCTAATTTGATGACAGTTGTTTACTCTGATCGTGAAAGCAGGCAACAAATAAAAAGGATACCTTATGATGAAAAAAAAAATAAAAATAATTGCAGACACCTGCAGAACTTCTGGGGGTGAAATTCTGGTTCCTTTCAAATCAGTATGTCTCTAGCATTCGCCTCAGCTGAGACAACACCAGAGTTTAGATGGTTGAGATAAATTCTGTGTTAATGCTCCAGACACAAGCCAGAACTTCTCAGAGAGTGCATCCAGCGTACATGGTGCTCGTCTGCCTGGCAGCTGCTACACTGGAAGAAACTATCCAAAAAGAAAATGTCACAAATCTGTGACCTACAGTTACATTTTTCCCTGCTCTTAATGTATGTAGGGCATATTTAGGACTATAAGTGCAATAAGAAAGCTGCTCATTTTAATGTTGATTCAAGTTAGATTCTGTCAGAGGAAAAGATGACTTACTGCAAATATTGTTTACTTCAAAATTTTTATTATTACCCATATTTCTGCAGCTTTAAAAGTTGATATTACTATGATGTATCAGTTTTTTAAAAAATATTTAATAGTTTTCTAAAAATCCTTGCAGTCTGACAAAAACGTATGTTTTTCTCTTTCAGGAACGATTATTGAAACCACTTAGTGCTTTTATTGGCATGACTGGTGAGATGAGGGAACTTGCAATGGTTGTAAGCAAAGTAAGAGCAGATCTCCACGTCATTTGTAGAGAGATGTTGATTATCTTTATCAACTGGGAATGCTATTTGTTTCTTTCTGCTGTCACTGATAGTGCTTATTCCTGAATGTGCAAGTTATTTTTTTCTCCATGTAGCTCCCCAACAAGTAATTTCTTTACATGTAGTGATGTTTCTTTCTGATACACAATGGGAGGAAATAATTAAGGCCATTCCTTTCTAATGGGGAACAGGTAATTTAATCATGCTGGGGAGACTGTCATGGCTTTCCTCTTTGCTCTTAGTGCTACAAAAAATGTACAATACTTCACTGAAAAGAGAGATTTAAATATGTTAGCTAATACCAACTATTATCTAATGTTTTATCTAGCTGTGATCAGATGGTGGGAGAAACCTTGATTCCACCCTTTGGTTGAAGTTTCCATTCAAGGCCTAGGGCTGTAGTCAGTGTGGATGGTGTGCCAGTATCACAGCAGTATCTGGATTCTGAATGTATCTACTAGATGGCATCTACCAAAATTATTATTAAACCCTGATATTCCAGCTTGGTTTAGAATCAGAGAATCATTTAGGTTGGAAAAGCCACCTAAGGTCATCAGGTCAAACCATTCCCCCAGCACTGCCAAGGCCACCACTGACCCATGTCCCCAGGTGCCACATCCACACGGCTTTTAAACCCCTTCAGGGATGGGGACTCCAACACTGCCCTGGGCAGCTGGGACAGGGCTGGACAGCTCCTTGAGTGAAGAAATTTTCCTTAATATCCAACCTAAACTTCCCCTGGCCCAGCCTGAGGCCGTTCCCTCTCCTCCTGTCCCTGTTCCCTGGGAGCAGAGCCCGACCCCCCCCGGCTGCCCCCTCCTGTCAGGGAGTTGTGCAGAGCCCCAAGGTCCCCCCCGACCCTCCTTTGCTCCAGGCTGAGCCCCTTCCCAGCTCCCTCAGCCGCTCCTGGGAGACCTGTCCCCAGCACGGGAGGTGCCTCAGCAGTGCCAGCACAGGGGACGGGCCCTGCCCTGGGGCTGTGGCCACACCCTGGCTGGGACAGCCCAGGGGCCACTGGCCTAATACTTGTCCTGTGCCTTGCTTTGTGCTGCCTGCACGATTTGCACTCCCTGTGCATTCTCACGTGGTGCAGTTGAGAGATGCTGCAATTGTAGGCTCTGCAAGCAGTGCCCACATACCAGCACTGCTGGAGCAGCATCAATGATAGACCATATCCCCGGGCAGGCTTGGGGATTCTTCCAGGATGTACAGCTTGACCCCTGGAGGGAACCACAGCATTGTCAGCAGCATTTCGTTTCACTCCTGGGCTGAGGTGCAGTCTAACAAAGAGGCTCTGGGCTGCTGGGGATCTGTGGGTACAGCACAGGTAGATACTTAGCATCCACCACCTGTGGATGAGTCACTCATCTCAAAGGATTCATGGCACCATGAATGTGTTGGTAATGTTGTGACTTTCTGCATATAAACATCACAAGTGGTATCAGCTTGGGTAAACCTGCTTCTAATCATCTTTCTAAAAAGCCTGGAAGATTTTCGCTTACAGATTTTTATAGCTGTGTATGGCCCAAATTCTTGGTCTGCAAGTCTTGCATTTGTTGTTTAGTAGAACTTAAGAAATGTCTTAGGAAATTTCCAGCCTTAAAGTAAGAAAATTCTCATCTGTTTCAGTTCCTGTCTGGTCTTTAATTTATGGTAGACCTTTAAAATAATGCTGTTCTTGCTGCTACACTAACAAAAAAAGCAATAAAAAATTGCTTTCCCTTTGTTATGGTATGTTTTTTGAATTGTGCTCCATTATGGTATGTTCCTAGTTGCTATGGTAATCAACACTGTATAAATCAATAAAAATAAATAGCATGTGATATCTATTTCATAACACAATCTAATTTAATTTGGAAACAACTATGGAAGTCTCTACTTAATAGCAGAAGTCTGGTTCATCTTAATTCACTGTTAATAGAAAGGGAAAGTGTAATCTACTCTATATAAATAATTTTTTCTAATTGTATTAAATCATCTTTTCCCCTTGGATACAACCATGTAATTTTTCTTCCGTCTGTATGCACTATTTTTGTTGGAGAGCAGAATTTATCCCAATTATTTGTAATGAGGATATGATATGTTTTGCAGAACAATTAGCCCCTGGAACACAGAGCCACAAAATATTATGAAGGCAAATGGAAAGATTCATAGAAGATTTGGAAAGTTTGATGAATTAAATGAAATTAATTTATTGAGTGCTTCAGGGCATAGACTAATTACCGTCTATTGTTTGATAGATGCTTAGGAGAAAAATTTCTTCCTGTTGCAGTTTCTCAGAGCTTTTCTTGCAGCATGTAAAATCTTGCTTAGTGTGCAGTAAATAGCAATTTTTCACTGTTACTTACAACACGAGTAATAATATAAGTAATAGGTAATAACATTATAATAGGTAATAAGTGGTAGGTGCAACCGTAAAGTTACTGAGCATCAAGTTTAAAAAAAACCAAAGTATTTTCATGTTGCACATGAGTGAGCCGTGGAACTTGTGACTACAGAATAAACATGTTTAAAAAAGAGAAAAGAGAAATTCACTGAAGCGTGAATGTCAAAAGATGTTTCAACTCAAAGACTAAGATGTAATTTGAATTATTGAAGTCCGTGGATGGGTGTAAACTTGAACCAACACATCCCTATTATTCCTTTTACTTCTTTTTTTAAACATCCAGTACTTGCAGCAATAGATACAAAATATTAGGGTTGGCAAACCTTCATATCACGATCGCTCTTGATATGTTTGTTGGTTACTAAATCGAACTCACAGGAAACAGATCTGAGGAAGATACACATTTATGTTATCATATATTTTTATATGCTGAGCTCAGCATGTACATTTGGCAGGAATACATCAGGGAAACTGGGGCCTGGAGGGGAAGTGGAGGGGAAATGATTGCTGTGTATGCCTCCCTCCTGGGAGATCCCTGGTACCTAGGGTTAAATAGTACAGCCTGTATCACTTAACAGCACTCTTATTTTATCGCTGAGTCGATCCTTTTACTTTGCCAGAGGTCATTATCCTAGTGCAGAAGGAGTTTTGCTAACAAGATGTGATGTGTGTTGCAGGACATTTATCTCCATAAGACGAACGTGAAGTGGGATGATATTATAGGATTGGATGCAGCTAAAAGGCTGGTCAAGGAAGCAGTTGTTTACCCCATAAAGGTAAGGTGCTAAACAGGTTTGAGAAACCCAGTGCTGGGCTTGCTAGCTTGTTTCCTTGTAATTAGAGTGGTGTTTTAGAGTTCTCACTATTTCTGTGCTTTTGTAGGCCATTCATGTTAGAACTGTTGGTGTTCCTGTTTCCTGTCAGAACTACTCCTGTTCCATCTAGAGCAGCACAGGCATTCTCCTATAGGAAAATTACCTTTCACTATTAAAATTGTAAGAGTTAGGTACAATTCTTTGGCACCTTTGGCATTGTAAGGAGTGCTGGATTTGGCCTACATTAATTCCATGAAAAATGACTTACAGAAGAGAATATCACATCAATTTCATTTGAAAAAAAAAAAAAAAAAGAAAAACCACTGGAAACAGATTTCAAATGTTAAATAGTGTTTTATCTCAGTACTCAGATTGTACATGTCACATTGTTTTGGTGCAGTTTTATGTCTCTCTTCAAATTTCTTATGTTTCTTGAATGTGGTAGGAGCAGTGAAGGTACAATCCTTGCAGTTTGTTTTAGATGATACATTTTTAATCCCTGAATTACTTTTCTGTTTCTGCAGTATCCAGAGCTGTTTACTGGCATTCTGTCCCCTTGGAAAGGTTTATTGCTGTATGGACCACCAGGTATGGAGGGCTTTTTACCACATCTTTGTGTTTGTCACTGCTTCTTGTTTTGTCCCACGGATAAATCATTGCTGTTAATTAGATGAGATTGAAAAAAAGGACGTGTTCTGTACATAAATTAAAAGGAGAGACTGTTGGATGGTTATGTCCATCTCTGACACTCAAACCTGGCCCTTGTCCTGAGCTTTGGCTATTTTTATACTCAAATCTTCCAGACACAGTACTTCCACTAACAATTCAGGGGAGTGAAAACTCAGACCTTTGTTTTCACTCAGCTTGGACCATTTTAATCAAGTTTGGCATGAACCTAATCCTATGATACGTCAATAAATCTGCCATGGACTTACCTCCTTAGTGAAAAATGTCCTTCCTTTCTTCTGCTTTTAGGGGTTGTTTTGGGAATGGGATGGAAGCTTTGCCTTCTGCCAGCTGGGTGTTTTCCTTGTCAGTGCAGCTTCCCTGCTCCTTCTGCCCCACTTTGACACAGAGGTGTGGCTGGAAGGGGACAGAGGGCACAAGAACCACCCGAGTCAAGTTGCAAAGCCTGTCTCTGCAATGTTCCTTTTGTTCCTTTGAATGTTTAGATGTTCCTGCCACAGAAGGCATCTGACCACTTCAGCATGCACTACTTCAGGATTTGGAGAATGCAATTTGCAGTTCTGTATTACCTGAGTTTCTCCAGACAATCCTGAAAGGGCCACAATATATTCCGAGGGCTGGAGCCCCTCTGCTCTGCAGCCAGGCTGGGGGTGTTCAGCTGCACAAGAGAAGGCTCCAGGGAGAGCTCAGAGCCCCTGGCAGGGCCTAAAGGGGCTCCAGGAGAGCTGCAGAGGGACTGGGGACAAGGCATGGAGGGACCAGGACACAGGGAATGGCTTCCCAGTGCCAGAGGGCAGGGCTGGATGGGATATTGGGAAGGAATTGCTGTCTGTGAGGGTGGGCAGGCCCTGGCACAGGGTGCCCAGAGCAGCTGTGGCTACCCCTGGATCTCTAGGAGTGTCCCAGGCCAGGTTGGACAGGGTTCTGAGCAATGTGGGATGGTGGAAGGTGTCCCTGCCCATGGCAGGGTGTTGGACTCAATGACATTTAAAGGTCCCTTTCAATCCAAACCATTCTATGTGGTTTTTACTGTTTTTTCCCAACTGGTAGCAGAATGAGGGGAATTTATTCAAATGTTTGCGTTGCATTCCTTTGGAGAGTGAATTTCTCAAACACTGTTGTTTGTAGGTACTGGAAAAACTCTGCTTGCTAAGGCTGTTGCCACAGAATGCAATACAACCTTTTTCAACATATCGGCATCCACCATTGTCAGCAAATGGAGGGGTGACTCAGAAAAACTTGTCCGGGTAAGAATTATTCTCTTGTTCATTATATTTTAACATCATGTTCCCACTTAAAGAACTGGGGTTCAGCACAGAACTGGAAACAAGTGTTCCTCTGATACTCATAATCTTTCCTGATTTAGACAGAACATGACTTTTTTTATACTAGTTCTGAAAGCAGGAATAACATCACTTCTGCAGAAGTCTCATAATGGATTCTTGCTGTGGGACTTCAGTTCTGTAATGTAAGATGGAGCAGATGTTCTGAAGGCAGCAGAGATCTTTGAGTGCCTGATTAGGAGTCAGACAGTCAGAGTTCCAAATCTGTGTGCTTAGTGACCCATTCAGAGCACTTCACATCCATTTTGCAGGGGTTGGCTCGTAGGCGCCCTGCAAAATATTATTTGGATTCCCAAATTCTCTATTGTTCTTCATGGCACTAAATGGGCAAAGAACTCCCAGTCACAGAGATCTTCCAGTCAAATACAGATGTAATGTTGTTTCAAGGAAGGTAGTTTGGTGGTAAATGGGTAAATCCATTTTTGTATATACCCTAGTGAGAAGTGTGCATGGCTCAGCTGTGGTACAAAAATATTCAGGGGTTCAGGTGTAGCATCCTTACCCATCTGAATCTCTCTATAATATCTACCAGCTCAGTGGAAATCCACAAGCCCTTAGCCTGCCTTACCCTCATCTCTTGAGCTGCACTTTAAGTAAATGCAGAGCTCTTGGAAACAACCACAGCAAACTGTTCTCTGCAAATGGCATTCCAGGCATTATTATTCTCTCTTGAAATGTAGGCAATGGCTACAGCACACTCACTAGTCCTGCCTCCTTTGTCCTTTAAAATAGCATATTTTTCTTCTGACATTGCCTCCCTCTTTTACTGATCCTCTTGACATCTGTCCTGACTAGCTTCCTGGAATTTTCTTTTCTGGCAGGAGTATGTGGGGACAGTCTGGTTTCTGCCACCATCATCCAAATGGTTTTTGAACATGCCACAGCATTTACGTTGATATTGAATTTGTGGCATTTTACCCTTAATTAAACTAATGGCAGAATCAAAAAATGAAGTAAGATTGTGGATTGGGAGAGCTCTGAGAAAAGTATTGTGTGAATTTATATCCTAAAATCACATGAGGCTGGCAATGGAGTTTTCTGAAGTTGGGGGAAGGATATATGGGGTTTGTGGTCATTTGGGGGCATATCCACTCATCCTGTTTTCCTCAGTTCTACACTGTATTTGTGTGATTTTATATATTTTATATATTATATGTTATATATTATATATTAAGTAAAATTGTATACTGGTCATGGTCTACTTGTTACTCTGGGCACATAATTTAAACCCTGTGTTTCATGCTTACAGTGAAGAAAATAATACGTATCTTTTAATATTTTATTTTTTTAAGTATTCAGATTTAAAAGTGCTGGACTAATATATATTGTTAGTGATACTTACCTAAAAAGCCAAAAAAGCATTTTACTGAAGAAGAACTGACAGTGTGTTCTTACTCCTAACACAGGCCTCTCCATGTCTACAGAAAATTAGATGAAACTTTGTTCTCCAAAGAGCAGATCCACATTTTTTGTTTCAGCTTAATAGTCCATTTTTTAAAATCTTTATTTTTCAAGCAATTTATATTTGTTTTGTTCAGGAAAAAAAATGAGTGTTTGATTCTTATCAAAAGAATCAGTCCTTTTTCTTTCATTGTGCTTCAGCTGACCTGCAATTTTTTTTCCTCAAATCCTTATTTTAAAAAAACGTACAAATGGAGCAACAACAAAAGGCACATATTTAGTCTCAATAACAATTTAGGAGTTCCCTGAATCCTCTGTTGGATCATTTTCTTCTATCCCATTATTTTCAGAGGACTCTGATAGGATTTAGACAGAAAGATTTACACATAAAGACAGGATTACAAGGCTGTGTTCTTTATATCTCCTTTACAAACCTCTCAGAATCTGAGAGGACTCAGGGACCCTCAGCCTACTCAGAGCCTTTTGCCAGCAGATATCCTTTGGGATGTGGGTGCTGTTAATTTATCTTCCATGCCTTTGGTGTCTTCTTGTGTTAGTTTCTCTTTCACATTTATTCTTCTCTCCGAACAGGTGTTGTTTGAGCTCGCCCGGTACCATGCTCCTTCCACAATTTTCTTGGATGAGCTGGAGTCAGTTATGAGTCAAAGAGGCACTGCTCCTGGGTAACTGGTGGGACCACTTTGGGGATTAAAAGAGAGAGGTGTAGTGGTTGTGTCAGTCACAGCAGCCAGACAGGTTGTGTGAGGATTAGCAAGGGGCAACAAGAAGGAGGGAGGGGCAGGAGTTTACAACCAGTTGTGCTGTGCTTTAAAGGGATTTGAAATGGAAATAAAGGCAGTGGTGGTGGGGAAACAACAGGTGAACTGTTAGAGGTAAGTTAGAAGCAGCTTATTTTGTGACACTTTGAACATAGGCATAGCAGAGTAATAGGGAGTGTACACAGTGGACTGGCATTTTCGTTGGTGACAGATTTTGGTGGCATTGTCAGGACTTCCCATTGCAGGAGTGGGAGGATGTTGTTACTTTCATCCAAGATGTAGACAGTTTTTAGTTAAAAACACATTTAGAAGATTTGGAATGGGAAAGAAGCAGGAGAAATATAAAAATACTGTTATAACCATTAGGAACCCATTACAGTGGATTTTACATGCAGTGAATTACATGATCACTTTATTTATATTGTATTGTATGTTTATATTACATGCCTGCTGCTTATAAATAGAATATGCCCTATTGTAAAGATACTACTTGTAGTCATTCTCACTCAATAGATGCAAATAATGTGCCAAATTTCTCCTTCATATGTACTTTTAAAAGCTCTCATTAACATCACTGGGTTATATATTCTAATAAGGGTTTTTATCCTAGATGTTGTACTTATTTTTACATGTACTTATTAAATACTGACTTGGCATTGATGTTTGAATGCCTTTGCAGAAATAAGTCATTAAACCTGAAATTCAGCCCTTACCATCTAAGGTCCTGATGTTTTTCCTGGGTTTGATCCAGGACTTTCCAAGAGCTTCACATCTGGAACCAAGAGTTCCAGCTGGTTTTCTGCAAAACAGATTACCTGTATCAGGGCCAGAATTCTTAGCGCTTTGCTTAAGTTCTCCTTTCTTGAAGAAGGATCCTTTCTGTGTCGTCTCTGCTCCATTTCTAAACTCGTATCAGTATGGCATATTTTTCTGTTTTCTTTTGATAGAACATTTTGCAAAATGTTGAATTCAGTAGTAGGTTTTTCTTCTTGTGGTCACTTCACATTCACTCACAGAAAAATGCTACCCTGAAGAGGTAGGTGTACAAGTTATTTGATGGCAACTATCACATTTTAAGAATTCCCTACTATAGATCAATCAATCAATCAATTGGAGCCTTAGCTCTTTTCCAGTAAATATTGGTCTTGCATGGAGATTAACATGAAGAAAAAAATAAAAATAAATATTTTCTTTGGATCCAGTGATAATGAATTCTCCTCACTTTAATGCACTGAAAAGAGTCAATTTAAGTAATCATTAGAAAGCTTGATTTTAATGCTTAGATGTTAGCTAATGGAGCTTAATCATGCTTTGAACTGGGGCAAAACTGTGACAAGGGCTCAGTTGCTGTGAATGACGCTGTATAAATAAAGATGATTACTTTAATGCACTGAGCAAATAATATTTCTCTGAATCTTGGTAGTGGTGAACATGAAGGAAGTCGGCGGATGAAAACAGAATTACTGGTGCAGATGGATGGCTTGGCCCAATCTGATGATCTTGTATTTGTTTTAGCAGCTTCCAATCTGCCATGGTAAGAGATCCAGAGAGTACATTTTGAATACATTTTCATGAGCTTCTAAGCACAGATAAAGATTTTATTTAGACTTCTGCAGAAAAAGCCTTGATATTTGGTTAAAGCATTTAAAGATTAATTTGGAGCTTTTACTTTAAACTCTTCAATTCTTGCTATTTGTGTCACATGAGAATAATCCATAATAAAGTCAACATATGCTGGTTGTACCAGCTGCTAATATTTAAAATGGAGTATTTGACTTTATAGGCAAGTTATTTACTATGTTTAAGCTAAGAAGGGTTTTCAGCCTGGAACTATAAGGTGCTTAAAACATCTGGTGCTTTGAAAGATACTCCATAAATAGGAATGTTGGATTTTACTGGTATCAAATGTGACTCTGAAAAGTTGAGGGACGAAATTCTTCAGTTTTTTTAGCACAATTTAGTATAGAAGGAAAAACAATTTAAAATTGCAACCGGGGAATTTAATCATGTTGGTTCTCAAACTGGGCAGGACGTGTATTGGGAAAGTTGAGGGACGAAATTCTTCAGTTTTTTTAGCACAATTTAGTATAGAAGGAAAAACAATTTAAAATTGCAACCGGGGAATTTAATCATGTTGGTTCTCAAACTGGGCAGGACGTGTATTGGGAAAGTTGAGGGACGAAATTCTTCAGTTTTTTTAGCACAATTTAGTATAGAAGGAAAAACAATTTAAAATTGCAACCGGGGAATTTAATCATGTTGGTTCTCAAACTGGGCAGGACGTGTATTGGGAACAAGGCAAGCTGGAGAGCATGAGGAAGGGAAAGTAACATTTGTAGTGTAACAGCTGTGGATGCTCAGGAGAGGAGTTGCTGATCCTCATAGCACTGAGATCTTTCTGGATACCCCTGTTCCTAAAGGCACATGGACCTAAGTGTGTCTGTTCCCCTCTCACATGTAGAGGAGCACAAGCCTGGAGTCAGAAAAGCAGAAGACAGCAGTCCTGTTTCCAGGGAACTTCAAGCCATGGTCTGGGAGTCGTTTGCTGGAGCCCAGTGGGAGGTGTTCCCAGGAGTGACCTTGTGTGAGCAGCATTTCAGCAGCATTTCAAGTGGCAAAACTTGAAATTTGACTTGAAGGTGCTTCGTTTAGTGAGGTGACACTTGCCCAGCCCTGCAGTGTGACAGCCACAGAGCAGGGCACCCAAAACCAGCTGGGAGTCAGAGAGGGCTCTGTACCCACAGAACCGCAGGCTTCATTCGTGGATTGTTTTTCAAGATTAGTGATTTTTGGCTGAATCTTACAAAGTTGCCATGGGGACAAATGTTGGAAAAGCCTCTCTGTGTGACCGGAGGGCTCTGGGTTGTGATCAGCAGGCTGTTGGGAGTGTCTGAATCTGAATGCCACTGGGTGTGTAACCACAGCTGCTTGCTTTTAAGTACTTATAAAAAAGTCCTAAGTCCTAGAGCATATGTTATTTTGAACATACAAATGCACATTTGTGCATATCACCAAACGTTCTCTCACAAAGTCTGTGGTAATGTTTATTCCTCTTGTCAGCTGATCCTCTCCTTGGCAGGCCTGGCTAAAAAGGTCCAGGGAACAGGCAGATAGAATTAAACAAGAGGAGTGGAGTTTTTGCCTGAGAACTGAGGCTCAAAGGTAGTATTTTCAATCAGTCCCATGTGGCAGGTAAGCCCAGCTTGTCTTGTCCAGGGCTTCCAAGCTTTTTAACTGAGAGAATGGCTGTGTGAACACCAAGAATTTGTGTAGAAGTTAGCTGTACAAATTAGGCTGGTCCCTGCCCTGGGCCAAAAGTGTGAGTACAGAGCCACCACAGCCTTTTTTTTATAACCATAATAGCAAAGTATCTGTGTTGGTTTGGGGGAATTTATGTCTTGGACAAACTCATGAATTTAAATCAGTGCAAAATCCACCCCATTTTGGTACAGTATCTATATAAAAGGAACTGCACTGGATTCAATTTAATTATGTTCCAATTGTGTAAGAAAATGCTGAAAAAAATAACTGCTCTCTGTGTGGACAGTTAAGTTTGAAAGAGAATTAATACAGTATTAATACATTTTTCTCTGTTAGTAATACACTGTAAATGTTTATTTCATTGCAACATCATTGCCCTTTGAGAAGAAGAAGAAGCTCTGTGCAGTGCATTGCACCTTTCTGTGGTCTCTTAAATTGTTCTGTGAGATAATTATCCATGCAGAGAGATTTCTGCATGTGTTTTGTTATCCCGTGTCTGCCTTACACAATCAGTAAGCTTTCTGGGAAGTTGTGTAAAATATACAGAATTCAGTTTTGAATATTTTACATATTTGATTTTTGACCATTTTGTAATAGTGAAGTTCTAATTTCTGCAAAATTGCTTCTTTGAAACATCAAAAATTACAGCCTTTTTTTTAAGGTTGATTCACCATGACAAGGTTTCTGTTTTGAGGGACCTGCCCTGAAACAAAGCTGTTCGTCTGTGTTGGGACCAGGGTGGCAGCTGAGGTGTTCACTTCTGAGTTTTGTACCTGAGACTTTAGAACTTCCTTTTGGACTTTCTTTCTTGTGGGCAGGTTGGATTTTGCTCTTTCTTAAGCAAACCTAACCCATGAGTGTACTGACTAGAGTGTCTGGCAGAAATGTGCCTACCACAGAGAAAATGCTCTAAGAAGTGGCTGAGCAAATGTTTAGAAAGATGTTTGAGGGAAAAGCCTGAGCTTTCATGTCATTGAGGTTCTCCAGCCTCGAGGAGTTTGGGATTATCTGCCTCCAGAGAGGTCAGCAGGTTTTGAACCTTTTTTAGGATCCCAACTATACATTTACAGATTATTTTTATGAGCATTAGGTTACATTTAGCCCCACTGTCAGACCCAGACTTCATCTCCACAGGAATATTTCATAACAAAATTTCAAAATACCTACTGCTACCTAAGTTGTGGCTTCACAGCACAGCCCTGTGCTCTTGCAAACATTTGTTGTTAAGCTGGATTTCAAGAGATTTGTTTAACATGGATATTTATTGATCAGGGGAAAAAAAATAGTACCAAGCTGCTTTTAGAAGAAGGAAAAGAAGCCTAAACAAAGCTCTTTACACTGTCCTAAGCTCCACTACAGCTATTGATCTTCCTCTTCAGCCTGTGCTTGTTGCCCAGCCCTGCTTCCTGCTGCTCATCTGCAAGATGTTTCTAGACAAATTACTTGTTGAAATGATTGAATGTAATTAAATAAAATAAAGGCCTCGTTAGTGAAGGAATAAAGAGATCCTTAATCATGTAGTGAATGTTTCTTAATGTATCAGGACATTTAATTCAGTTTTCATTGTAGTGCTGTTTTCTTCTCATCCTTACCCTCAGGGTGGGTGAAGTTTTGGTGCAGGCCAATAGATCCAACCCAAACCATTCTGTGATTCTGTGGTACCTCCTAATGTTAATTACAAAAATTCATCCATCTTATGGATCTGTCGAGCTTTGTTTATCTTTTCATGAGCATCTCTCAGTACTCCCATTGGCTATTGTTTCAGAGAATATTTAGGTTGGCTCAGGGCTTTGTATTCTGCTCTGGTTAATGTCACTTAACCTTGCATTTGATCACTGACAAAAAACAATTCAGCAAACAACCTAAACACTTCAGATAACAAAAACATTGTTTCTGTATTTCCCTCTTCAGCCAGCAGGTCACTGTAACCTTCTGGATAAACAGAATCATAGAATCACAGAATCACAGAATGGTTTGGGTTGGCAGGGACTTTAGAGCACATCTAGTTCCACTCTCCTGCCACGGGCAGGGACACCTTTCACTAGACCAGGTTGTTCAAGCAACCTGTTCTTGAATACTTCAGGTATGGAGCAGCCACGAAGCAACTGTGGCAGGGCTTCTCTGGGCAGAGCAGAGAGACTTCTTTGGAGACTTACTTACAGGGCATGGCTAAGGAGGCTTATGAAACTGTGACCTTGGGGGGACCTGAAGCAGAAGGAGTGATGGAAAATGTCATCATCTGGAGGATTTCCAGGCTATTTGCAAAGACTGGCTGTGATTGTCCTTCTGCAAAGGTTTTTAGAGTACCTGTGTGGGCACCTCTAAAACCCTGAGAACTTCTGCCCTCTTTACACAGATGATGTTAATATGGGTATTAATAACAGGAAAGTGTTGTCAGCCAGAGTAATTCTTTCCAGCCAAGCAAGGTGATTTTAAGAACTTGAGCTGAAAAATACATTTGGAAAGTGAAAGGAGACTGGTGTGGTTCTTTGTCTGTTCTGGGTGGGACCCTGTGCAGGAGGTGTTGCACTTAACACTGGACAGCACCTGAAACAGCCTAAAAATATCAATAATAATAATAATAATAATAATGTCACTATAGCGACAGCTGTTGCTTAACAAATTCTGGTATTTACTTCTGAGGCCTTGCTAAGAAGCACAAGGATGGATCTGAGTGCATTCCTGTTGTCCTCTGGATTCCTGGTTTTCTGATTTTTGTGTTCATTGCTTGCATTAGTGCATGTGGAACAAGGTTTCCCAAGCCAAGATATTGTTTCTGGGGAGAGGGACACTTCTTTTTTCTGCTGAGCTGACAGCCAGGCATGCTGAGGTCTGGCAGGCACCTGTATGAGGGTTTGGGAGCCCATTTTTGGGGTTTTTTTTATCATGTGCTATGCCACAGAAAGCATTTGGTATTAAAAAAATAAGGACAAGTCACCAAAGTTCAGCTCTAGTGTTGTGCTACAAATCCATCTTGAGCTGGCTTTGAGCTCTCTGTAAACTAAAAGGGGTTTCATACGAGCACTCTATTTGTTGCTTTAATGTTGACTTTTCTGGGAAAAATATTTCACCCAGGGAATTGGGAAAGATAGGGGCAGGTTTATCTAAGTGTCTCTGCAGTCCCAGGTTGCTGATAGAACCCTCCAGCAGCTGATTCCTTGTACTCAGCCAGCACAGGTAGAAGTAGTGCTTAGGGCTTCTGTTCTTCTGCCTGCACAAGAAACTTTGAAGTGGGTTTCCCCTAGGTGAGAGTTTCTTGCCAGGTATGAGGACTAAATAATATTTTAAACTGGAATAAGGAGTCTGTGACTGAGTGGGGCCAGTAAAGAAAGATTGGTACAGGACCTTTTTCTTATCGTTTTTTAGACAAAAGATCATAACCAGCGTTGACATTGACAGAATCAAGGTTTTTGTTCACTGACACATTTATCCAGCCTGTTCACCCTTCACATGATCCTTTTTATAAGGATAATGTATTTTGTGGCTGTATTATTTATAATTTGTATTGCAGGTGCAGTCTCAGTTCAGCGTCCTGTTCTGCCATAATACATGGCCTCACATCCAAGACCTTCAGTCTGGATTTTACACCTACTGAACATCCCTTATTAAGTAGCAATTAATTAGTCCTTAGAGTGCCCCAGACAGGCAATTTGTAGTGACTCCTTAATAGCACAGGGGGAAAGGGAGAGGTTGTTGCTGATGAGACATGCTGCAGATGAGTACCAGGGTGAGGGATGGAAACTGCAACTTCTGGTTGTTTTTGTTAGCCTCGGTGTCACAAGCCAGCATATCACTGAACAGGAATACACTGGATATTTAACCCTTTTTGTTTTTTGGCACAGCTACAGGCAAGGATCTTGCTGTCAAAGCCACGTCTCCACTCCGAGATGCGCTGAGACACTCTCCTCCTCTGCTTTCAGGGAGCTAGACTCTGCCATGCTGCGGCGGCTGGAGAAGAGGATTCTGGTTGACCTGCCCAGTGAAGAGGCACGGCGAGTGATGATCCAGCACTGGCTGCCCCCTCTGAGCAACAGCGGCGGGGTGAAGCTGAGGACGGATCTGGACTACAGCCTGCTGAGCCAGGTGGGCGGCACCGCGGCAGGGACAGCGGTGCTGCAGCTGTTCCTGGGCCACAGCACTGACCGAGGGCTGGGACAGCACCTCGGGCTGCAGCCACTGCCACACACACAGCTGGGAAAGCGCCTCAGCTCACCTGGCTCCAGTCAGAGGGACACTGGTGGGACACGGGGCTGAGCATGGCACAGGCATGGGGAAATCGCCGGCTTCACTCAGCTCTGCCTGCAAAATGGTGTGTCCTGGTTCTCTCTGCTGGGCAAGCTTTTCAGCCTTAAATACAGGGAGACTTCCAGCAACAGCAGATTTTATCACTGTTCTCACCAAGCTGGGAGCACTCCAATTCTTGAGGGTAATGAACTTTTTTTGGAAGGTTTGCCACAGCTGCGCTGCTGCAGCAGAGAAGAACATTTGACAGTGAAGAGATTCACTAGATACCCAGGCTTCCTTCATTTAGCCCTTTGTCACATCCTGAATTCTTTGGAAACAGAATCCTTTAATGGTTTGGGTTGCAAGTGACTTCAAAAATCATCTTGTTCCAACCTCCAGCTGCAAGCAGGAGCACCTTCAATTAGCCCAGGTTGCTCAAGGCCTCAGCCCCTAAATATTTTAGTTTACCCAGCTGAGATTTTTTACATCTGTTTACAGAGACAATACTGCTCATTTCTGGGTTCATAAGTGTTAATAAGGAAATACAGTTATTTCATTAACAAGGAAGTTGAGGATGGACTCAGAAAGTCTGATTTGACCTACAGAAAGTCTTTATTTGACCTACAGAAAACTGACATTTAGAAAGAAAATGTCCAGTATTTTCCTTGGTCCTACAATGTATTGTAGACATTCAAAAGAATAATGAGGTACATCATTTTGAGGGGAGGATACACATAAAAATAGATTCATGTGTGTGTGTCTGTGTGTATATAAATGTATATTTCAGACAACAACAGACCTCACAAGTATATATAAAAATACATATACAATATATATACAATATACCTGTAAATTCCATTTCGGTCTGATTGATTTGTGAGTTGTAATTCATGTATGTGAGTTGTAATTCATGTGTCATTCTGATTCTGTCACAGGAAACGAATGGATACTCTGGCTCAGACATAAAACTCGTGTGCAAGGAGGCAGCCATGAGACCAGTGAGGAAAATCTTCGATGCTCTTGAAAATCATCAGCCAGGTACCTCAGCTCTGAGCAGAGAATCCGGCCTGGGAAATGCTGTAACTCTGGGAACGATCATTTTAACTCCAGCAGGTGGAGCTCTGATATCTGCCTGGAAAAGTTTTAAACTGTACAGTTTCTAACCCACTAAATTTCTAAAAATCGGGGCTTCTTTTAAAGCTGTCATTATCTGTGCTCCCAGCATAAATACAATTTTTAATTTCTCTCACTACATTTATTCTGTTGTTTTCCTATATTAAGTGTTGGATTAGGCAGGGACACAAAAGGGTGTATTTTGGTAATAGTAACAGTATTTATTAATTCTCTTCTCTTTAGGTAACAGTAACTTGCCCATGATCCAACTGGATACAATCACAACAGCCGATTTCCTGGATGTGATCACCCACACCAAGCCATCAGCAAAGAATCTAAGCCAGAAGTACACGGCTTGGCAGAGAGAATTTGAGTCAGTCTGACAGAAAAAAACAAACCAACCCCAAAATCGAAAACCTCCCAAGCCTTCTGCTATCCAAAGTGGCCTCCAAAGGATCAAATGGTGATGGGGAAGGAAGTGATGTTGTTTCAAGGAACACAAAACACAGTGACAAGTGTCAGAGGGAAATCTTTACTTTCAAAATGCAAGGGTGGGTGAAGGGGTGGTGGTTATTCTTTATTAATGACCATTCAAAAAGTGTTCTTCTTGGAATTCATGTGATGGCAGCTCCTATGCATCAAAGCCTCTAGCCTTAATTTTATGTATAAAGACTTAAAAGATTGATTGGTTCTCAGTCTTTATTCATGACAGATTTTGAGTAGAACTGGAGCAAAGTTTAAAAGCAGATAGGAAATTATTGCAATTCTTCATTTCTGACACTCACTAGAGCATCACAGTCAGGATAGCTTTACCAGGAGAGACCTGCACCCTTCTTAATGAAATACAAAACAGGAGTTTTCAGTGAAATTCAGGACCTTAGCAGGGACATGTAAATTTGGCTGGTTTGTCACTGATTTCAGTTGAGTTCAAAGCCTTGAAGTGTGTTATTTTCCTGTTAGTTTGCTGTATTTCCAAGGTGGGGAAAAAAAGGAATTAGAGGAAAACTGCAGAAAATCAGCAGATTTAGGGTAATTAACTAGAAACTTACTGGTTTGCAACTAGAAACCCACTGGTTTGCAGCCAGCCATAAAACAGAATGCCAGAATGGGTCAGGCTGGAATGGACCACAGGGGATCACATCTGGTGTCACCTCCCTGCTCCAGCAGGGCCATCCCAGAGCACAGGGCACAGGATTGTGTCCAGAGGGCTCTGGAATATCCCCAGGGAGGAGTCTCCACATCCTCTCTGTCTCTGTTCAGGGCTCAGGCCCTGCCCAGGGCAGCAGTTCTGCCTCCTGTGCAGGGGAATTGCTGGGCTCAGGCCCTGCCCGTTCCTCTGGTGCCACTGCCAGGCCCCGGAGCAGAGCCTGGGCCCTGAAGGTCCCTTTTAGTTCCAGCATCAGTCACACATTATTGGAAGTCTCCAAGGGAAGTACCTTCACAGGATTTTGCTGATACGTCACCCACCTCCTGCACCTGACTGACCCC
This sequence comes from Corvus brachyrhynchos, assembly GCF_000691975.1. NCBI lineage: Eukaryota > Metazoa > Chordata > Aves > Passeriformes > Corvidae > Corvus > Corvus brachyrhynchos. The sequence goes on along the minus strand of NW_008240031.1, from coordinate 2,080,300 downwards.
AGGCCACTGACCTCCCTTACATCCTTCCAGCAGGTTCAGAACTGCTGGCACAAAAACCAGGTGTGTCAATTTATGCAGAACTGAAGCTGACAGTAGAAGGGCCCAGAGACACTATGTAAAGATGGCTTCTGTTCCTCAGAGGTCTCTTCTCCAGGGCAGAAAGTGACATGATGAGAGGAAACAACCTCAAGTTGCACCAGAGGAGGTTCAGCTTAAGATATTTGGAATTATTTCTTCCTGGAAAAGGTTGTCCATCCCTGTCCCAGCTGCCCAGGGCAGTGGTGGTGTCCCCATCCCTGAAGGGGTTTAGAAGCTGTGTGGATGTGGCACCTGGGGACATGGGGCAGTGGTGGCCTGGGCAGTGCTGGGGGAATGGTAGGACTCCATGATCTTAGACAACTTTTCCAGCCTAAATGATTCTGTGATTCTGTGATTTATTCTTGTGTTTCTACTGCAAAATCTCCTCCATCCGCCCATTGTGTTTCTGACAGAGACTGAATCTGAACGTCACAACCACCCACCAAGTGAGGCTGCAGAGACACTGTCACATGCAAGGAATTCATTCATCACCATGGTTTTGTTTAACAGGAACGAGCACGGCTCATTAACACAAAACTGTATTTTCAATAAGGTTAATACTCCAGTAATGCATAATTGCAACCTAATAATTTAACACACAGGAGCACTGTAAAACAACTGTAAAGGACTTTGATTATTACAGTTTGCAAATGGACCAGAAAAGCCATTTACCATCATTACAAAGTTGGTTCATATTGGGGGATGTAGTGCATAGGAAAAGCATTGCACACTACAGAATTAAATTTCCTTTTACAGCTCTGCTAACCAACTGTAAAAACTGGAATCTGTCCCCATGGCTTGTGAAGGATTTTTTCCATAACATTAAAAAGAAACAAAAAAATCCCCAACAACAGTGGAATTTTGCAACTGTAGCATTAATAGGACCCTGCTGAAGCCTAATTTTAAGAAGTCACAGTCTCTAAGGCATTTAATACCAGAGTTTTGTTTCTGTATCATTCTTTTTAATAACAGCATCTAATTAAAACATCTGTAAAATGCTGACAGTTTTTAATTTTATGTAAAATTTGAAAAGCAAATAACAGGATCTGCTCTAGTGAAAGACAGCCACAGTAGTTATTATTAATCAATGGTGATATTTCCATTTAAGAGTAACTTCTAAAAGTGGATAATCTCTACCTTTAAGGTAGAGCAGAGCAGAGCAGAGACACTCTGAAATCACTATAGGCCCACTGAGGCTCTCTTGGTGTTTGAGTTTTATTTACTTGAATGTTTTCAGTGCATGTTTTCAGTTCAACTGATTCTGCAGAAGGTGACACTTTCCAGACGGGGCTTTTCATCAGGTATTCTTTGAAAAGTGAAAATAAGAAAAACACTGCCACACCGTGTGTGTGACTGTGCCAGGCCCATACAGATCCCCTGCCCCTGACAGCCTGGGCAGGTTTCTGATGGATGCCACGCATGCATTGATCTTGGGACCTTAATTTTTGAAGCAAGAATGAGGAAAATGGTGTGAAACAGATGTTTCTTCAAGCTGGCTGTTCCCTTTCTTACAGCATCTGCTTCAGGATATGTTCCACTGCCTCTGGGAAATTCTCACAGGTTAAGTAGGGAGCTGGGTTGATTTTGTCTTCATCTGCTGGCCGATATTTACCTGTAACAGATTAACACAAAGATCCCTTTACCAAACTCCTCTGAGTAGCCTTCTTTTTTCCCCCTAAAAATTACAGCCTTGTTACAGCAGTACCAACCAGGAAAATGCCCATCTGGGCTTCTCCTGCAACAAACATCCCACAAGGCTTCCCTAACAAACCCTGAGCCCTACTGGAGATTCCTTCAGGGGCAAGTGTTACTTGCACTGGTTTACTCTGCAGTACTGGCAAATGTCCACATTGTAGGTTCTTAAAATGTCATTTTCACTTATACCTGGAATCACAGAATCCCAGAATGGTTTGGTTTGGAAGAGACCCTAAAGCTCATCCAGTTCCACCCCCTGCCATGGGCAGGAACACCTTCCACTATCCCAGGCTGCTCCAAGCCTCATGCAGTCTGGCCTTGGACACTGCCAGGGATCCAGGGGCAGCCCCAGCCGCCCCGGGGCCCCTGTGCCAGGGCCTCCCCACCCTCACAGAAAGAATTTCTTCCTAAAATCTCTAACCTGAATTTCCCATCTTTGATTTTGAACCAAATACTCCCTGTTCTATCACTACAATTCCTGATGAAGAGTGCATCTCCAAAGACTATTCTGAGGAGGAGGAGGAGGATTACTTCCCTCAATTTTCAGCATATCACGGCTGCATGAGCATGAGCAGCTGCCACCTCAAAGAGACCTTACCCAGTCCACGGGGCCATCAGCAACACTGAAAATACCTGCCAATCCCTCCAGGTTCCACTTTTATGCAAATCAAAACTAGATTTATAACAACCAGTGTAATTAATGAGGAATGTCACCAAACTCCTGTACAATCAGAGGTTACATTGCTGTGACTGATTTTGGCAATCTGAAGTGTGACAGTAACAGTTCTCTCTGCTCTGTGATTACTGCTCAGGATTTTTTGAGTCAGAGCAAAAATTCACACCTACAAGAGCAGCTGTCCCCAGCTACAACTTTGGTCACCCTGCCATCATCTGGGGGTGGGTCTGTGCTGTGCTCTAGCCCTGTTGTGACAATGTCCTGCTTGACAGGCTGCCTCTGCATCACCCCAGCAGGGATGTGGAAGGAGTGTCACACAGCACCACGGCTGTCACACAGCACCAGGGCTGGCCCCAGGGCTCAGAGTGTACCTTGACTTTTGGGCACAGGGTGAGATCACTGAAGGCACCACTGTCTCCTGAAACGACCGATCCATCGCATACTTACCCGTCCTTACCAAAATCCCACGCATGCCTGCCTGCTGGGCACCACCAACATCATCCCTGCAGTCCTGGGACACAGCAGGAGAGCAGTGGGTTAGCAGGGACAGACACTTCCATAACCTTTTCTGCTTTCCACATCACTTAAAAGCAGCAACACAGAGTCAGATCTTCCAGCTACCTGTTGGTCACACTGTCACAGGAGTGGTTTTCTATGTGCTCCCTGCCTGATCAAATAGCGACTGAAGAGAGGTAACCCCATAGATCACACACTAAATCCTGTGAACTTTCATGGAATCATTTAGGCTGGAAAGCCTATCTAAGATCATGGGAGTCCAACCATTCCCCCAGCACTGCCCAGGCCACTACTAGCCCATATCACCAGGGACCACATCCACACAGCTTTTAAACCCCTGCAGGGATGGGGACTCCAACACTGCCCTGGGCAGCTGCGCCAGTGCTCAAACTCCTATTTCATTAAGAATTTTTCTCTAATATCCCATCTAAACCTCCCCTGGCCCAGCCTGAGGCCGTTCCCTCTCCTCCTGTCCCTGTTCCCTGCGAGCAGAGCCCGACCCCCCCGGCTGCCCCCTCCTGTCAGGGACTTGTGCAGAGCCACAAGGTCCCCCCTGAGCCTCCTTTGCTCCAGCCTGAGCCCCTCAGCCCTCTCCTGGCGCTCCAGACCCTTCCCCAGCTCTGTTTTCTCTCTAGAAATGACAGTCCCATCCTTTGGAACCCTGCTGTGCAGGCCATGCACACCATGCAGGGCAGCACTGCACTGCCAGGCAGGTGAGGGCAGGGGGGGTTTTGTGCCCACATACATCTCCGATCATGACGGCCTCCTCGGGGGCACAGTCCGTGCCCCGCAGAGCCTCCAGGAAGAAGGTCTTCTCTGGCTTCCCCACCACGGTGGCTTTGGTGTCCGTCGCGTACTCCAGCCCTGTCACAAAAGGTCCAGGTCCCAGACACAGCCCCTCCTTCTTCTTGAAATACCTGGCTTTATGGATCGCTATGAGAGGTGCCCCGTCCAAAATCAACCTATAGAATGAATGAAGAAGAGAGTACAAAAATTATGTTAAAGAAATTATATTTACAGCTGAAGGCCTCACAGAATCCCAGAATGGTTTGGGTTGGAAGAGACCTTAAAGCTCAACCCATCTCCCTCCCTGCCATGGGCAGGGACACCTTCCACTGTCCCAGGTTGCTCCAAGCCCCGTCCAGCCTGGCCTTGGACACATCCAAGGGCAGCCACAGCTGCTCTGGGAAACCTGTGCCAGGGGCTCCCCACCCTCACAGGGAACAATTTTTTACAGGTAGAGGATGAATCATTTGGCCTTAACTTTGTATTTTAGCACTGAAGGAATTACAGTAACAGGTAACATAAAAAACCCCACAAAGCCATTTGATGCATTCCGGTCCCTCTGAATTCCCCAGTTGACCGTGGGAGTTTGAGCGGGCTCGCTTCCACAGAACCTGCACCTCATCTCTGATTCTCATATTTCTGTTATGTGCCCTGCAGATTTTCCTTACAGCAGACACAGCATCCCCCTGTCCTGCAGCAAAGGGAAGCTGTGTAGGTGCTGCACTAGAGGAACGCTCCTGGTCCACCAAGCACAGCAATATTATTGCTGTCCTCCCCTCCCAACAAGAGCCCTCCAGACAGCATCTGGGCTGCCAAAGCTTTTCCCTCTGATTTTACACTTTCTCCAGGTAATGCAGGTCATTCCAATCTTTATCACAACAGTGTAAAACACTGGCTGTTATTCTCAGAGCAGAAAGGAGGATTCATTTCCCCCTTAACCCCTGGTTAACAAAACCAAACCAAACCAAACCAAAGCCTTTAAGAAAAGAAACAAAGTCTTGCTTTGCCCCTGTTGTAAGAGGCTGGCTGAGGTGAGCTGGATTCTCTCTGGAGGATGTCTGCAGAGCAGCCTGGAAGCTCTGAGCAGGACATAAATGATATTTCATTTCACTTAATTATCACAAAACACTCCTATTGAATCAATGCATTCCAAAGCCAGCTGAACAAGAAGAGAGCTGGGTTGTGCTTCTGTGAGCAGCCAGACACGTTCACGATGGGAGGATGCCTCTAGGACACAGAAAAAATTAATCTGACAGCATCACCACAACCACTATGTTCAGCAGTTTGCAGGAGAGATCTCACCTGAGAGAATTCTTTTAAATGTGGCATCAAAATCCCGCATATACAGAAAGAGAAATTTAGTCTCAGTCATCTCAAGTGGTGCCTGGAGAATGGCCAGACTCTGTGTATCTCATTTTGGGACTCGTGTTGGGTTAGATTTACCCAAGTTAATGTTGGGTGTCAATGGAATACTTGCCTACGAGGTAATTAGTCAGCCTGGGCTCCTCACAGTCAGTGCAGAGGAAAAGGCACTCCTAGGGCACAGTTCAACTGTCCTATTTTAAGCACTATCGGGTAAAAAATGCTGTAAAGTGCCTCCCTTATCCCTCCAGAGCCCAGATCACCAGCACAGACACAGGAATCTGCACTGCAGATACCTGCATTTAATCAGATTCACCTCAAAGTTCTGCAATCCCGATGCAACTCCATTTTCAAGGCAAATCCCAAGTGACTTAATTATCTGAGTAATAAAGGAGAAGGAATAGGGTGAGGCTTGACAAGAAGAGAATGTGCCAGTGGTCAGTATTTCCATTGGGCCTAACAGAACCGATGCCAGCAAAAGTTTATCCCCTACAGAGGCCTGGGGGAAACACCCAGAACAAATCAGTGAGGTGTTACAGATCAGACAGAGCTCATCCTGAGTTTTTTTAAGTGTCCTGGTCTTCAGCCTGAAGCAAACAATGGGTATTATTCACCAACTAATATATTCAGGACAGAAATACCAGTCAATAAATGATGCAAGCACTGGGATACTCAATAGGTTAAGCACATGCAGTTGTGAAATCCCCTCATGATCCAAATCAAAACTCCAAAATCAATGCCTTTGGCAAGGTGCACTAACAAGGCGGACAGGCTCAGTTTGGGTCAACACCTGTTGCTGTAACACAGAACTGGCAGCAGATGAGGACAGCATCGGCCTCCTGCTCCAAGAAACCCCCCCAAGACACTGGTGGGCAGTAATTGATACTCCCTCTTCCAATGTTATGGGTATAAAGACAGACTAAGGTGTTTGAAATCAGGGTTTTCATCAGATTTCAAGGTGCAAAACTGTGTGGTAGCCACACCCTGTGAGCCAAGAGGAGGAAGGGCTAATCACACACATCACCAGGGCTACACTTAGCAAAAGGCTCACAGCCAGTGTCTTCAAGCTGAAGGCTTTTCAAGTAAAAATCAAGAGTGTGGAGTCAAGCCAGAACCAGAGAGAAGGACACATGGCTCTGCACACACTGTTGCAGCCTGGCTCATGGATGGTCACAGATGGAATTTATCTGATCTACCCCTTAGTGTAGAGACAAAAAAAGCTTTAGAAATAAAACAGTAGAGATCAGCTCCATAGTCCACCTGGTCCAACAGGTTGTGCTGGCCACTCCTGAACAAAAGATGCTTCAGAAGATATTGCTGGACATCCTGCATTAGGTAGGTAAGGAAAAATCCACCCTAAATACTGGATTTCCTTCCCTATAGCACTCAGGCTCTGAAGGCTGGGTTTTGAACACAGAATCTGCCTCTCCTCTGGGAGAAGAGGAAATGACCTCAAGCTGTGCCAGGGCAGGTTCAGGTTCAACATGAGGAGGAATTTCTCCATGGAAAGGGTGGTCAGGCATTGAAAGGAGTTTCCCAGGGAAGTGTTGGAGTCTCCATCCCTGGAGGTGTCCAAGGAAGGCCTGGATGTGCTCTGGGCTGGTGACAAGGTGGGGATCAGGTCTTGGAGGGCTTTTCCAACCCAAATAATTCTGTGATTTTGAGAATGCATCCCCACATCCCTGTTTTTGTGTATTTCCCCTGGATGCACTGCTAAATTTTCCCCCTCAGTGACAGCTGTGACTGTACTTCTGCAGTTTACTTAGACTGAAAGCTGTAAAAATGAGGTCTGGACTGCCTGAAGTTCATAGTGAAGAACCCAAATCCAATCAAGATTAGTGGCTGCCTCATACACTGTGTAATGTGTGACATTCCTACCACCCTTTCCTTCCCAGAAAGAGGAGAGAGCCCAGCACAAGCCAGCCCCCACTCAATCCCTGCCAGGGGCTGCCTTACCGAAAGGCTCTGTTCATCATCTCGTAGTGGAAGTGCTCAGGAGGCAGTGCCACCACCACTGCATTGGGGTTATCCATGCCAATCCCTGGGAAAACAGAACAAGACTCTGAGCAAACAGGATTTAATTCACACTGAGCAGCACACAGTCAGCAAAGTGCATTTAGTCAGTTTCAGTCAAAAACGAGCATTTTCCAACACAGACATGTCACAGAGACTGCTTTTGTGTCTTTTATAGATTAAGAAAGCATCTGTGGAGAAGCTTCTGGTCTATCCAGACTGTTCCATCCTCCAGTGTGAACAGGACTCTGGAGCTGGACAGTCTTAACAGCAGCTGTGGGATGATTCTGTCACTGCTCCCACTGAAATGCAGCAGGATACAAAAATCCCTCTTTTCGTTGAATGACTGCTTCCCAACTGAGAATCCCTCTCCACATATATTTATGTGCTTTGTAAGACAGTAAAGCAGGAATTCAAGTGAATCCCATGCAGCTTTTCTATTCCCTCTAATCACAGGAAACTCTGTTGTTCCACGCATCAGTCTGATTCCGACAACAAAGATGATATTGCAGCATGGCCCAGAAGCTGTTACCCTAGATTAATCTGGGCTTTTCTGGAAGGTCTTTTTACAGTGAGGATTAGTGCCCTTGGGAACAGCTCCACTGCAGTCCCACCCTGGGACAGAACCAAGAGTGGAAGCAGAGCAGCACCAACAGGAGGGTTTTATTAATGACACGTTATCAGCTGCAGCCTGCACTCACTGGGGATTTTGTTCCACGTTCAAACACACCCTCTCCACCTTCCCCAGGACAACCAGAGCTCCTGGCTGGCTCTGCTGGCTGAGGTCTCCTGCTGCACATCCCTCAGCTGGCTCAGCCAGCAAAGCATCCACCCAAAGATGCCACAGTGTATTTGTGTCACCACCTAGAAGCATCCGAGTCCTTTAACCAGGAAAGGATTCCATTCATCCATCCCTGACCAACTTTAATAGAGAGATTAGCCAAGAACAGCTCAATAGCAGCCATTAACAGGAATTTAAAGCACTCTCCACTGTACTTAAATGTTCCAAGAGCAGCACTGAGGAAATGTGAGCCAAGCCCCTTGTAGCAAAAACAAAACAAACAACCCACTCCAGACCCAAGCAATACAGATAATGCACCGATGTGCCCCCATGATACCTCTGTCTGTGCCATCTCTTACAAAATTAGCAGCAGCTCCCGCAAAACTGATGAAAAGATCCCAAAACCATAGAGATTAAGCTGACTTAAATGTTCTCAGCAAATGAGCTGCTGCCTCTGCTGTTTCTCACCCAGGAAAGCCTTCCTGGGAGCACAAATACAGAATGTGGCTGGGGGCACATTTCACTGGATACGATGTTAGGCAGAACAGATTATCAGGTTCCACTGCTCTCACAGAGGCTTTTCTCCTGAACACTGACCTCCCTGAAGACTTCTGACCAGACAATGGCACCAAAATTTAACAGGAAATTCCTGGATCCTGGCAAGATTAGAACCTTCTTAAATTACGCAGCCAGAATATTTCAGTTTGTAAGGCAAGGGGCAGGGACGAGTGGCAGGTCACCCATACTGCTGCTGCCTTGACTTTCAATAAAAAATTTTGAGTATATGATACACAGTTTTCAACTCTGAGTATGTTAAAAACGTGGGTATCTTTGCTATTCTTAATGTCCAAGTGAGAACACATCATTTTCTACTCCCCTTGTTGCTGAGGGAGGGAAATGGGAGCATCTGAAAGCAAAGCAGGTTTTAACCAGGCCTTTAGGGATGACAATTTAGAGGAGCCAGGGTGATGATGAACCTTCTGTCACCAGTGAAAGTATCCAAGTTCGTGGGGTGAAACGTAAACGTTCAATATAAGATAAGCAACAATAACAGCCTGGAGATTTTGCATTTAATAATAATCTATTAAGAGAGAAACAGCCTGCTGTGTGTGCCTATGCACTGTTTTTTCAGCTCTTTATGAGTAAAATTTCTGTCTGAAGTCAGGAATTGCACAAATTGACACATCTTTACTATAAAAAAAAAAAATCAGCACTGGTAGGTCCAGTAAAGCTCCAGTGACCTGGTGATAACTATTACTTCCTTTTTCACACTGGAAATTAGTGGCAAGTATTGAGTTTTACATGAATTCCTGACTATTTGAAGGCCTTGGCTGCCATTTCCACTGCTCCTCAAGAAGATGTAACTTCAAGCTGTTTGATCTTTGATTTAAAATGAAGGAAGGACCTTTATGACCCTGCAGAATTCCACATTTCAGGCTCCACCATGGCTAGCGGTCTGTCTGTGACCGAGAGCACAACGTTTCCTCAGCTGTTCATTAGTTGTTGTTCGCTAATTAGTTGTCTCCTGAGCACCTCACCTGTGAAATCAGGCAGGGCCTTATCGTCCACCAGGAGCAGGGGCCGCACCTGGTGCTGCTCCAGGAGGTTCCTGGCTGCTGTCAGGGAGGTGAAGATCTCGTGTTCCGCAATGTCGAACCCCAGCCCCGTCAGCCTCTCCAGCAGGTCCCTCTTGCTCTCCTTGGTGGTGTTGGTCACAAACCGGACGGTCACCGGGGCACTGCGCAGCCTGGCGTGGACAGAGGGGGAAACTGGACACAGGCTCCTCCTGTTCTCACATCTGTGCTTCTCTCTGGGGCTAAAAACTGACCTAAAGGCTGCAGGTGACCACACAGAACACTGGCACCACACAAAAACTTCTGTGATGTGGAACAGACAGCAAGAATTACACCTGCCAGACCAAGGCAAGTCATCCTTCCCTCCTCTCCCCCATCTACCACAAAGATTCCTGAGGAAAACATGATTCCAACTCCCTCTTCACAGCAGCAGCAAGCACATCTACGATAACTAATTTGAAAAGTGTTTTTATTCAAAATGCACAATAAATAAGGCCAGTCCCACCTTCTGGATCAACATAAGCAAACAAAAGAAGCTTGTTGCTGAATTAATATACTGAACTCCACTGCTGGGTAAGTTTCCCAGCAGCTGTGGTTCGTTCAGGATGCTCCAGGAGCCTGTGTTACCTTGGTGGTGGTTTTATATCAGCTTCTGCAGCCATTTCCCCCTTTCCTGAGGAACACCAGTATCACATAAAACCACGTTATTGCCCTGTGCTGACAGAAAATGCTACCAAACAATCAAATAATTTTAAGTGACAGTTTCAACAGCATTCCCTTTAATTATTCCCCCACCATCACTTTCTCTGTTGCTATAGAAACAAACACTGGCATCAGGACTGTGTGGAGAACATCAGAATAAAGTTGGAGACTTGCTTGCACCTGCCACTTCCTTCTACTGTTTACCTCTTGTTTTACACTGACCCTCCACAGGTATGAGCTGGTAAAAAAGCCCCCTGGTTGATAATAAAATAAAAATTAATATGCTTTTTCCCTATGGGCCTCAATAAGGATCTATGAATGCAGTAACCCTAAAATAGGCATCACTCCATTTGTTCCCTAAGTAAGCTGCATGCCAACCATTCCAGCTTCTTTTCAGGAAGGACAGGGACATGGATTGGCAGTAAAAGCACAGGATAATAATTTTTTTCAAACCTCTGAGCTAAAAGACCTGGCTGCTCTCTGACACCTGCCCTCCATACCTGTGACAACACACAGATATTATATGGATTTTCAAGAGCGTTGACTCTCACCTGGCACAAGCTGTCCCTGCAGCAGGAAACACAGTGCAGTGAGTGGAAGGGCAATGAGTGAGAACCCAATGTTTCAGCAGTTTTTACTTCCTTGCAATTTTACATCTTTAGGATATAATCATTTCCACAGCATTACCTGTGGAAAATGCAGCTTCCTAATCCCTCTGTGAACTTTTCCTCTGAGCAACAGTCCAGCTGTATGAAACCCCCTTAGCAGCCCACACAGCTCCAGTAGAGAGTTCAGTTCTGCTCCTATATCCTGATTAATCTTTAGTGTCCCAGAATCTCAAGGTGTCCTCCTTCATTCACACCATGATAATATGATCTATCACTTTGGGATTTTTCTTTGTCCATTGCAAGGTATCTTCTCCAGGAAAACACTACAAATATTCCTGGGGTTGTGTGTCCTATTTCACCACTGACTTGGTTGGAATAAATCACTTTGCTGTGCCTTGGTCTCTTTAGGCACCCTTTCACCACAAGAGAAAGCGTTAACTGCCCTGTTTATTAATGTGCCAAAGTTCCTACAAAAGATGGGCTGTATTACCAAATGCTTCTCAAACTAAAAAAAAAAATAAGGTTGTTTACCTAGCAGAAAGAAACTTTGAAAACAGTAATAACAAAGAAAAGCTTTGTCTGAAGGAAACGAGAACTCTGCAGAGGTTGCCTTGCCCACTAGACCAAGCTTTTCTGTTATCCCGTTTTATCTCAGCACAGATCTAAAAGCCCTGACAGACGATCAGGTTCCTGTAGTTAAACAAAGACCCAAAGACCAGCTCAGCTGAACTGATTTTGAGGTAATTCACCCGAACTCAACTTCGGCTGTCTCACATGTGAACCAGTGAAGACACTTTGAATATTGGTGGTTTTATGTCTAGAAAAGGCTTAGAAAACACAGAAAGAGGCACTGAGGAAAACAGCAGAACTCAGGTGACACCAATAGCTGCACTCTTCGCTGCGTTCTCCTGGCATAAACACAGGTTAAAGGATTTGGCAGCGTGTTTGCTCCAGGCCTGCTCACCCAACCCCTTTGTGCAAACAGCACCGACACAACCTCCCAGAGGAAACCTAAAAAAGAGGGAAACTTGCCTTTTGAGAGCCTCCTGCGCACCCGGCACGGCTGAGTCCTCGACGTGGAGGGTGCCACTGAGATCCACCAGCACAGCCTTCAGCGCGCGCCGCGCCGACATCGCGCCCTGGGACAAGCAAAGGGGACTCAGGGACAACACCCAGGGGCTCCCAAAGCACCTCGCAGGTGCCAAGCACCACTCACAGTATGAAATGGGCCCCTCTAGATGGGGGGATAATAGGCAGCATTTAAAAAAAAGAAAAATACGTAATTAATGGGGTGGTGTTTTTTCCCCCAAAGACTCTGTCTGTGGAAATCAGGTGCTGTTTGTTCTTTAAGTGCATCAAAACAAACAAATAAAAAATTCTCTGAGTGACTCAAGGGTGTTGGGGAGAGGGTCATTAGGTCTGGGATTGCTGGCTCAAGGGCTCAGCAAGAATATTTCAGCAAGTGACACCAACAGTGAAAATAAAGACACTGTGGTCTGGCTGTAAAGCTCAAAATGCTCTGCCAAAGTGGGTATTGTTGATTTTATTTTTGTAAGCAAGACCTGGGGTGATCCAGCCCCCACCACAGCCACTCTGAGGCTACTCAGTGGTGACACTGAGGAAATTGAAGATTTTTAGCCTGGAAGCTCTCAGGGCTCACAGATATCCAGCAACCTCGAAGGGGACAGCCTGGCAGTTCTTCTGGGTCCACAAGACTCAACCCAAAATAAAAGCCAGCATTTGAAAGGTGAAGGCACCAGGGAAGGAACAGAGAGGTGATGTTTGAGTCACCTGGCTGAAGATCTGTCTCCAGAAACAAACACTTCCCCTCACATGTGCCACAAGTGCTGCATTTTGCTCCACGAGCAAGTCTGAGGAGCTGTTTCTCAGAAAATGTCCAATACAGCTTCAATACAGCAAGATTTTCTCCTGTTCATTGGACACCAACCATCTGAAAAGGCTGAGAGAATTTGGATTGTTCAGCCTGGAAAAGATTTGGGGTGACCTAACTGTGGCCTGCCAGTACCTGAAGGAGCTGTTAGGAACGATGGAGAGGGACTTGGAACAAGGCATGGAGGGACAGCACAAGGAGGAATGGCTTCCCAGTGCCAGAGGGCAGGGAAGGAATTGCTGTCTGTGAGGGTGGGGAGGCCCTGGTACAGGGTGCCCAGAGCAGCTGTGGCTGCCCCTGGATCCCTGGCAGTGTCCAAGGCCAGACTGCATGAGGCTTGGAGCAGCCTGGGATAGTGGAAGGTGTCCCTGCCCATGGCAGGGGGTGGAACGGGATGGGCTTTAAGGTCCCTTTCAGTCCAAACCATTCCAGGATCTGCCAACCCTACAAGTGACCACAATTTTGTGTTCAGCTGGTTTGGTTACAGGCAACACGTAGCACGCTTGTACTTTTAAAAAGCAAACAGAGGAGTCAACAGCACGACTAGAATCTGCCCTAATAAATTTATGTCAGTTTTATAAATGGTCACATGAGCCTGATGTCTCAGGTACGTGACACACACACACAAAAGGAAACTCTGAGATTCCACTACTATT
>NW_008240031.1:2060012-2066055 GCF_000691975.1 Corvus brachyrhynchos | reverse complement strand
CGCGGGGAGGCAGCCCCTGGGGCCCTGAGGGCACGGGGCGGATCGTAACATGGGTGTGGTTATAAATCGTATAAGTTACACCCGTTCTATCCTTTATGCGCCCGTTATTATACCTGGTTTAGCCTCTTTATCCTATATACCCGGTTATAATCACGTGCTATGTGGATATGATCATCAACCATATAAATTATATCCCTTATATCCTACATGGACATGTTTATGTCCATAGCTCTACATTATGGATCTCCGTAAGTCATATATCATTAATGTATCAATAATCTGTATACTATGGATATATTGCATCCTCTACTGATATTATATTTAATAATGTATCCATATATCGATATTATGATTTTAGATGTATTTATACATTATATATATATATATATAAATTATATAGAAAATACGTTATCATATCCATATATAGATATATTATACCCATAAGATACCTATAATAACTAGTATCTATTTATATATATAAAAAACATACCTAGGATATCGGGAAGAAATTCTTCCTATTACATGTCTACTATTAAATTACACCCATAATACATCCATAGCGACTAATCCACTTATTATCTCCATATATATGGATATAGTGATATTTATAATTCTACACTTATGCGTTTATTTTAATCTATGAATGTATGACTTTTATATATAATTTTATAAATTATTACTAATGTGTGTGTGTACATATACATAGAGTAACTTCATTTTGCATGTTCCCTGTTTTTACAGAACCCAGCCAGTTTTAGCCGCAGAGTTGTTCCAGAACGGCTGGGAGCCCCGTGAGGGGAGACGAGCAGCGTGGGTTAGAAAAGGGGGGACTGAATCAGGGGGATGGGAAGCAGGAGAATTAGTTTGTCAGGAACAATGCATCCAGCTTGGTCAGCATACCAGGGCAGGAAGAAAAGATAAGAGAACTCTGATAAAACCAGAGGGGTCTCAGACAGACATCCTGCAAACTAGCTCAAACCAGTCTCAAAGGCCAGGGATACAAAAGAGCATGCGCGGAGAAGAAAGGTTAAAAGTTCAGGACGAGGAAGAGCATCAGCCTTCCTCCAAAAGACCCCCAAAGACCCCTACCAAGAAAACACCAGACCACACTGCGCAAGCGCAACGCGGATGTAAATGACTTTTGGGTTCATTATAATACGAAGCGAGGCTGGGCGGGGCTAGGTGATGAATATGTATAGGTGTGTTGCGAAACTTAATGAATATGGAACTTGTAACCCGGTAAATACCGAGCTGAATGCAGCTGTCGGCACGCATGGCTTTGGAGGAGCGATCCCCCGTGCGTCCCAGCTGGAAATAAACGTACCTACTTTACTACTTATTTAGTAGTGGAGTTCTGTCCGCTCTTCACCTGCAGACCTGATCCTCGGCTGCTGCAGCACTTGGAATTGCTATTTTTCATCTGTCAGGTGAACCTCGTCCCAGTTTTGCCTCCAACGTGGGGTTCCTGCTGCTCCTTCTCCCTGCACTGCCCCTGTGCTGAGCCACGCTGGGCCCGCAGCCCCTCTGAAAGCACAGCAAGAGGGGTCACTCTTCACCCGTTTTATTTTAAAGCTGCTGCTTGCAATCTTTAGTACTGGCTTTTATTTCAGTGAGAAGGAATTGTTTTGACAGTCAAGAGAAGCGAAAATGGATTAACAGACACGCCATGCTTCAACTCGTTCGGTACTCCCAGTGCCACAGCCACAGAAACATCAACCACTGCTTTTCTTTCCAAAAAAATTTCACGGGAATACAGAATGTTCCACACACGCACTGCCTGGTTTCCATGAAAGACAGATCTGTGAAAACAACTGAGCCAGGCTGTACACTCATCACCTCTGATTTACACGAAGATCATAATAAAAAAATTACTTCTAACAGATCCACACGTTTTAAAACTTAAAGATCCTGTTCTGCCTCAGGACAGCGTTACCACGTCTCATTGGGTTTGCTACATAAACCAAAACACAGCTCCACAGCAGAGAGATGATACCAAAACACAGCTCCACTGCAGATGAGACTTGCCAGTGCCACAGGGATGACGAAAAAAATACATATTTCATGTAAGAGCAGCTACTCTGGTATCTGGAACGGGATGAAGCTGAGTTTTGAGATATCCCCACCGTACACAGAGAGAGAGAGTTAGGAAAGAGAGTGCTAAACTTGGAAATTCAGGATTTATTTGCAAAAATCACTAAGAAAAAAGGAAACAACATAAAACTCTCTCCTGGATACACTTTACTCTGTGAAAAAATGTGATTGAAGATCATTAAATGCATTTACTTGTTTTACAGATTCTTATTCATATCCAACAGCGTATGCTTTAGTCATCAAGACATCAGGAGAAGAGATGATCAACTAAGCTGCTTTAAATTAATGAAACTGCCAGCTTTCCCTTGGCCTCCCCCCTTTAAAATTAGGGTAGAACACTCTAGCAGAGGAACAGACAAAGAATTCTAACTTTTCTAAAAAGATACATGAGAATCACCTTTTCCAATTCAGACCTAGCTCAGCAGTCTTAATTGAGACGAGACGGCTACCAAAGCCATTAGGAACATTCTTTGCAGCAGAACTGCAAAGTTTCAGCAGAACAGTTTCACTTTCAAAGTTGTTAATTTAACAAGTGATGAGGACGAGGAGGGCAGGGGAAGGAGCAGTGACAGAAAGAGGCTGCAAATCCACGGGTTTTTTACAAAGAAGTGCATTTGAAAAGCGCATGGTATTCACCTCCCATGGTATTCCCCTCCCACGTTTCCCGGGAAGCTCAGAATACAAATGGATCCCCACTTCGACCACAGTAATCACCACGCAGAAGTTTAATACATATTTTAAAAAGTGTAATAACAATCCTTGACAGAAGAGTAACAAATGCTAGTCACTAATATCCCCAAAGTTAACACAGAGTTGCCCAGCTTCTGGTACAGCTTTTTTTTTTAAATTCGTTTTTTTTAAATTTTGCACTGCAATTGCACCCATTTTCAACTGACTTTGCCATCAGTATGAAATACTGATTTGAAGACAAAAATCCCCAATCAAAGCAGGAAAATTCAGCTTTCAATGCTAACCTGAATCAGGACTTTACCCAGCTGGTTTTATCTCCCTTGATATCACAGCTGGACTTCAATCCTTTATAACAAGTATTCTTTATAACAGGTTTTCAGAGCCTAATTCATATTCTCTTAAACAGTTCTGAAATGAAAACAAACACATTGTTGTTTCCTCAATTTAAAAACAAATTGGAGAGTGTACTGAAGGAAATTCATCCCTGAGTAACGAGACATTTAAAAGCTGCATCCCATTGCCAGTCACTGCAACATCCTATGACATTTACTCTAATAATTAATCAACACTATGAACAGGCAGCAACAGAACTGGTCACAGTCCAATGTGTTTGCAGCATTGTTGCATTGATCCCGTGATCCTGCTTAATGAAACTGCAAGGGAACATTAGGAAATGGGATAAATAGAAACAGTGTCTTTTATTATTTTAAGTTGAATGTCAGATTGACAGCTAAACTGTGCTGGATCCCAGGAAACTCAGAGCAGTGGTGGTCAGGAACTGGCTTCTTTGGATGTCCAAAGGATTTTTACCGGGTGTCTTCAACCAAACAACAGGAGGAGAATGATTGTGATGGAGTTCAGGGCTATTAATGGCACTGCAGAGGGGAAAAAATAGAAATTAATAGTGAAAATCTTCCTTTCTACATCACAAAATGACAGAGCTTCATATAATCTTGGGAGAACACCTTGGGAGAAGGAGAAAAAACGGTCAAAATTTTAGAAATACACTTAATTTTTCTATGCAAAGTTGGGACCAGTGGAAGGAGCCAGGCTCTAATCCTAGGATACCAGAGATTAGTAGGAAACAACAGCAGAAATATTTTTCCACAGCCTGTTTTAACTTTAACCCAGAGCCTTTAGTTCAGTTTTAACTGTAACACAAATAACTCTTTCTCCAAATGAAACTAAACCATCTAAAAGTCAGTTTTATCCTTGGCTTTACGGTGCTTTATAAGAGATGTTTTAGTTTTTACTCAGTGGTGGGCAAGACAAAGTTTAAGATTTGTTACTTCCTCTCTATCATCATCTACAAAATGAATTTTTGGTGTGCTTCATAATGAGGAACTACCAGCAACTTAACAATTAAGTATATTTTTCTCCCCATCTTTTGAGGCACATAAGCCTGGCTTGCCTTTCAGAAACTCCAGAATTACATTTCCCTCACCAGGTACTTCCCATAAAACTGGATTTAGACAAGGTGATGCTAATTGCCCACTTTGGTTGATCACCAAGTTTCCTCCCAGCTGCTGAACTCCAAGGAAAGGCAAAGGCTCATCAGGAGAAACACAAGCCAGAGTCAGGGAATGTTTTTACGCTCTTAGCAAAATTAAGGGCACTCTAGGTGAGGCCTGCACCCTCCTGCAGAGAGTCCAGGCACAAAGGCAGTATAGTACAGATTAGCGTAAAAACAAGACATTACAGATTGTAATAGTAATAATAATAATGGAAAATATCGTGCCCTTACCTCTCATAACAGTTCGTATCGATCGAATAAGGTTTGTCAGCTGTGCTTTAATTCCTGGTTCCTCTCCAAATCCTCCGATCCCTTGATCGCTTCCCCAGCCAACTGTGTCACATAAAAGCAGGCACACACATTAGGAAAAAACCCCCAAAACGACACAGCAAATGCTGTAATATTAACGAGCAATCTATGCTGAATGTAGCTTATACTAACATAGACAGACAGCCCAATTCGCCTTTTTTCACGAGCAGATTTTAATGCAGCAGGCTGAAAACTGTTAAACCTCATGTGATGTGATTACAAATCCATGTTTCCATATGGAAAACCCTCACCTTTTTAATAACCACCATTCCCTCCATGCCCAGAGTAACATGTGAGTTCATCTGGGCTTAAAAAAAAATAGCTGTCAAAATAAACCCTAAACCAACTGCAATCTGTTCACAGTCCTGAAAATAAAGTAGCAAATAATTGCTGGGTGTGAAGTGATGATGCTTCAGGACCAAGAAGGGGGCCACACGACAGAAAAACAGCCAGCACAAATTCCAAAATCAGGGTGACGATTTTTGCAACTGCTGTAAAAAAAAATTAAAACTTTTGAGGAAAAAATCGGGAACTTTTCTGAGCATGACAGAAGTCCTTAAGTTTTATGAAGGCCTTCAAGGAAGAAACCCTTCCCACCTACTGCAGGGACACAGCGTGCTGGGACCAGGGATGTGTCCAGGGATTTCTAAGACCTGCTGGTCACAGCCCTTATCATTTAGGGGATGAGCAGAGCAAGGATCAGCTCTCAGTACCCCAAGCTCCACTGCCCAACCTGTGCGTTTCTTTCTCCAGAGACCACTTCTGAGTGATTTTTGTTTTCCCTTTCTTCTCTCCCTGGCTCAGCTGGCACCAAGCTGAAGGTGGTAGGCAAGTCCTCTCCCTCACCAGCCTTGCCAGCTGGTGCTCCCCACTGGGATGAGCCTGGAGCTGTTCCCAAATCTCACGAGGCTGACAAGTGGTTCACCCATCCCACTAGTCCCCACATCTCCCTTTTTCAATTCCAGCTGCTCGTCAGGAAAGCAAAAGAAAACCCCAGACTGAGCAGACGCCTTTGAAGCAAATCCAAGTTCTGGGGAGCGGGAGAAAGGGATCCCCTTCTGCACTCCTGGCAAAAATCCTGGCTCAGCCTGACGTGGAGAAGTCAGAATTCTCCACACCAATGAACTGGGAAACCGTGGATCACTGGCCATTTTTTTTCCCCACGGCTTTGCAGATCTTTGTGTTGGTGCATTTTCTCTGTTTTGCGGGGCTTTGGCTTCTTTTGAAGGACAAGGATGCCCAGCCCTGGGAATCTCACGGACCGAGACGCCATCTCATCAAGAATCAGGCACGACAAGAGACAGGAAACCTTTGGACGACACCAAACACTGCGACGCGCGGCACGAATAGGGCGGGAAATAGTTAAAAATGGACAGGAAAAAAGGACAATTATGGGGGAAAAAAAAAAGAGAGAAAGACAAAGGTACGACGGAAGCGGCC
>NW_008240031.1:2033768-2059536 GCF_000691975.1 Corvus brachyrhynchos | reverse complement strand
CGCGGATCCCTCGGGACCCCGAATCCCTCGGAGCCCCTCGGGTCCGCCGGAACCCTGTGGATCCCTCGAGTCCGTGGATCTCGCAGAGCCCCGTGGACCCCTCGGTGCCTCTGGGATTCCTTGGAGCCTCTTGGGTCCATTGGATCTATGGATCCCTCTGGTCAATGGATCACTTGGATGCCTGTGGATCCCTCGACTCCGTGGATCTCCCGGAACCCCGTGGGGCCCGTGGAGCCCCTTGGGTCCACTGGATCCGTGGATCCCTCACTCCCATGGATCCTTTGGAGCCCCGTGGAGCCCTCGAGTCCATGGATCCCTCAGAACCCCGTGGGTCCCTCGGAGCTCCTTGGGTCCATGGGGTCCGTGGATGCGTCGGGTTTGTGGATCCCTCAGAGCTCCGTGGCTCCATCAGAGCCCCTTGGGTCCATCGGGTCCGTGAATCCCCTCGGTCCATGGATCCCTTGGAACCCCGTGGACCCTTTGGGTCCGTTGGTCGTTCAGAGACCTCTGGATCCCTTGGGTCCGTTGATCTGTCAGAGCCTCTTGGGTTCTTTGGGTCCGTGGAACCCTCGTGTCCATGGAGCCCTTGGAGCCCTGTGGATCCCTCGGGCCCATGGATCCCTCGGAGCCCCGTGGGTTCCTAGGAGCCCCTTGGGTCCATCGGGTCCATGGAACCCTCAGGTCCATGGATCCCTCGGAGCCCCGTGGTTTTCTCAGGTCCGTGGGTCCTTCGGAGCCCCGTGGATTTCTCAGGTCCGTGGATCTCTCGGAGCCCCATGGACCTCACAGCGTAGGCTGTGACATGGGAAGCTCCGCTCGCCGTGTAGCAAGTGGCCTTTGGATTCGGAGCAGGAGTAAGGCTCATCCTCATCCTCCTCTGTCGATATCGTGGTAACGTGGCGTCTCCCGGTGGTGGGAGCCGGCAGGGAGACGTCGCCCGGCGTGGGGCAGCCCTCGTGACCATCCGTCATCAGCAACCTAATACTAGTAGAACTAATAAAAAACCATAAACACTGCATATGCAAAAAATACATGAGTTTATACTTCTATTTAGTCTTAAGGACAGCGGGCTTTTTTCCATGTGTTTTCTCAACACACTGGTTTTTCTTATATCCTGACTAAGGGTTCTAGCAGGAAGTCAGCCCAGATCCCAAATGCTGTTTGCCCAACACATAATGCTGCAGAATCCAAAGGAAAGAAAACAATTACCTTTTTTACTGGATTGATAAGGGTTTCTGGACGGTTCTGCAGTCAAATAACAAAATAATAACACCTGGAGCTCAGGGATACTGTATCTCCCTGTTATAGTTATTGTAGTTGTATAGTTATCCCTGTTACTGTTATCCTGTATTGTAGTTACAGAGTTATCCCGGTGTAGTTATTGATGCACAAATAGACAGTTGTTCCCCTTGCCTCTTTCAGCCCGATTGGATGAAGGGGGAAAATCCCTCTGATTTTATTTCTCAGTAATCATACAATACACAAACCTCTTAACTCCGGATGGTTGGTAGATTTTATTACTCAATCAGGGCACAATGATTTGCATAATCACTGTGTTGTGATGGCTATTAGGCCCGTCCACTGCGATAGAAATGAAAACTTTGTGCTCAGTGTGGTGGACTGGGGAGACCCCATCTCGATTCTCTGCCCTGCCACAGACTTCTGACACCATCTGGGCAAATTATTCACAGTTTATCAATATTGTGTCTCCATGCTCTGTGTGAACATCCACTCACCAGCAAGTGATGACCTGATACTTCAGCAATTAATTGTCAGTAATATATAATCAAGAGACGCTCAGACACTGTGTGAATCAGCTGTGAAGAAACCACACCTCAGCCTCTTCTTGTGTTCATCTTTCCTTTCCAAAACACCTGCTTTGGTACAGTCAGTGTCACAATATTATGCATCTTAATGATCATTACTATTAAATAACGTTACATTCTAATACTGGAATAAAGATAAAACACCTCACCATCAGAACCACAGTGTATTTTCGTAATAATTTACTCCCAAAATTACTGCTATTATACAAGAGAGATAAAGAATCAAGCATATTCATCAGTTTGGTCAAAAGCATTTGTTGTTTCAGCCTCACAAAGGAATACAGTCTCAATTCAGGGTAGTGACTAAAACATTTATTGCAGTTCCAGTGAGCTCAATATTTTTGAAGCCTATACTGAAGTATTTACTGACATGAAAACTCATTTTTTTCCCCTAGATGCTGGCTTTGATTCTGAAAACTCTTATGTGCGTGATCACCTTCACTTTGTAAGTCAGCAGTTAGTGGGAACACTTGAGTGGAGTGGCACATGTGAACACACAATTGCAGCCTAAGGAGTCCCAACACAGCTTCTTTATTTCTCATCTAGATTTTTGAATTTGGGTTAACTGCAAAACTCCTAAAAAACACCATTTTACCATATTAAAATGGAGCCATTTCTAGCTGCCCAGAGCCCCCCAAAATTTGGGTGCTGGGGTGGGTATAATTCAAATAATCTTTTTCCATCTGTAAATAATAATAATTCAAAAAAAGGCTTGTCTTGAATTTGCCAAACTCCATACAGGCTGAGAAAGTCAATATTGGGCTGAAAAAATTTCATCCCAAAGGTCACTGCTATTTTTTAAGAAGTTCTGAGTGGTGGCGTGTGCTGATCTCACAAACAGAGATGTCTTTTGTCCTCAGCATAACTTCGGGCAGTAATTCTATAATTAAATACAGATGGATATGGGGGTCACTAACATAGATATCTAACAACCACCATTATCAAGTAGCATTTCCTGGGCTACCTCCTTATGGTATCCAACCTATAAATAAATGCTAACCTCAGTGAAGAGCTAATGCTTAGAGTTACGGCCCTGAAAAAAAACGAGGTTTTTGCAGTAAGTATACAAGTTATGGCTTAGTATTTTTACCCATAATTAAGATGTATTTCCAAAGAGCAGCTGCCATCAAGCTGACATAAACTTGACATGATTTTCCCCTTAGTAAAATCCATCATGGCAACTTAGCAACCACATCTTATCTCTGAATCATCACGTTACGTGGTTGAAGGGAAAACCAGATAAAGTTGCTTGCATTAGAAGGAAAGGGGCTTTTTTTTTTTTTCTTCATTAAGGTGTTGTGTTTCAGTACAGTAAATTCCTGTGGTGTCGTCTGCAGGGTGCAGTCAATCACCATAAAGGAGTTTTAAACCACCTTACAGATGCCAAAGGATTAAACTTCAGGCTGGTGAAGTATTGTGAAGGCACTGGTCTTTTTTACTCTCAGTTTGTCATTCAGTAATTTCAGACAGAACACATCTCTCTGGGTCTCACCATCCCCTACACTTAATGAGAGTCAAGCGTGTTGCATGGGAGTTTTTGGGATTAACTGAGTTTAATCCTGGTGACAAAATACCAGGACGAAGGAAGACTTGTTATGACTTCAGCCCCTATACCCTTCACCTCCCTTGCCACCATCATCTTCTGACTTTATTTTCTGAACTAGTTTTAAACATTTCCTTCTTTAGACATTTTACATACTCAGATATGCACATATCAGTAACAAAATTTTGGGGACACAGAAGAGTCTGGAAACTGGGCCCAATGATCCCAAGCTGAAAGCAAAGAAATGCATTTTGTTGGTGGCAATTTTTTTACCAGCTCCTACCGCAAGTAACTTCATTAACTGAAAAACTTTGTGTTAGTGAAAAAAATTAGCTATGGCTCAGCTAGGTGCTATAAATAAATCCAATAGCTGAATTTCACAGTTAGACTAAAGCCTTTGTCATCCCTTACTCATCACACCTATAGCACTGTCAAAGAGCTGTAAAGGTTAATGGTGCATCCGACTGACGTAACACGTCCCTGGTAAGCACAAATTGAGTGACTGGTTTAATGTGCAGAAGGGGTTTTTTTTTTAAACCACCAAAGCTGGGAACAAAATAAGATTTTGTACATTTGGGAGAATGCGTGTCTGGTCCTCACCTGTCAGCAGCTGTGTGCAGAAAAGATCCTTGCCTTATCCATAAGTCATGGGTCACCTCTGCCCTTGCATATTTGAGAAGTGAACAGCCATCCCTTCAAAAACACAGCCTGACAGCCTTCCTGAGATTAGAGAGGACATTAACAGGCATCCATACACAAAAGGACTGCCTGGGGATTGAGGAACAAAATGTAAAACACTACACAATCTTGGATTTACACCTAAATTTATCAATGCTGTTTTCCTAAGTTACTTGATTCTGTAACCATAACAGCCTTTAAATGTCATTTGTTGCCTAGTTCTCTCTCTCACACAGGCACAGAAAACAGACACACACATGCTGTTGTTCATCTTGCTGTCACCAAGAGTACAGAATTGTCATAGAATCAGGGAATGGTTTGAGCTGGGGGGGGAGCTTGAAGATCATCTCTGTTACATGACATCGTTCTATTATCATTGGCACTGTTTGTGTTGCATCTGCACTGGAATACACCAGTCCAGAACCAAATCCTGTCATGCTCAGTGCCATGCAAATATTTTTCAGAGGTAGGCATAGGGATTTTCCAATCCATGTCTCAGCTGGAAGACAGTGGATATCAAAAGCAGGCCAACATGGGGAGCAGGGCAGCAAGGAAACTAATGGATTTTTTCAGGGAATTACAAGTCTCTGCTTAGCCCTGCCTCACTGCTGACAGACGGGCAGGATTTTCAGGCATGGAGGTAGCAGAGAATCTTAGGGAGGGATTTAGAGGATGGGGAAGCAGCTCCATGAATTTTGAAAGGTGGGGGATTTAGTCTCTGTGCAGTGAGCAGCATGAAGAAAAAGCAGGGGTATTAAGGAGTGCAAAGAGAAGGGTGTCTGAGGCTGGTGCTGCAGCAGAGGACAGGCAGGAGCAATTCACTAAATACAGGTGTGGAAAGTGGGAGGGAGACCCAAGGACCACAAACTCTTTCAGGCACGGAGTTGGTGTTTGCCACCATGGACTTGCACGACGTGTTTTCGTCGGACCATGGAAAATGGTGCCAGTAGAAATATTTTGAGTGGGAATACAGCTGCCACCAAAGCACCAGGGATGGCTGACACGTGCCCACAGCTTCGGAATCAGGTCTGGCTTCCACGTCTGCTAACAGAAAAGGCACTCAAAGAGCCCTTTGGGGACAAACACAAGGAGCTGCAGTGGTGACCAACGTCCTTTTTTCCCTCAGGTCTCTGAAATGTGGATCTGTGTGGGGCAGCCTATGCCTGCCCCAAGTCTCTCTTTTGATAGGTTTCATATAGATGAGGTGACATGAGTGTTTTGGTGTCCCAGTTGGGGCCAGGCCTTCCATCAGCAGCTTGCCCAGGGCACAGTGGCCCCATCTAAGCCTGGAGAAGGAGGAAATTCACAGGCTGTAGCCTAGGGGTCCCTGGGAGCAGTTAGCAAAGGGCATGAAGCTGGAACAGGCTGGCCAGATCCAGGGATCACACTGATCCTCTTGGAGCCAGATCCCAGCCCAGCCTGATCCCTGGAACCCCCACCTGAATGAGAAGGACAGCCAGGAGAGCTGGTGTCATGCCAGAGGTCATCAGTGCCCGGAAAGTCACAGCACTCGGTTTAAAGATTAATAGATGGTCTCTTTCTCCAGGCTGTAAAAGTGGGTGGGTAAAAACCAAATCACAGACCTGGTGGCTCTGGAGGCTGCAGCCTGTGCAATAATGTTAGCATTAGCAAGCTGGAGTCATGCAGATAATAGGAAACCATGTGCAGGTCTCAGCATAAGGTCTGGGATTCTCAGTGAGTCAGAGGGATTGGGAAACATTTGTAAAAATAACCAGAATTCCCCCTCCTGTATTTTTTCCTATGACTCACCCCACAGAAAAGAGACAATATGAAAAAGACGTAAATCTCTGCAGTAAATTTTTAACACGACACGTCACAGAGAAAAGGTACATGAATCTATGCTTTTTCTCTACTTCCATTAAGAAACTCAATTTTCCTGCATTTTCTAATACTTTTGTGGTATGAGTTCACAGTCCAGCAGTATGGTGGAGAAAATGAAGTGCAACATATCAGTCCATCCACCCACTAGCACATATCCCGAGTCCTTTATCCCCTTTTCTCTCCAGGAGAAAGCTGCAGATGGAAGAAGCTGTGGCCTGTCATTACTCTGGTGCTGAACTGGGGGGTGTTGTCGAAGGAGAAGCATCAGAAATGGAAATTGTGCCTTCAGAGATGGCAAACTCTGGCTGGGCACACATTTTGTTTGTAAGAAATGTAATTTATGCACATTGGGCCAGTCAAATCTGCCGTCGAAATCCTGTCAGAGCTCCAGTTTGTCACTGTAACTTTTTCCACCACCACAGGTGTTTTGAGATCTTTGGAGGAATAATTTGATGTGCAACGCCTGGCACAACAGAAATGGAGAAAAATGAATAACTGGGTGTCTGGTATCATCATGAAGAGCTGTTGGTATCTTGAAGCCGAGTCAATTAATAACAGAGTGTAACTTATGGCAATACAAAACTGATCGCTGGGATAGAGCTGATTTAATTAATTATGGAGGTGACACATTCCTCCCCCCTTAATTTTCTGTCCTTTAAAAAAACACATCCTATGACCCCATCACTAAGGGAAGCTTGATGAATTCATACTAGAACTGAACAAGTTTTTTGCTTGAAGAGACTTCTCAAAACATATAATTTCTCCTCTCTTTATAGAAATAAACACCACAAGGGAAGTCCCTCTTCTTGTGACTTCAGGTTGTTGAAAGCAATGAAAACGTCGGCATTAGTGAGGAATGGGGGACTTGGGTGTTTTAATTTTCCTCTATAAAATTTAAATACATATCTATATCTATATGTCTATGTATCTATCTATATCTGTATCTCTGTATATCTGTATCTATATACAGATACATGTATAGGTATAGATATATTAAAAATCTGGAGGTGGGGAGAAGAATTTGGAGCAGTTAAAACAAAACCAGGTGTCATTGCCCTAAATTGCTATTACCCAAGCCCCCACCCTAGTGGTTCTCCAGCCACTGTTATCCCATTCAGCTGTAGGCTGATAAGGGAGCCTGGGACTACTCCAAGAAGCCCCACTAGGGCTTGGCAGGCTGTTCCTGTGTGCTGCCTGACCACTCTTGGCTCAAGCAGGAATTCATCCCTGCACACATTCCCATGGCAACCCCGGTTTCTCTCTTCTCCCTGAACACTCACCTCCGGAGAACACTTATTGCCATGCTGAGAGCAACCAGCAGCAGGAGGCTTCCACTGAGAGACACCATGACAATGGCATAGGTGGAGGGTGGTGAACCTTGAGGAGAAATCACAGGTGAGTTTTGCCAACAAACAGCTTCAGGAAACACAGCCTTTTGTGAAATTACAGGTTGTTACAGGCTGAAAACACTGACAGTCCTGCTGCAAACCATGGGTGGAGGGGGGTGGCCAGCTCTGTGTTAGAAGGGTGTTCCTGGAACTATTTTTTCTTCAAAAATCTCATAGCTCAATCAAGCAACCTGCGTGTCTTTATCTACCAAAGAGCAAAGCAAAACTCCTTTTCATTTTGCAGAAATGCAGCCGTGTGGATCTCGGGGTGGGAAAGTCTGCCCTGCACTGTTAGACCACAAAGTTATTTCCCATATTGTCCCCCTATTTATTGTAAAGCAGTAGCAGGATCCTGAATCTTACTGCCTGTCTAGCCAGCACTGTCCATCCACTTCCACCCTTTCCAATCTGTTTCCATCCTTTTTTTTCTTGGATATATTTCCAAACTTAAAGGAATGAAGACTGGCTTACGTCCCAAATCTACCCCTGCCTCCAAAGCTCCCACTGCTCTCTTGTGCTGCAACCCCTCCTTTTAGTTCCACCATTCTTTCCACCCTAAAAATCCAACCGAAGCATGTCTACCCTGGCTGATTCATCCACTGCTTGTGAGCCCACTCAACACCCTGTATCTGCTAACCTGACAGACTTGCTAACACTCTCAGCAGTGTCCCCACACAAATAAGCACTGAAAAAATGATTTAAAAACAGGAGAGTAAAACACCTTCTTCCTGGAAAATCACCGTGTTGTACAAATCTTCACCACCAGCATGGGCCATCCTGAAAAGTTAAGAAAAGACATTTAGATCCCAGCACATTTTAAAAAAACAGCACACAGTTCAAAACCAGCACATTTAGTTCAGATTCCTTTATGACACCTGAGTATTTCACCATCTCTAATGTGAATTACCTTTACAACTGGAGATCAAAGCAAGATGTGTTAAGGGACAGATCCCAAAGACAGAAGTTAACCCGACACAAAAAACCTGAATGTTTCTGCTAAGGCAGTGAGCTTCCACTGTCTTGAGTTTGACTTCATGTTTATCCATGGCATCTACTCTTTGCAGAATCACAGGATGCTGGAATGTTTTGTGTTGGAAGGGACCTTAGAGCCCACCCAGTTCCAACCCTGCCATGGGCAGGGACACCTTCCACTATCCCAAGTTACTCCAAGCCCCATCCAACCTGGCCTTAAACATGTCTACGGACGGAATTTTGGCATGGACAACAACACCGGCATCACACTCTGACACATACAGCAGACACTTCTATCTAATCCTGGCCAATTTGCCCCAGGACACAGAGCCTTTTCTTCTACTACCTCCAGAAGTGGTAGCTAAGTAGACTGTCCAGGCTTTGCTCTTATCCATAAATGCATGTGAATAAACTGAAATGTCAGCCCAGAATCTGCTCCAGGATGTCATGTGAAATTTCCCCTGGAGATATTCTCCCTCTCCCCAAGGAGAGCTGGGCTGAGTGTTACTGAGAATGGAAAATCAGCTTGCTTACTAGAGAGTCCTCCAGCTCCCCAAGACACCAACTCGTTTTGTCCCATCAGTAAGATGTCCTGAGGAGAGCCTCAGTGTCACCCTTGTTCTTAAAAAGAAGTCAAGAAAACACACCATGGAAATTAAAATATCGAGCAGAATTAGATTACAAATTTATGGATTACCTTGTGACTGCTGAAGATCCTTGTGTCAGCATCATGCTGCTTAGCCCTTGCCTGAAAGTAAAGCTGGTCTGAAGGGTTTGAGACTAATTGCTCACTTCATTTGCCTCTGTTGATTGCTTCCTTCTCTCCCTGGTTTTTATAGGGCAAGGTAATCTCTTCCATGGGTAGACAATCAATAAAGTGTGGAGGTGGATCAAACAGAGGCTTTACTCACCATCCTTTGGATAAGCAATTGTTTTCACAGTCTTTCTGGTGGAGCAGGAGGCACAGCTGGACTCCACCCAGGAACCTGACAGGGCTCCCACAGGGCACGAGATCCCTCTGATGTGCATGAACTCCTCATGAACTCCACGTGCCCAGGACTTACTGCAGAAACATGCTGTGTCCCAGGAGGGGTGCCTTTGGGTCTTTTCCAGAAGCCTGGGTGGAGAGGGCAGGTTTGGGTACTCTCCAGGCAAGGGAAGCCCACCAGCTGCGACTGCAGGACTATGGCAAGTGAGCCCCGTCCTTGCTGTCTGGGGTTGAACAGTCTGACTTGGCTCTCTGCACTGAAAGGAACCAGGTAGGAGTTTAAGGAGCTGTTGTTGAGCTGTCAAATGGAGACAGCCAGTTTAGGGCTTCAAAATTGCTTCATTTTGGTGTTTCTTACAGCCTGGCTTCACTGCACCACAGGCAGGAGGACAACATCAATCTATCTCTGAAGCACCTACCCCTTCCCATCCCTTTGTTAGGGAAGCCACATCTGCACAGCTCTGAACCTTGTTCTGCTCTGCAGGAGCCCCCATTCCCTCTGCCAGACTGGGGCTGAGCTGGCAGCTTCACCGAGTTATCTCATGAAAGGCTGCGGTTGCCTGTGCTCTGTGGTCACAGAAGGAGTGGTGCTCCAGGGTGGAGACCTTTTCTTCGTTAATGCAGGCACAAAGAAAACATTAATAAAGTCCAGATTGGCAGGTATTTCCAAAGAATAGAGATTGACAGGTTTTTCTGCTGTGCCTAGACAAATAGGTGCACAACAATTTCACCTCCTCCAACGTCACAGCAACAAACAGGACCCAAGCACTTCTCTGAGTCCCCTGGAGATTGTTTGGAAGGGTTTCAGGTGACCACAGTTTAGAGAATGACCACAACTGTGAATTTTCCTCTATGGTTTAAGAAAAGAGCAAATTAACTACGTTAAATAGATTTTACACAGAGATGAACAACAGAGACCAGGCCTTCAGACACATACAGGTTTTTTTTTTTGTTTAAGCCACACATCAACTCTTCATTTTGTGTCACCTGCAGATGAGGACACTTAGTCTGTATGAACCTCCTCTCTCTCCTGCAGGGCATTACTGGAGTTGTGTTTGGCTTTAAGCATGAACAAGCCCACTGTTAAAATAGTTCCCGTGCTGTACATGCCACAAAAGAGTTCCTGAGCAGGGAGGACTTTGTATTCAGGCAGGTGCCGGTGTTTTCCTTCTTTATCAAACAAAGGGAAAACTCAAATCAAAGCTGAGATTGCTTTGTGGAACCCATTTGTGATTTTTGAGTCTGATCCAAAGGTCACCAAAGTAATGTGAATCTCTGCTGATTTCTCTGGTATCCAGGCTGTGCTTCTAGAGGAAAAGCTGCTAAATACACAGCAGACCTCACTCTTGAAAGCCACTGGACATCTACATGGTGGATCTACACCCCTTGTGCATGCCCAGTGTGAAGATGTGGTGGAAGCAACTGGGACGTGTTCTTGTCTTGTGAATAGAAATTCACTTTTATTGAACTTTCAAAGACAATAAGGAAAAAAAGCAATGGATGCTCTCAATATTCCTGAATGTGAATAGTCTTATTTTTTTAAAATTTAATACGTGAATATGTATTCTTTTTTTCTTTTTCATTCTGGTGTCACCTCACCCCAAACTCAGTTTTGTGGAGAAGCTTGCAATCACAGTGTGGGGAGCTGTGGTGGAGGAGGAGGCAGCTCTTTCCTGCAGAAACACCTTATTTCACGTGGATTGGATGCAGTTCCACCTCTGAAAACTGCCAGCACAGATAACAACAATCCCAGTGAGACCAAGGCAGGCAGCCAAGTGTGCATAAGGCCACAGAGGCCCACACCACAGGTCGCAAGGGTGTGAGATGTGTGCAAGGCCAGAGATTCTCAGTACCACTGTAGGTTTTTTAGCTGCTCTGGGACTTATTGGCAAATACTTGGCTAGTGGTTTGGAGATCAAAAATTTTGTATGTGAGGGTATCTATCAAGGATAATATTACTATAATGGAAAAAAAAGCCCTCTCAAAATTGCACTGAATAATCCAAGGCAGCTGGGTAAAACAGTGTCAAAATAAATTTAGAATCATAGAACCACAGAGTCGTATGGGCTGGAAGGGACCTTAAAGACCATCTTGTTCCATCCCCCTGCCATGCTTGTCTGGGCATAAACTCCATGGAAAAACCTCCTGGAGGAAAGAGAAGCTACTGGAGATGATAGGAAAGCAGGGTATGTCCTACAGGAGCTCCCTCAGCAGCTTTTCTTAGCAGAGTGATTCTGCTTTAAATGCCAGCAGGGTGAACATGTTTACCAAAGAGGGTCAGAGGAGACATTTCACTTTGGTTTTGTTAATTCCTCAGTGATACAGCCTCAATAACACAGGTTTCCTGCAGAGGAGCTATTTTTTGGACATAAATTTTTGCAAAACTTATAGTAAACCTTTGTCACAGCTACCTCAAGGTTTTACACTGCATAAAAATTATGGAAAAGGAAAAAGAACTTGAGGAAATCTGAACTCTAAAAGGCACAGGAATTGACTTCATCAGTAATACAAAACAAAAGGTGCAGTGATTTTTTTTTTTTTGCTGTTAACAAGCAGGGCCTCATCCTGCTGGCCATACCCAGGTCAGACAAAACTTCTCAATCTGTACTGTAACACCTCGAAGAAACTTTTTGTGGCAGAGATACCTTTTTCATAATCATCAAGGTTTTATATTCATCAACGTTATCAATCTCAGAAGCAGTAAATGCTCGGATATGCTGTCTGCTTCAAATAACTTGTTCATGACTCACAAGGCCAGGTTGGATGGGGCTTGGAGCAACCTGATCTGATGGAAAATGTTCCTGCCTACGGCAGGGGGTGGAACTGGATGAGCTTTAACATCCCTTCCAAACCAAACTGTTCCAGAGTTGTGTGGATTGCACTTTCCGTTTTAGAGCAAGGTCAGCAAAAGGCAGAAAGGGTCTTTGAGGGAGATGGCTTGAAGGCACGTAAAATTACGGTCCTGAGAGAAGGTCTGTTCCCATGTCCTGGAATAAGGGAAAGCACATATCTTCATGTTTTTGCTTGGCACACTTCTTCACCAACATAAATAGCTGTGCTGAAGGATCTCAGAAGCAAACACTGCAAGCCCTAGGTCCTGGAGAAGCACCACCACATCTCGAGGACAGAGCCCACCTCTGGGCAGTTCTGTGGGGTAAAACACAGCTCTGTGGGGTAAAAAAATTACTGTCAGTCCATTTGGAAAGTCAAATCACAGCCCAGTGTGTAGCCTGTGCTGTGAGTTGTGCCATTCTCAGGGGGTTTTGGTTTCCAGAACGCTAAAACTAAGGTCTGTGAGACTGCTAACACCCTTTGCCTCTCTTGAGATAACAGCTGTTGAGGTGATATTTGGTCACTTACGCAGGTTTCTTCACGGTGTTGACAAGCTGCACGTCATATGTTAGAAAAGCTGAGTGTTTATTTTCCACACCAACACGTCATTTATTTTGTGTTAAGGGCAGCAACAGCGTGTGTTGTTCTGTGTGAGCAAATTAACCGTGCCTGGGACCATTCCCACGTGGCACTGGAGAGCTGCAGCCTCACCACAGCACTCTCACCTTCCAGCTCAGGGTGGCCACATCCAAACTGCCATCAGGAGAGGCTGAAGGTCTGGATCATTCTCCATCCATGCTGGGAAGTGTTCCCCAATGGGCTCAAACACAGCCCTGCCAAGGCCATTGCAATGAGTTAGCCAAGTTAAGTCAATTTGTGTAGACACAGGATACGTGTGCTGCGGATACAGCCATATCACCTACTGGGAAAACCTTCCAGTATCCTTTTTTTTCCATGTCTTTGTGATGCCAGGTGGTGGAAGGGTTGAGTTGATGAAACACAAGTGTTTAATGGGATTGTTGTCACTTTAATGTGTACAAGCTTTGGCACAAGAGGAAAGCAAACAAAAAGCGACTGTTGATAACAAGCTTCCCTAGATATTTATCCAAGTGATTTGTTTAGGTGGTGGCCTCTCTTTGTTGGTTTTCAAGAATCACGTTCTTGACCTTTATCAGCATGAGGAATTATTTTTTAATTCAAAACACCTCATTCATGCTTAGTTCTGAGATATATGCTCCATCACAGCCTTTGCCGTTGTGGTCTGTGAATCAGCTACAAACCAGGCAAATGGTGCTTGCATTTCCTGAGTGGGCATAAATAACCAAGTGGAAATTAGACATTTCGAGTGTGAGTGTTCAATTTGAAGCGTATTTGTTGCTTATTCAATCTGTCATTTGTGTGAACTGTGCATTTAGTGCACAGCTCCACAACTCCAGCAGCACACTCGCTATGCTCTGGAAAGTCCCTGGGGAACACAGGACGGTCTGAACACCGCTGAGCTGGGGGCAGAAAACAAATAAATCTGCTTTAGGTGCTTTGTGTCTGCTCCGGGGCCTGAACGGGCTGGTTCTCAAATGGTGAGGGACAATGGGTTGCTCTACACGCCTGACCACATCCAGGAGCTCTGGCACTCAGAAGCCATTAGGGCGGTAATTTCTTATTGAGCAATGGGATTACTTTATGTCTGGGCAAAATTTTTGATCTATAGTGGTAAGAGACTTTACCACCACGCTGCAGTCGGGTTCATTCATCACAGAAAGCAGCACATTGTCACTCTGTGCAATAATCTATAGAGTATCCTGTATCCTGAATATTCTGTGCAGCTAGTTCCCCATCTCATAAAGCTGATTGGGAAAAGGTACATAAAGACCACAGAACTATGGGGCTGCTCATGTTGGAGGGATGGCTACAACTTAATCTGGAAAAATGAAAACCAAAAAGACTTGATAAGATGCCTATGAAATAAGGCCAGACATGGAGAAAGTGGACAGCAATGGCCAGTAGTCAACCGGCAGTTTGTCTCATCCAGTGCAAGAAGCCCAGGACATAAAATGAGGCTAAATTTGGCAGCTCCAATCATCAAAAGCTGGTTTCATTTTTTTTCCCCACAAGCTGTATTTAAGCTGTGGAGTTTATTGCCACAAGATGCTTTAAGCTGCTAAAAGCGCGCCTAGGTTTTAAAAAGTCACTGCTTGCGTTCGTGGAAGAAAAAATCCATTGAGGGTTATTAAAAACAAGACATCATGTCTAGGTCAGAAAACCCATGAGCAGTAAATCATTAGTAGCTGAAACAGCATTCTGGGAACATATCTGTAACTGCTGGTGTGCTTTCACAAAGTATCTGATTTCCTCTGTTACTGGGAACAGGGTACTGCTACAGGTGAGCTTTAGGTCTGACCTGGCCCAGCTTTTCTGATGGTTTTGCTGCTTTTTTTTCCCACGCCACAAAAGCCATAATTCTGCTGGTTCCGTGAGTCTTGTCAGCTCACCTAATACCTGAGCAAACTGTGAAGGGTAGGGCATGAAAACAGACCGTGCCCTTCCTCCCCTGCCTCCCAGATCTGCCAGCTGCACCAAGGAACTGTACAGCCAGGTGATTTAACCTCACGGGGATTTGCTGGGAATGAGGCGAATATTGAGAGAGCAACTCTGCTGGGCATGGCTAAAACCACTTTTGGATGCTGGTGGTGCTGTACTGGTGGGGGAGATCCTTTGTGTTTGGGACTGAAACCTCTAGCAAGGACTTGAATTCCCCTCAGGAAAGCCCTGATAATCAGGGTGTTGCAGGTCACCAAGGAAAGACCTGGGGGAATACAGCTGCAGTCTTCAAAATAAACTGACTTGGGCGTGTCTTCCTTTATCTCTGTGGATCCACAAGGCACGTCCTGAAATTGTACTACATATACTTCTGAAGGTCTTCAAAATAACCAGAGGCAGAAATTTCTGCCATGAAACTCTTCGACAAATTATTTGTGAATTAAAATACTTCTAAAAAGGTATTCTTGGGGATAAATTTCCCAGTTGTTTTCTTCAGTGGAGTAAGCATCGCATTAAATTACAGGGAAGCTCAACTATTATCTCATACTTTTCTTTTTTTTTTTTTATTATAGACTTTTTATCCACATGAATGATAAAGAAACTACAACAGAGTTAAATACCTTTTTTGATAACAGTGATTATATTCTTAATTACACTCAATATTAAATTGTAAAATATTTCCAGAGGAGTACAATCGTAATTCATACAGCAGGCAAAATACCAGAGGAGGAAAGGGATGAGGGAGAGGGGTGTGAGAATCTCCAGACTGCTTTTAAAAAGCACTGTGTATGGCTAACTCTGCTCTATCCATCCATCCATCCATCCATCCGTCTGCCCGTCCATCCAAACGTGGTTCTGGCCCATCTGGTGAGACTTTCATTTCCTTCCATAAAACAATCACTATTCCAAAGCAAAAGGTGAACTGGCAGATGTTGTCAGTGTCTGTGGCATTGAAAGGACCAGCAGTTCCTTTCACAGCTTATCTGCACGATTCAAAAGCATTTTTTTCTATCAAGCTCAATAGTCCTTCTAAAAACACAAAGACTTAAACTTTGGTACCACTAAAAAAAAAAAAAAAAAATCAAGGACAGGCATTTTTTTTTGTTGTTTTGTGTTTACTAATAAATGGCTGCTACATTCTATTTGACATGGTTGTCCATGATACTATGAGGTCACTTGTCCTTAGGTTCAGAGGAACCTGATTTTTTTTTTATTTAGATCCCCAAACACTTCCATTTCACAGTCTATATACAAGTCAGGTTTCTGACTGGGTTATAACTTATAAGGTAACAGCTGCAAAAGCTCCTGTGCTTCTGGGAATTAAAAGAAAAAAAAAAGAAAGAGAGGGAGAAAGAGAGAGAGAGGGAGAAAGAGAGAGAGAGAGAGAAAGTGTTACCGACATTAAGCCAAAGTTTGAGACACTCACAGAATTATGACACTTACTTACAACCCTTGAGAAAAGAACACACGTAGGTCATCTGCTCTGGGAGCATCCCCTGAGACTTTGATAGTGAATATCTGTGGGGTCATGTGGAAATATTCACAATAAAGGTGAAGTGCAAACTTAAACTGACTGCAGTGCGATTAAACACAACCAGATCTGCTGTGGGAAGGAACTCAGGGCCCAGCAAGGGCAGCTGAGGGGCTCAGGGCAAGAACTGAGGGGTTCCTCTGCAGGGCAAAGGGTCTCCAGCCCCTGGGAGGGCTGCGTGGGCAGGGATGTGCAAACACGTCTCATCCTGAGGAGACTTTTCCTGCCTGGCACGTGAAGGACCTGAAATTGCTTCTGAACAACAGAGCTGTGGTTCTCCGCCTGGCTGGTTCAGCTAAGCAGTTAAGTAACAACTAATCTTTCAAAAGCACCGGGGCTGCTTAGAGAAATCCCCGCTGTCTGCAGGGATGGCGTGCGGCTGGAAACAAAAGCGGCGTGAGGGGCGCATCCATCCTTCATGCTCTCGGCAAACAGGCACGGAACGCTCGCTGCTGTGATGCCAGCACCGTCCTTGCAGGGACTGGGAGCTGATGGAAGCCCGGTGCTGGGAACAAACCGTTCCTCTCCTCCGATGCTGCCATCCTCAGGCAGATTTTTATTGTGCATCGAGCGCTGCGGACAAGGCGCTCGGGGCAGGACCTGCTGCTTCTCATCTGGGGAGGCGTGCTGTTTTATTCAGGATATTAATGCCGCGGAATTTGTTTTAAATCAGCGCCCAGATTGCTGTAGACTCGATTGGAAAACGGTGGCAGTCAGTAAGAAAGTGTGCACAAGAGGGCAAAGGAGACAAGCTCGATGCTTAGATTTATCTCCTTATCTCAGCAGGCAGAGCTCAGGGCCACAGATACTGGTGATCTGGTTACTCTGTACTTACTCCTACTCTTTTTAAGAATCTGCTTCTTCTACAGCTCAGGCAAACCTCCATCATGTCTACTATCAAGCCCTTCTCAG
The DNA here is from genome assembly GCF_000691975.1 of Corvus brachyrhynchos. Taxonomy (NCBI): domain Eukaryota; kingdom Metazoa; phylum Chordata; class Aves; order Passeriformes; family Corvidae; genus Corvus; species Corvus brachyrhynchos. The sequence goes on along the minus strand of NW_008240031.1, from coordinate 2,042,486 downwards.
ATGTCCCAGACTCTCCTGAATGCCACTCTTTTGTGCATTACTGAGATCTCAGTGTATGAGTAGCTCTTCTTTTTCTAATCCCCCTACTTCTCCTCAGGGATTTTTTCAGTGAATCCACAAGCCAGATTTTGTGGCATAACACAGTAGCAAGGCTAACAGCTTTTGGCATCTGTCTCCAATCCCTAATCTCCTTGTTTTACCAGGAAAAAACCCAAGAGAATGTCATTTAAATGTTAAGACTTCAGCACCCGAAACTGGAATCTCCCAGGCCACTAGGGATGGAGGTGGTGTTTCTATTAAATGAATGCTCCTAATAAACGGTCCCGAAAAATGTAGTGTTTGGTTTAGGAAGGCTCTGGATGTGGGCAGCAGGATAATTACCTTCTGTAGGACACTGAACTAAAGAACCACAGTCAGTGGGGTTCTGTGAAACTCCCAAAATATGATGAAGTACTGCTTTTTCCTGGAGCTAAAGGAGTTCCATTAAGGGCAGAAAAGCCCCTCCCTACCTGGAGTGTGAATGTTTTTTTTTTGCGCTCTGAATGCCAAGGTATTTCCCTCCTTCCACTGAAGGTACATGATCTTGATGACACTTTCCAGTATCAGGAAAAGCACATGCTCAGGCAGTTAGAGTCATGGAATGGTTTGGGTTGAAAAGAACCTTAAAGATCCTCTCACCCTACCCCTGCCATGGGCAGGGACACCTTCCACTATCCCAGGCTGCTCCAAGCCTCATGCAATCTGGCCTTGGACACTGCCAGGGATCCAGGGGCAGCCACAGCTGCTCTGGGCACCCTGTGCCAGGGCCTCACCACCCTCACAGGGAAGAATTTCTTCCTGATATTTAATGCAAAGCTACTCTCTTTCAGATTCAAGCCATTGCCTTTTGTCCTGTCACTACAGGACTCATGGGTCACCTCCCAACACTACGTCCCACCCCAGTGAGGCCTTGTAAGTCGTGCCACGTGTTATTTATCAGCTGTAGACTGTAGCACAACACGTGCACAGAGAGGGCTTTGACACCAGAACCAGCATTATCAAACAACAGAATGATCCTCTTAATCCTTGCAATGGCTGCAAAGGAAAACAGGCAGCCAGGTCAGGTGGAATGAAGTCTCTTTTTCACAAGCTCACCTTTAGCTTTTGCTGAGGTGTGCACCGAGCTTTTCTTTCCTGATCAAGCTTGCTGCATAGGGAATCTGGAATGACACAGAAACAGAGACACTGCTCAAGCCAAGGTCTGGCTAATGAAACATCCAAGCTGGAAATCCCTGCAAATGAAAGGTTTTGTTTTTCTCCCTGAAAACAGGGAGCAATTGTAGGAAACAACACCTTAAGTAGAAGGGTTGTACTCTTTATGAAACTGCAAGGAGGTTGAAGCAGAAATAAAATAAAAATGGTCAGAATTAAAATAACAGATAGAATCTTAAAATTCATTGTTAAGGATGCCTCCTGATGCTTTGTTTATATAAGAGGCTGACAAAGGGTAAAGCCATCGGTGAGATCATAAAAAATCAGCTGTCTGTGACAGATCAGGCAATGCACACTGATCCCTGCACAGCCAAAATACAGCAGGTTGGGAGCGTGAGACTTCGTGTATTTATATCCCCGTAATTAGGAAGTTCATAATGGTTATCTCCAGCTTGCACCAATCTGAAGGGAAGCCACTGAAGTGGAACAAATAATTAAAGAAAAACAGAGAACATGGGCATATTAGGGAACACAGTTATATTTAGAAACAAAGTGGGATGATGTGCTCATTTGCCACTGGGAATACATTACAGGGCTGCTCTTCTTCAGTGCTGGGCCTTTAGAATGCAACAAAACTAAATTGCTCTGAGATTTCCCCATAGCTGGGAATCCAAGTGGCTACACATTCTTTGATGATGACTTTTGGAAGGACCGCTGGAGGAATTCAGGCTGGGAGATCAAAAATTTCTGTGTCCCTACACTCCTAGGGGCTGCTGCACGCTGAGCTGACCTGCTTCTGCTGCCAGGCACTCCAAAATATGCTCACAAATAATGTCAAATACGTTACTGCAAGCTGACAATTATGTCAGCTGAAGTCAGGATCAAGGCCTTAACCTGCACAAACAGCAGAAGGAACAGATGGGCAAATGCAGAAAGTTCAAGCAACCTGCCCCACACCTAATGACACAGTGAGTTTGCATCCATACCCACTGACCCCACACGTTCCTGTACATCCCTGCTTTGATTTTAAATGCATTATGCCCACAGAGGACGTTTATGTGTATTGTGCCCAGCATGTCTCTGGGCTGGGGTAAAGCATCATGTCTGCAAACACATTGAGAGACTTATCCATCCCTGCCTACCTTAATGAGGAAAAGAGGAGGGAAGGGTCAGCGTGAGAGGAAAGAGAGGGGCTCCTGCAGCTCGAGAACTAACCCTTTCATTTCTTGGGAAAGGAGGTCAGTCTGACTGAAAGCATCAGCACCAGGAAGCAGCAGTGTCTGTGACTGAATGAAAGCAGAAGCCTTTCACAGGAACACACTGCTTCCCCCCTACACAGCCCTAGAAAAGGGGAAATATGTGTGCACGAACCACTGATGACCAGAAAAGACCAAGATTCCAGGTGTTTTGTCTGGCTGCTCTTATAATCCCTTCCCTTGACAGAAGATAAAAGGTATCAGGAACCTTGTGGCCAGATCCCCCCCAAGAACAGAGCTGTCCCCTCCACCATGTCCCCAAACACAGCTGCCTTCAGTACACGCTGCTTGCAAAGGCTGCAAAACTCCCTCCCAAGCTGCAGCAGAGAGGGGGGGTGTAGAGAAGCTGCCTCCCTGATCACCCGTGGCCATGGTTTGGATGCAAAAAGGAGCCACAAACAAACTGCACAAAAAATCAGCACATTCCAGCTGGGACCTGTGGTGCCTCACCAGCTGATTCCTGCCTCTCTCCCACTCACGAAGACCAACTTGGGTTTGCATGGCCACAAATTATATAGGACATCTCCCAAGCTGTACTGACCTAGATAATACAACGGGGTACAATCTGTCAGAAATTAACTGTTCTTAATCCACTTCTCTGCTATATTTGGCACATTGGCGTCTTTCTAATGTGTGTTGTTTTACCTGATCTCCTGATAATAGATGACAGTGGGAGAAGTGGGTGTTCAACAGGGAAATGACTACTTTCTCCACGAGTTAAATCACCTACAATGTCATCTTCTATTTCTGTCGTTGTCAGAGCATCTGGTAACTCTGATGCTGTGGTGGAATAGGATTTAGGGCTCTTCATGGCAAAACAGTCCCCCCTTTGTGCATCCATGGGGGCTGTCGTGATGAGGGCACTCAAAGGGGCATGGAGATGCAAAGGGTGGCCCTTTTCAAAGGGTGTAGAAAAACAACAGAAGTGCAGGCAGTTTGGTTTTAAGCAGCAAAAAACCAGTTTCTCACAACCAAATCCACATTAGTAGGAAATACAACACAGGAAGCCAAGGAAAATGCAATATGGACACTGAGTCCTTTTTCCTGCAGGCTGACTCCAGCCTGGTCCTGGTACCCATTAGGAACTGCAGCACACTCCCGTATGCATTCCTGGAGCACATCCCCTTTGCTCCACCTGGAAGGAACCCAGTTAGCAAGCCCTAAGCCTGCTCCATGACTCAAACCAAAGCACAGATAATGGATAGGACTGGGGAGTCATTTCTGAAGTTCCTCTCTGACCCCTGTTACACACACTTGGATATCAAAGAAGCTTCAGCACACCATCCTCTTTCAGAGGCTTCACCTCTGCATCCCATCTCTGGTGAGGTACACAGTAATACATCACCCTGCCTTCTGTCACCTAGAAAAAATATTTTGCACTCAGGCAGTATCAGAGGCTGGCTCTCTGTACATCTACACCCATTTTTGATCAGAACTTCGGTAGATTTAAAGGAAAGGAAGCTTTCTGTTTAAATTTCTACAAGGCATCCTTTTCTTTAACACTTGAGTTTACTGGAGAAGGAGGCACAGCTCCATCCTATCAACCCAGGGTGCATCCACATGCATTGTCAAGACACAAGCTTTGCTCACCTGTCTTAAAAAAAAAGAAAAAAAACCGACAGTGGGGAATAAAATTCTGGTGAAAACAGCTCACTTTCCTGTACACAATGAGGGATGAGCCTTTTCAGGACACAGGACACAGCGTTCCAGAAATGTTCTTTCACCTGTTATTATGTGTGTGCCTGTAAACAGGCACTTCATCACAAGATGCCACTCAAGAAATTCGAGAGCCATTCTGCTGAACAACTGTTTGCGTTCTCACCAGGGTCAATCATCTGAGCTGCACCACTTCAGGCCGAGCACAGAAATCACAAATGGCACTGAAGCACTACCATTTCCCATTTCCTGCTTTTGAGAACAGGGACAGGCACGCAGAGACCGAGGTCTCCACACAGAAAAATGTGGATGCTTCTTGCTTGGATAATGAATACATTAGTTGTACAAAAGCACCAGCTCTCCGTAAACAATGTAAATTAAACTAGGAATTAAAAGTACTGGTGCTCTTCTGAATTACAGTGTGACCCAGAGGAACATGCTCTCATGCTGCTGAAGATTTACCAACTTTACCACATGGTAGATTTTTTTTTCCTTCTTTAAAACATCCCTTGCCAATCCTTAAGGATCAGGGTGAAAGATGATGCAGAGATGGAAATCAGTTTTGCAGAGAGATAGTTCCTGATTTATTTTATGGCCTGACTCTGAAGAACAGAGTTGATTTAAAGGAGCACTGAAAGCAGAAAGCCATAAAACACAGAAGAGTTCCAGATGGATCCAGTTCTGAGCTCTGAACATTATTATCAGCCCAAAGTGAGGCTAGTGAGGAGGAAATCTGTTCACAGGAGCATAACCTAATTAAAACACCCCAAACAAAACCAAACCAACATTTTTCACCTTATCTAGAAAGACAAAGACCTGCCTGAGTATTTCACATTTCTAACACACCTCAAAAACCTATCACCTTTTACCCCAATGGGAAATTAGCGGGGTTGATCATCACCTGATGATCTAAACCCCAATGGGTGATGAACACCACCTGAGCTTTTCCTGATGGGTAGGTCACCACTGAGGTCAATGCTGCCTGAGAACCCACTTGTAACTACTTTTAAGAGACCTCTGAGAGAAAATTAAGAAAAGCTCCTCAGTTTGCAGGAGGCTTAAATTTCCTGCTTGCTGTTCTACTTCCCCGTGGCCATGTCTAAGAGGGGTTCATGAAAACATTAAAGGATGAAAATCATCTTGCTGGCAATGCTGCTTCTGATCTTTTTCTCTCACCAGGCAGCTAGGAAGAAAGTTCATGGTTTTAAAATTTGTTCCGCTAACACAGTTGCTCAGAAGACAGTATCAGACAGATGCAGAGTCTCAGGCAGGAGTAAACTTGGTACTTGCTTACAGTGCTGGGCTGTCTCAGCAGATGAGTTCTGGTCTCATTGGACAGAAACCAAAAACTCTAAAGGAAGGTGAGCTCTTCTAAGGCTGTACCATGTGTGTCATGTCAGAACTCACCCCATCCTGCAGAGCACCAGTTCTTTCTCACTGGCCTTTTCCGTGCAACTCAGTAACAAAATCCACATGATCCTCAGAATCACAGAATCTTTTAGGTTGGAAAAGATCTCTAAGATCATCGAGTCCAACCATTCCCCCAGCACTGCCAAGGCCACCACTGACCCATGTCCCCAGGTGCCACGTTCACAGGACTTTTAAACCCCTCCAGGGATGGGAACTCCACCACTGCCCTGAACAGCTGACCTCAGTGCTTGACAGCGAATAAATTTTTCCCAATATCCAGTTTAAACCTCCCCTGGCACAACAGGATCCACATGCAAAATCCATATTTTATACGTGATCTCCACATACATGCCCTGTAGTCGGCCAGTTTGGGAGACAGCACTTTGCAGGAGGAGGAAGAGAAAAAATGCAGTCGTCTAAGATCCATTTTGGTTGTTAAAGATGATGATTGGTTGTTTCTTAGCACTCGGCCGAGAACCTGGCACAAACAGGTTGCAAAACTTCCTGGCAGCTGCTTCAGGCACTCTGAAAACTGAAACACGGGAAGTTCCACCTGGACATCAGGAAGAAATTCCTTACTGGAACACTCTGCATGGAGAGGTTGTGGAGTCTTCCTCACTGGAGGTATTCAAAACACGCCTGGAAAACTGTTCTGAACAAAGTGCTCTGGGGGACTCCAATCAAGCAGGGAGGTTGGACTAGATGACCTCCAGTGGCCACTTCCAGCCTTACTCATTCTGTGATACTCATCAAAACTAATGGCCACACAACCTCCTGCTGCTCCAGCAACCTGCTAAGCCAGGCTGTGTCCAAAGAAGAGAACAGTTCCCACCCCGTTGCCCCAGCGACCTGAGCCTTACTCCTGACTTTCAGAAATCCATAAAACACTGTTATTTGTCAGTTCCGGGGCGGGCAGAGCTCAGAATCGTTCCCCATGGATTCAGCCCTGCTTTTGGAACGCGGAGTCACCAACTCGCGGCCGCTGCAGTGGCGGGCACACGGGCAGAGGGCCCCCGCGGGCCGCGCTGGGACGGATCGCTCCCAAAACGGGGAACAATCTCCCCCCAAAAAAATGGGACAAAAGCCTCATGGCCAATGTTCACCACCGCCCGGCCACAGGGCATGAGCTTCACGTCAGGCTGCAGTGGGTGTTGGGGATAGAAAGTTTTCAAGTGCAGTCATATTTGGTTGATTTCTTTCGTGGTTAGGTTCAGCTTGTATTCCAGACGTTCCTGAAACAGCAATCAGGCTGGGTCAATTTATTTAAAGGTCTAATTACTCAGTTCAGCGTGAGCGAAACCATCGTTCTGGCAACACCTGCCTCTGGTACCTACAGTTACAGGGGATCAGGGAGTCACAGAATCGTTTAGGCTGGAAAAGCCCTCCAAGATCGCTGAGCCAACCATTCCCCCAGCACTGCTCTGCCCACAGCAACCCGTGTCCCCAGCTGCCACATCCACACAGTTCTTATATCTCTCCAGGGATGTTCAGGAAGGACTAATTTAAGTTGTATATCTTCAGCAGTGAGAAAACCCAGCCTGACTCCAGGCATCTATATTGTTTGTAAAGTGATTTTTAAAAGCAATTAAACCAAGTTCTGTGCCTAGTTACATCAGTAAATGTTGAGTTTAGTACTACAAAGGCATACACATATGAAGGTCCAAGTAAAGCTGTGATTTTAGTATGCATTAAACACTTCTGCTTTTCTCTTTGCAATTCTATGTTAACAAGATAATTAGGTTAAAACCCCGTTAAAGTAATAGTGCAGCACCTCAGGTACAAAGAAAAGCCTAACCTGCCCCTGTTAAAACAACAACAGCAATTAAACAAAAATAAAAAACAAAAGAGCCACGCTTTTTGTATATTCTGCACCAAAAGCTTTAATTCATCCATGCCATAACTCAGGAAGGCCGAAGTAGTTCTATCATTACCACATTCAGTTCATTAATCTTAATTCTAGATATAAACACACAAGATATTTTCACATGAATGAATTAAAGCAACTGCAGGGATTATCACCTCAAAAGTGCTGACTCCATTTCAGTTATCAGCCAAGACATCTCTGAGGATTCCTGCACCCATCTTAAGCAAACACACTCGTTACTTGCAGCAGTCTCTCAGTTTTTCATACAAACATCTTTTCATCGTTCTCACTTATCACAACCTGCCCCACAACTATGAGCATGAAGACTTACTGGTGATTTGACAACATCTCAATTAATAATGAGTAAACCCAGGCAGCTGTAGTGAGTGAAGAGGTCCTGAGCTGTTGGTGCAGTACATTAAATGTTGAAACTGTTCTCTGTAAGTACATTCAGACAGCTCTGTTTAATGATTAAGTGACTCTTAGTCTGTTCATAGTGATGCCATGAAGATTTTTGCCTTTTCTTTTATACCCCTGTTACACCTTTTTACAACTTCTGTATTCCTAGGGAGGTTCGTTGGGGGGGGGGGGGCTCATTCAAGCTTCTCATTGGGGAATTTTTGATAGATATGCTAATTAGTAAGACCTATAGCGTTATACCAGATCTTTTGTGGGTGTGCATTTGACCTGGACATAGTGCACCTAAGGATCCTTAAAATAAATACCAAGGTAAAATCCCTTTCTCCCTTCTAACTGTGTCTGACTCTTGATTTTAAGACCAGGAAAAGGCATCAATTGCACATGTCAGTAAGTGTGAATTACTTGATCATATCTCTTTTCCTGCCCAAGAAAATCAGGAAAACCACCGCAGCTGGCTCACTGGAGGTCTGGGATATCCAATTCCAGAAACAACTTCACAACTGGACCACAAGGTGAATGGCAGAGGTGATCCATTCTCTCCCTGGGAGGCAGAGTTACCTCCAAGTTCAGCTGATGCAAGAGATAAAGGCTGGGGGTGGGCCCTGCTTAAAAGTGTTTTGCAGCAGGAAATCCAACTGGACACCTGTCTCAAGTCCAAAGCAGCAGTGCTTTGGAAGTGCTTTTCAAGATAGCATCCTAATTAGAATTTTCTGTGACAACAAAATTCACAGGTCAAGCCAAACTTCCTGCCTGGCATAGGGACACAATGGGGAGCACAGTAACACCTGGACACATTAAAGGAAAAGAGTGGAGACCAGCTGGAAAAAAATACCCAGAGATGATCTGGGTTTGAGTTTCCTCCACAAACAACCTCTTTCAAACACCCTCCATCTCTCATTGAAATCTCTGAAGTCAGCAGGA
>NW_008240031.1:2025940-2033730 GCF_000691975.1 Corvus brachyrhynchos | reverse complement strand
GGCAGCTCTAAAAATAAGGCCAGTCCTAAATGCCTCTAAACATTGGAGCACAAATCCTGGCCTTCAGCTTTACTTTTATGTCCTAACCCATCAATTAGAAAGTGACAGTACCAGGAGGCTGGGCAATGCCTTCTCTGCACCAGGCCCCCGTGACAAGCAGAGAGGAAAATTTAGATGGTGGAACAGGGGGCTGATTCAGGGAAGTGGGGATGTTTGGCAAACTTGCCTCAAAAAAAAAAAACCAACCCTGTTGAGCAATGTCAGACTGATCACCGAGGAATCCCCAGGAAAGCAAGCATTAGCTGACAGCCTCACCACACCCTGCTCTTGAAACCACACTGAGCAGTATGTGAGTATGGAACAGCTTCCAATGATCCAGCCCCTTTGCTTGCACCAGATTAAGAACGTCAGTTTTTCAAAACAACACAGCTGAATGTGATGATCTAGAGCTGCACTAACACACAGGCAAAATCCCTCTTGGTTTTAAAATAACAAGCAGGAGACCCAACGGTAACGTGTGCCTGCACTGAACCGTGTTTTGGCAACTTGATCCTTTACTGCTGAGTTAAGCACTTCTTCTGAAATGAGAAAAAGGCACATCCTAAGGTTTGTTTGCTGGTGAGAAGCTGGGATTGAGCAGATTCCCTACCGAGGGCGGAAATACACCTCTTGGCAACTCACACGAGGCAGAAACATTTAACTGCTTAAGGTTTACTGATTCACTCCTCCCCGCTCCTCTCTGCAGAAGCACCTCTCTGTGTTGAGTCAACACGTTTTGTTTAGTTGAAACGTGAAGACCCATCTGGTTACGGTATGAAAGTAAATCTCCAGGTAATTAGGCTCTAAACCAGCTGAGAACTGCATGTTTACCTCTATGTATAAGGCAATAGGAGCTTGGTAATTGTGCCTTTGCATGGGTCATGAAGGAAAAGCTTGAGGTGTGCGCTTAAAAAACACAAAGCAGCACCTTAAAACATTTCTAGCAGAGAAAGTAAACTTACGATTTGTAGCTGCTGCACCATTTCTTCTCTGTACGCCAGTTCCCGCTTCATCTGATCTTGAAAATTATCTGTATGAGAGGGACAAAAATGTAGGTGCAATAATTAAAACAGAGACCTCTCAGCAGAATTTACATAAATCAAACTAAATCAAACCCAACCACCACTGACAAACCAAAAAGCATTACAAAAGTCCTTCACTCAAAACATATGCCTAACAAATACTTATATAATAAGAAACACCACTGACAACAGAAAAATTGTGGGAAAATTAGATTTCGCTACTTCCCCCATCAGAAAATGTAGGATGCTAAGTTTGTGTTGCTAGCACTTATTCCCAGGTATTTCCCTCACGGGCAAGGCTCTGCAGTCATTAGTCAAACTTCTGCAAGCCCTGAAGAGAACAGCAAAAACTGCTCTTCTTTGCTTTGGCATAAATCTGTTGACATCAACAGCAATGTCCAGCATGTGAGAGGAGAAAGCGTTCAAGGATGCAGGGTTTGATTTGAAGTTTGTAGCATTGTGCTGACAGCTTTGAACAGAACTAAAGCTCCAGAAAGAGTGACGTGGAATTTGCAAGGCAAAAAGTTTTTGAAAGAGAGATCCTGGGCAGCTGGGTTATAGCACAGGCCGGCCTTCCTGCTCCGGTAGATCCTCCTTTCCTGATTCTCCTCCTAAATAACCATTTCAGACAAAACTTCATTCAGTAGGAGATTAACTGATGCTCTGTGTTCCATAGCAGCGCTGTTGGAGGGTGGGAAAAAGAGAAATATAAACCAAACTATTTACAAGAACCAAATAACTTGGAGAGCTGCCTGATGGAGATCTGGGTGTTAAATGGAAGAGGAAAGAAAATGCATTCCAACCACTAAAATTTTGATTTGAGTAACAAGCCTGTCCTGGAAGAAAGTACAAGGGGGCAGAGCTCTTCACACAAGAACGTTGTCCTCTCTGAATGATGAGCTAAAGTTGTTGTTTAAAAGGAAAGGAGGCTGGAAAAGAGCAATGAAACAAAAGAAAGAGTGAGAAATTTTGGTAGGCTGAAGCCATCATGAGTCCAGCACAATCACATTGAAAAGGACATGGTGACATTATCTCAATGAAGTTCCTCAGATTTCAACTAAATTCCCATAGAACTTTTAAGCCTATTCCCTCTATTCCAACTTCATCAGAAAAAACAAGCCAACAAAATAAAACAGATTTACAATTCCTCTTTTCCTAGCCCCCCCCCCAAAAAACCATGCAGTATGAAAAGGTAACTGCCTCCTGTCCTGGTCACTAAAAGCTGATAGTCTCAACCAAGGTCCTCCAGCTTCACTCTGAGTAGGCTTCAAAGAGAAATTTTCCTTTTTTCCTCAACACTTTCCTCCCAGCTGCCTCTTCATGAGCTCATCACCTCTCCAAAAAAACAGCTCAGGGATCTTGCTCAGTCCTGCACAGCAAATGTCCAAGCTCACGGTGGAAATGGGGTGTTAATGGTAGGGACAGCGTTTTTTTCTGGCGGCATTTATCCGAGTCCAAACGCTCCCAGACAAAGCCATAAGCAGTACCCAGGAAAAAAAATATGAATATTTAAATAGCTTTCTTAACACAAAATTAAATACTTTAAGTACCCAGACTGTGTCTCCGCCATTTTATTGCCACGTTGTTTAAAATGCAGACAGACAAAACACGGAGCACCCGACACCGAGGGTACAAACCAGAGCAGGGCTCCAGGAGAACACCCTGTTACCAGGCAGAGGTGCTTGTATTTCTATCAGGACAGCAAATACTTTCACTTTCTTCATGTGATCTGATCTTTTTTTAAAATTTTATTCAAGTGATCTCTGCATTGAGAGATCTTAAAGGCAAAGGAAAATTTCACCTGCAGCTTTCAAGCACAACAGCAACGTGAAAAATCCAGCAGAGACAAAACCTTGCTGTTTTATAAATTACCACAGTCCATCTTCTAAGCAGGTACAAGAAGCCACAGAGAAGAGTGCAGCATAGCACTGCTAAGAGAGCTTGCAAGTAAGCTCAGCTTTCATTTAATAGTGATTTAAATGAGAAGAGAACTCTGAAACCAAACACCATTTACTGCACAGCCCTGCTGTGAGAGGTGGCTTGATGCTATGAAGGTATAACACCCCAAAAGTGCTCAGTTCCAAGTAGAAGATCCAAAAAAGATGGCTTTGGAGTAAACTTCATGTAACCTGACAGAAGCATTTTCTAGAGAGAAAGACAGCTGAAACAGGGATGAGTTTTCCCCTATTTCAAAAACACTAAGAAGACTTAAAAGCCAAAGTCTTCCCATTTATCCTCACAGTGCAAAGGACGGGGGAACCATCAGAGAATTACCCTGGCAGTGTGTTTTTGTCCTCGGCAGGCTTAGGGCTGGCACAGAGATCCTGTCTGCATGGCTGATGCCACAGGGAGCCTGACTGGGATACAAACCCTGCTGCCTGCCTGCTCATCAGTCCCTCCTGCAGCCTCAGGTCTTTCCAAGACACAATGAATCCAGGAATACAATTTAAACTTTACCTCAACTTTCCTTTAGCTGGATCTCCAAAGACTTCTCTCTCTGGCTCCTCCCTACCCAAAACACCAGAGGCAGTTTTTACCTGGGGAAACCTGGCAAAAGAGTTTCTAATACCTGACCTAAAATTACAGCCCTGTCCAGCAGCAAGAGCCTGTAACAGCCCCCCTCTCTTGTGCTAGAACACGTACTGCACTAGAGGACAAAACACTCTTAACATGGATTTACACTAATTTGCTTTACAAAGACCCTTTTCTTCTTATTTTATTACGTGTGGAGGAGGGGTGGGTTTTTTTGGTAAATCTAAATCTGTAAATAGGCTTTACGGTCACTTGTAGATATTGTTTATAGCACATTATCTGTTTTCTATTTTAATCCTGAACAAAATTGACCACTACTTTGTGGTACATTGAAACCACATATTTTTCAAGCCGGCATACAGCAGTCACCACTTCCTTGGTCGGCCGTACTTGTTCTTTTCTTTTATTTGAATTGTATTTCATGTGGTTTAATTGCAGTGTTTATTTACCTGGCAAAGACAGAGCATTAATTTTACTGTAGAAAAACAAAAGGATAAATAAGAGACTTGAATGGCAGAAGTCCAAGATGCCATTTCGCCAATACCACACAGCAGCGTTTTGATCTCCACAAATTATTTGAAAATTACCTCACTCCCAAACCCAAGTAATGACTGGATTTATTCTGAAGGATGAGGTTATGCTCCTTTCATTAATATCTGTATCATGTCAAGCGACTCTTCTTTATTTATGGAGCTGTATACATTTTTCAATATTTGGGCTAAAGATGGAGTCATTCCCAGAGTCCTCGCACTTCCTTGCTTCCCTGAACTTAACTGGTGCTACAGAAAGGGGACAAGCATATTTTCTTGGAACAATACAAAAATTCTGTCTGTGTTCCCACCTTTTCCACTGGGATCATCCTGATCTAAGTGGGATTTCTCCTGGAAGAATTTTTCTGCCGTTGCTCCAGTGTCATTCAAAAGGTGCAAACCAAGGGGTCTTTTTCCATACCCCTGTACAGTCAGCCCAACCTTCTGGAAGCTTCACAAAAACCCTGCTAAGTGCCCATTTCATTTTATCTGAGATGTGCCCTGCACATTCCATGACTCCTGGACAGCAGCACCCAGCTCATCAGCTGTGGTGAAAGGGCCATCACAAGGGGAAAAATCCAAACAGGTATTTCTAGTCCTTGAAAAGGCCAGATCATTTTTCCAGCATCAGCTAGAACCTCCTGAAAATGAGGACTAAGGACCTCCTGAAAATGAGGATTAAGTATCTCAATTTCAAAAGCTCCCGAGGTGTTGGCTAAGACCACCAACCTCACCATAGCCCATGAGGCCCCAGAAGTGTTTCTGTCTGTTTGCTGCATTCAATGCTACCAAACCCAGTAGAATGTACTCCAAAACAATCATCCAGCTTTGTATTTTCCCTTTTTTTTTTTTCCCTACAAAAGCCCTGCTGCCACAGCTGCAAAGCCACAACAGAAGTGTCAACATAGAATCATGGAGTGGTTTAGGTTGGAAGTGACCTTAAAAATCACCTCGTTCCAGCCCCAGGGACACCTCCCACTATTCCAGCTTGCTCCAAGCCCTGTCCAACGTGGCCTCAGCAGAACTAAGCCCAAGATCATTGGCAGCACAACTGAGAACCCCTCTCATTTTATCAGCCTGACAACAACCAACCACATGCACACACAACACCAAACCCCCAGATTTTTTGTCTTACTGAAGACTGGGAAAGATGCGTTTCCTTTCAACACCTGGAATTCCTGTTCCAGCCTCCTCCGTAGGTCAATCTGCTCAAACAAAACCTTCTGGAGTTCCTCTAACAAAGAGCAAAAGTGGTTTTGATAATCTGTATAAATAATTCTTGAAAGAACAGTTGCAGAGCAATTCATTACTCTAGACAAAATATTTTAGCGCTTATTAAAAAAAAAAAGTGTTGCATAGACCTACCATAGATTTTGTGCAGAAGGCCATGAATATAAATCAATGTAATATATTATTTTAAAGTATTATATTACAGTGTCATGTATTGATTGATATATATGCATTAATCTCAATTATATCCACCCAAAGGTCCATATATTATTCATATGTTACTTGACAAGCTTAAAATATGGTGCAGAACAAAAGTGCCCCCTATTATCCTCATATTCTATTAAAACAAAGAGCAGTTTTATAATGTAAGAGGCCCTTATTTATTTTACCTTTCCCCATATTTTCCACATCCTTCTTCAGAGAATGAGGTGAATTGGTTTCTTGTGTGTGTTCTCCTTAAAAAAGAGAAAGAAAAGAAGTCATTGATTTACTGATAGTGCTTTTTGTCAGTGTTGCCCTTACTACACATCTGCTTCAGAGAATCTGCAGAGGAAAAAAAGGGGGAAAAATAAAAAAAGAGTAAGATTGAGCTTTATCTACAAATTCTGGGTGTGTAGCACAAATATTTGCAAATTCATATTTTCTTCTAGCTCAGTGAAGTATCTGCTTACAGCACAGCCTCTTGCAGACAATAGCTGATATCTCCTCAATACTCTTCTTGGTGAGCTGATTCCTCCTTTCCCTCTAACCCCTCTTGAAGATGCTCTTATGAGAGAACAACTCTGAGCAGGCAGAGAAAGGGGAAGATCCTTCTCTACAGTCTCATCTCTTCTCTCAACGGGAAGCCCGTGCTCTCCATCTGGGCAGGACCCTGTTCCAAAATCCACAGGAAAAATGTCTTTTTGCCTTCATCAGCTCTTCAGCTTTATCATCTTCCAGAGCTCCATGGCATGGGTGTGTTGCAACTGGATATAATTTATATCCAGCTGAGATAAAATTGACATTAGTGGTATTTGCATCTAAAGGATACAGCTCCGGGGTCAGCCAATTGAGGGGTTCCTGTCTTAGGTTGCTCACATCAACTTTTAATCATATTGTAGTACAGAATTTTCTATGTAACAGAGTTTGGCTATTTCCAGATACATGCATGCTAATTCCTTCAACCTTTTTTGTTTACAAATTAAATTAAATTTTAAAAAATCACAAGTTGTGAAATTCACCTGAATGACAGTTTGACTTAAAAACTGAACCTTCTGACGAAAGGTGTTACTTTCACTATTCTCTGCAAGTGCAAAAATTTTCCTGACTTCTGTGAATTGTTTCTATAAAAAGCTATGAAAAACTTTTAAAAAAATAATAAGATACCACTTTAGCTGAAATTGATGTGAGATTTTCTGTTATTTACAGCTGAAGTAGAAATGGACTCAATAATTAAGAAAATATTTGGTAAATAACCAATTATTGAACTAATTGGATTAATTCTTTTTTTAGTCCAGCCAATAAATACACATCATTAACTCTACTGATAAGTAATCACAAGAGACAGGGATATAAATCTATTCATGCGTTTATGTAGTTGGAAGAGAGAATCACAGAGAAAATATCTTGGGTTTTGATGTTTCATTTGGTTTTTCTTTTTTTTTAAATAAAAATCCATAGCACTGAATGCGTCATCACACAACAGACAGCACTTACTTTAAAAATTATTGTGTCATCACAATAGGCTAATTTTAAAGTTGAATTGGAAAGTCTTGTAATAGATGCAGTCAGAAATCTTTTTGCAAAACATTTGTTTCTGTTTTTAAAAATCGATGCAATCCTATATACCATAAACCTTGAAGTTATAGCACATGAAGCCTATCCAATAGCTCTGCATTTTAGCATCTCCTCTCTCTCTTCATTCCTTAAAAAAAAAAAAGCCAAAAAGCAACCACTCATTCAGGCGCATACATTTACACAACTATTATCTGGTGCCGGCAATTCCATTTTTAAAACTTATTTATGTAACATGGTGATTTAGAAAAAAAATTCATTTTTGTGGGATATTTGGTAAAAACAAAGTATTTTCTGCAGGTAAGTTGTCTCACCACAGTAGAAGATATAGCGAGCTTAAAAATGATTCACCCTTTGGGCAGTGGTTTGAGGAGTTTCCACAACGAAAAATGGGTTTGTTGTTTTGGGTTTTTTTAGCTAGCATAATTATTTTTTAAACTGGATGGCTAATAAAACAAAATATTTTGTTAGATAAATTGGGCTACACTAAATCTAAAGGGAGGAATTTAAATTTAGGAAGGGTGAATTTGTTGAATTACAAATTCTAGCACATTCCCAATCCAGTTCTTCCATTAAGGTGTCCTTTTCTGTGTGTTTTATCTGGAATTTTGAGGGATAATAGGCTCACACACAGAAGGTAACTGGATTTTTCAAGGAGGAGAAA
>NW_008240031.1:2024472-2025903 GCF_000691975.1 Corvus brachyrhynchos | reverse complement strand
GGAAAGAGAAAGAGACTAGAGTATGGTGATGATACAGCTCTTTCCCACTTGCTCAGTTGAGGTCCCAGGGTCGTATGGCTTGAGGTTGCTGACTTGCTGGGACAGAAAGAACTGCATCAAAATGAAAATAAGGGCATGTAGCATGAAGAATAATTTCCCCAGCATCTGCAGCCTCCCTACTAAGCTACTGAAAAGGCTTGTTAGGAAATCCTCCATGCTTGCACCTGAAATAAGTAAAGAATGGGGCTGGAAAAATGGAGGTATTTAAAGGCAAAACCCAGGATATACGGTTTTAAAGAATAATTGCATTTCTAAACTGCTTTTTGATGTTAAAAAAAAAATAGTATCAACATTATTATTATTATTGTTAACAGCAGTAATAATCAGATGGGTTTCACCTTTCCTGTCCCCCTGAAAATGATAATCAGGAGCCTGCTCTTCTCCGTTTTTCCATACTTCCCAGAGGCCTCATCATGCACTGTGTACTGTTCTACCTTAATTGAAAGGGAGGAGGTATTGAATATTTAACCAGCTTCCCTTCTCTTAAATGTTAATTAAAAGCTAAATAGGTGTTTAAAAACAAACAAACAGAAAGCCCAAAGAATTTTAATCAGTTTATGAAAAAATCACTTCCCCTCCTAATAGCTCTACCATAACTCTCCTGGGCCTTGTCTGCACACAAACTTGCAGCATTTAGAGCAGCAGGACTGAAAGCTGTGCCACCCCCCTGTATGGACATGGAGATTTCCTTTAGGAAAGGCTATTCTAGTTTGTTCAGAAAAATCAAACTGTGCCTCACCCATCTCTTGGATAGGGCAAAAGAGGGTGAAATATTTGCAGGCCTCTTAAACTGCCTCAGTGAAAGCTTTGGGCGCCTCTGTTCTTCCCGATGAGCTCAGGTGCACAGATGCTTTTTCTGGAATAAAGGTGCAAATGGCTTTCTTAACCTGGAGTGTCAACACCCACCCATGGAGGACACCCCAAAATTACTCAAAAATTGGCACAGTGGAAAACAGAGGTCCCAGGGTGGGACATTGGCACAACCTCAGCTCTTGCGATGCCACCATTTTATCAGCTCTGCGTCCACCGGAGCGCTTAAGATTTCAATTTTTAACATTTGAATTTTTAATATTTCTGAACTTACCCTCCTCAAAAGAAATACACTTTGCCTTCACTGCAAAAAAAAAAAAAAAAACACAAGCCAGATGCATACCCCTTCATGTTGTGCCACCTCTTGCAATCCTTCCCCAGGAAGGTCTCAGAGCGCTCTCTGAAAAGCAACTAAAAAATTCCATGCTGTCCCAGACAACTCAGCTACCACGATGTGCTGATTTGTCCAGCACAGAGCATGGATGGTCTGGGAATATAATTCCATTCTCCTGGCTCTACGCCCTGCACCAGGTCCCCAACTCGTGCCCTCCACAACTCTGA
>NW_008240031.1:2015210-2016170 GCF_000691975.1 Corvus brachyrhynchos | reverse complement strand
ATGCGGGCGCCCCGTCGGGGCCCGGCCTCCCGCCGCCCGCCCCCCGATCGCTGCCCCGCTCCGCGCGCGGTGTCCCGGCTAGAGGCCGGAGCGGTGGAAGGTGGAATGTGCTTTGGCCATTTTTTGCCTATTTTTTCACCTTCCCCTCCTCCCTCCGCCCTTTCAGGGTCTGAGACAAATCGCTTCCGAGGAACTGAATATTCTCGTTAGGTACCCCGCGTCTTTTCGGAAACGGTATTTTTTAAGGGATCTGGAGAAATTACAGCGTAGGGGAGGAGAAAGAGAGAAAAATTTGATTTCTCGCCACAACCATGTCCTCAGGAGCACGAACAGCTTCTGTGTCCTCACTGCCATTCCCAAACACACCGGAGTCATTCACTTTCAGAAGCACCCGGACCCAGATTCTCGATCCCACTAAGACAAACACGGCGCAAATGTTCTGCTTGGTTTTTTTTTTACTTCTCCCCCTTCTCCCCAGTTGATTTATGCCCCCAGTTAAGGAAAAAAGAAAACAAAAACACCCCAGCAAACAGACTGCAGCACGGTAGCGGTGTCTGCCTTTTTTTTTTTTTTTTTAGGTGAATAGAGTGAACTGAAAATGTAGATTTTTTTATACGAATCACCTCCGAAAGGTTGTGGGTCCCAACTGCCTCTCCGCGCAACGTGGGGAGAGGACGGGGCAACCCCCTGTGCGATCCTACCCCCTCCCCCAAGGTAGAAGGCTAATACCGCTCAACGCCGCTGCCTTCCAGCGAGGAAAACTGCGGAAAACCGGCTAAAACCCGGGAAAATTAAAAACTCATTCCTAGCTAAGCCGGGGAGACAACTGGCGTTTCTTAATATCCGATTTATTTTCTTCTTACAAAAAGTATTTGCATCTCTCTTTTTCTCTGCACGCACATGACCAGTACTTAGTATTTCTGCACATTTAGATATGAGAACTTGGTGATTTTTTTTTTT
>NW_008240031.1:2012591-2015169 GCF_000691975.1 Corvus brachyrhynchos | reverse complement strand
GCTTCACAGATCCAGAGGAGAATCTCTGCACCGACCTTTTCCGGGACATCCACTCTTAAAGCTCACACGTTCTCTCCTCTGTCCGGGTATTGGTCGAGTTCTTGCTAACTTTGATAGTAATAATAGTAGTAGTAGTAATAATAATAATAATAATAGTAATATCACACCTCTCCTTATTACTGCTGTCACTTCTTATTAAACCTTGCTCTCCCCCGTGTCGCAACTGTCACACGGAGACTTCCCCCTTTCCACTCCCTCCTGCTTTTTCCTGTTCCTCTTCTGCACGGAGCCTGCTGCTTTCGTGTGAGCAATGGCTATGAGCCTCACATTGGTGACATTTTAATCAATGCTTCCTAGCCAGACTGACATGAATTTTACACTTCGAAACTCTCCTCCGTCAGCTAATTGATTCAAATTGTTTTATTGGTTAAACCCGTGTCACACATTGTATGATCTATTACCACGCCTCGGAGAAAATCTCCCCTCCTGTCTTCACTCCCAGGTCGGCACCAGGAGGGACGGGGGGGTTTTAGGGTCTTCATCCTGAGGCTGCTCAGTGCCTGCATCCCCGTAGCGGCCACCGGACAGACCGCTCCCCTCTCTCGTGGTCATCCGGCGGCTTTTCCCTGACCATTCCCGGGAGAACCGGGGCTGGGCAACTTGGCCCCAGGCTCTGAGCCCGGCGTTGGAAGAGGACGAAAAGCGGATGCAGGAGGCGAAAGGGATGAGAGGGTTTTGCAAAGCGCCTTTTGCGAGCTGACTCACCGGACTCGCAGCCCGGGAGAGGCGGCAAACTCAGGTTCGGGGCAGGGTCGTGCCTAGCCCGCGACTACGTTTCATTTTGTAGTGACTGAACGAAACGAAAAGTAAAACTAAACTGCTTTTTCCCTTTTTATTTCCCCCCCCTCACCTGCTGGGTGCTGTCCTGAATTCCGTTGTAAAAACTGAGTGGCTTCCTCCATTCCCTTTAAAGGGAAAACTGAAACCCACGGGTCGGGGTGTCTCAGTTCTCGCGGAGGGAGGAGTGTGCAAGGGCCACCGAATTTGGGGCAGAGACTGACCCGCACCAGCACCGTGAAGAAGCGGGACAAGAATACACCGTTCTCTACTTTTTCTTACTTAACCCTTTTGGGGAATCTCATGGAGTAGCACGACCCCAGCACGGGCATGGCGGGGGTGGTTTGGCAGAGAAATGCTGGCCCATACAGCGGCCGGGAGAATCCCGCAGGTGTCCGCAGGCGGGCGAGGCCCGGCGGGGCTTTTTTGCCAACCCCATCGGTGTCTCCGCGGGCCGGATGGAACCCACCCGGACCACGACGAGGGGCGGAAGGGAGTCCCCACTAGAGGAGGGGTGTCCACACTCCCCCTCACGGGTAGGTGCAGATCTGGGCTCCTGTCCTGATGCCGACTCCAGTTTCTCCCGTTCATGTCGTTCTTTGCTGTTGCCATTTGGCTGGGAGTCACCTCCTAGGAGAGGAGTGAAAAAGGTGGACAAACTTCTCACAGGAGCCTGGAACGGCTAAACAGGAGTCCAGACTCCTTTTCCCTCTTCCTTTCTCTATCGCGATTCTGCCTCGGAGAGGCCGAGCGGGAGGCGACAGCAGCTCATTCTCCCACTGCGGATCTCTTCGTGTGGAAAGGAGCAGCGGGGAAAAGCGGCCAAGTTTAAACCACCCCGACACACCCTCATGGCCTTTATTTACTTCCAGAGCGCTTAAATATTGTAGCAGAGAGGCCACGAGAAGGAAGATAACCTTGGTGCGTTTAAAAAACCACAAAGAAAACCACCCCCAACGCGAATCCATTCCCTCCTCCCACCCTTCCACATCCCATTGAAACTTCCAGCCGTGTAAATAGCAGACATACAAGGTATTGTTATAAAACCTCTTCTCCTAACAAAATTTAGACAGCGTGGGTTAAATTGAGACCTGGTTTTCCCTAGAATGGAAAAGAATCATTTTGAGTCAATCACTGGAAACACTGTTTAAAACGAGGGGAAAGGGGCGGTTTTGTGTTTTTTGTTTTTTTTTTTTTTTTTTAAATCGCACTTTGTTATATTAAGCAGAAAGGGCACTTGGAATAGAGGTGGTCCCATCTGGAAAACCCCGGAGCTCATTTAGATCACATCACTTCGGGCTTTTGTCTCTGCTCTTGAATAACCCAGCTAGACACAACAAAAGGGCAGAGATCTCTACGTGGAGTTTTTCAGTGGCAAAAGGACGGCTCGGAAAGATGCTTCTATAATCGTAATAATGTACGGGGTAAACGACTCAACGGGATCTTCTCTTGGCTCTCGAAAGACGCCGGGAGAGTTCAGGGATGGGGCATTTTTAGACAGTTTTTTACCTCACTGGTAGCTGAAACCCAGCACGCGGGCTGAAGGGAAGGAACCGAGAACGGCACCTTTTGTCTAATAGAGGTCTCTTAAATTCTCAGTTTAATATGCTCGGAGCGATCCAAACCCGAGGTGGTCCTCGCCGGAGGTACAGACCTTAGCCAGGAGGCGCGGATACCCCCGCCGGGGGAAGGCTGCCCGCCAACCCCCCCCAGCATCACTCACCCGAATAGAAACAGCACA
>NW_008240031.1:2010874-2012350 GCF_000691975.1 Corvus brachyrhynchos | reverse complement strand
CCGCTCTTAAAAACACGAGGGTGTTTATTTCTGTTCTGCCTGAGGTGGCAGGGAGGAAAAGAGCTGCAAGTTTAGGTGTGCGTGAATTAACACCCCGGGGGGATGCTGGACTAGGAGAGGGGGAAAAAAAAGATCCCAAACGAAAAAAAGCCACCTCAGCTATTGATTTTTTTTTTTCTTCAAACGCATAAATTAAAGAGCTCTGAACATCTTGCATCAGAAACATGCGTGCTCCGAAGTACTTAAACGAGCAACAAATTTCCACGGTGGCGAAGCAGGGCCCCAGTTGGGCTGTGATGGGGAGCAGCGATCCCAAACTTCCGAGAGAAACGTGACGAAGAGTCATCACGTCAGTAAATAATTCAATTTTGCGTCTTTCAGAACCCAGTAACCTTGGGTGTCTTAGAAAGCAGATTGTACAAACAGGCAATTAAGATGAGCACAGAGACTTTCAGAGGAGATATAATGAACCAGCTTTAATTACTATCTTGAAATTAAAAATGTAATATACAGATTTAAATTTATTTTCACCTAAATTGTGTATAAAATTATATGGCGTTCCCCGCCCCCGCCTTTTCCCAGGCTAAGAAACGAATTGCCACCAAGCTTGCCACTAAAAAGTCTGAAGTACTTTCCAAACCCTGCTCCCCAACACGCAGTAATAATGATACATTTATCATTACTGATGACCGCCCACTGGTTTATTATTGCTTTGTTGCAACTATTACAATCAAGAGATTTCTTTATTTACTGTTAACATTCACTTAAAGCTGAATGTTAATGACTCTTCTGAATTCACCGAAGACTTTTCCGTTATATTTCAGGAGTAGTTAGGGTTTGAGTTTCAGAAACGGCAGAAAATGAGGAGAGATGCTAGGTGGTGGTTTGCTCCTGGTTTTTATTTATTTATTTTTTCCTTCTTAAAAGGCTGTTTAAGAGGAGTTATCTAAGTCGGATTTTCAACAAAAAGTTGCAAAAGCCTTGGCGTAATGTACGTACTTGACTGTAGCTAATTATGAGTGTATTTGTTACAGGAGATTCATTCATTATTGATAAATGTTTGCAGTAACTTCCTGCTATGCAGAGTTGTATTTTACGAGGAATAAACAACCTGTGGGGATTGGGAGTGTTTGGCTTTTATGCTTCTGCACTCTTTGATAGTTCCCATTTCCCACTTCGGGGTCTGGCTTGCCACCTTCCCTCTCTCTACACCCAAAAGCAACTTCTTTCCTCTTCCCTTACCACCACACACCTCTCGTTCCCTTACCCCTTGCCACGATTTTAAGATTATCATTAAAAAAAAGTGATTTGTATAGTACAGGATTTTACTATACGCACACTTCCCTAAAGCCAGGTCCATATGGATGTCTCCAAAGGGTTGTATAGATCGGGATGAGCTCCTGTTTCGGGCCAGCCGACGGGCAGGAGCTGTGCAACAAGCAGTCAACACACTGAGGAAGAGCTTGGAGGGCGGGG
>NW_008240031.1:1997108-2009656 GCF_000691975.1 Corvus brachyrhynchos | reverse complement strand
GGGCACTGCCACCTCCTCCAAGCCTTCGCACTCCCGCAGAGCCCCCGTCCCCAGCAAAACGCTTCCTGCAGATCACTCGACGTGCGGAACAAGGCGGCTGCTTAAAAACACAAAGCCGGAGCCCTAATGAGTTCAATTACAATGTGGTAAACACATTGCCTCTACGCTTTAATTAAGCCGGCTGTCCAATTTTAACTCATTAGTAATTCATTAAGAGAACAGCCTTTAGCTGGCTGCGAGGAGAGGAGTTCCGAAGTCTGTGCGGTTACGCGCCGTGTACATCCCAAGGTATGCGAGGACGGAAGAGTGGTGTGTGCCCGTCCTCCCCCAGCAAAGGGGGCTCCTGGACCCCAAAGGGAGATCACCTGTTGTCCCAGCTGCTGTGGGACACCCTCGTAGGGGAAGGGAACCCGAAGGTGTCGGGCTGGGGAGGAGGAAAGTAGTACTGGGGTTACCCGGTACCCCCCGTCCCTCTTCTCTCGGGAGAAGCCGGACCAATTTACGGGCAGGGGGAGGGACGCTCTAGGGACTGCGGAGTCCCCGTGCCCCGTCTTAAAAAAATAATAAAATAACAGAGAAAGTGTTTGAAACCTATCTGGGCCAAGAAACAGGTCAAATTTGCCCAAGAAGCGAATTTGGTTTGATGAGTGAACCCAGGGGTTTACAGGGCCGAGTCTTGCCTCTCCGCCCCGAGGAGCTGGAGGGAACCCTGGGCACCGGGGCGCTGTGTGGCGCCGGGAGTGGGGGTGGGAGCTGCCCCCCAAAATTTCCGTGTTGAAGCTCTCCCTACCCTCCCGGGGAGGCTCACCCCGCTCCGCGGCACCCTGCGCGTCTCTCCGCTCCTCTCCGCTCGATGTGGCGGCTGCTGCGGGGGCACCGCAGCAAAACGGTTTGGGGGAGCCCGTGTTTCCTTCCCTTCGCTTTTCTGCCGAGGAGCGGCGAGCCGCAGTGTCCCGCATGTCCCCAGGGCGACAGTGGTGGAGCAGGGATTTAGGGTTTCCCGCTGCAGTTACTGCCCCGTTAAGGATTAAAACATTTTCACTTCAAATTGCAAAGTCTGGGGGGCGGCTCTGAGGTGGTCCGGGCTGTACACCCCCAACCCTGTCCCAAATCCCATCCCATTAGAATCGCTGCTTTTTAAATGTTTGCATTATGAGCGTAGTTATGATTTTAGCACAGCTCCAGCAGGCTGGAGGTAGCATTTATTTTTTCTAGATCGATTGAAAGTTCCTTTTTCTTTCTTTATTTTTAGCTATCTTTGACATTTAAAATCTGAATACGGAAAAGGATTTAGCAGACAGGAGCAGGTTTGGTCTAATCCCGCTTCATAGGTGCCAGGTGCTTCAGAGAAACACACACACCACCACATAAAATCTTTCAGCAATAAGTTCGGGTGGGTTGTTTATTATTTGGGGTTTCATTTGTTTGCTTGACCACAGGAATTTATCTGATCCTAAACAGCTTCAGAAATCTTTTTTTTTTTCCCCCTCTCTCCTTGGCTGGGCTTCTTGCAGTGTCCCTAGCCTTGTCACCTCTGCTGTCCCCGCTGCCCAAGCTCAGCTCCATCTCAGTGGAAGGAGGCAGGAGCAGGACCTCTGAGCTACCATGCAGTAAAAAAGGGGCTTCAAACTCCAGATCTGAGTTGTAAATGACTAAATCCCTTCTGAAGAAGCCTTTAGGCAGACATCTCGAGAAGAAGCCCTTAACAAGAGTTGTCTCCTTTGGAGAGTAGATTGGGGGCAGTTATCTCTTTAAAGCAGTTTTTCCTTTTTCACATCGCGGGCCCTCTCTGCTGTAGTCTTGATTTTCATTTGGCTCCAGGCTTGCAAAATCGGATTGTCTGGAATTAGGAGATTTGAATATTGTTCCTCTTGATGTCAAAGAATTTTTTTTCCCACCAAGAAGGAATATCATACATGCAGGATCAGGCCCCAGTAGAAGGCAAGTCTGTGGGCACCCTACTCAGGGCTCAAAAGCAGTGATATTTAACCTGTTGCAGTGTTGCCATTGTCATCTTCTTTTTATTGTCAGATCTTTTAAACAATTGCCCCAAAAGTGAAAAGAATATTGCTTATCTATTTCCAGAAACATCCTCCACTCCTTTGTCTTGACCAGCAAAGCACTGGCTTCTGGACACCCAGGGGACAATCTTCCTCCAGAGCCTCCTGGTATAAATCTAAAAATAATCTTGAAGCCAGTGGGCTACAATTCATTTTATTACCCCAGTGTTAATCTAGAATAGGTACATAAAAACTGTTAGGACAATTAATCTGAATTAATTTCCAAAGTGAATTAAATTAAATTGAATGAAGACCACCTGAATTCTGAATAAGAACAACCTTCACAGGGGTTTCACGCAGTTTAATTAATCCACTTTTAAATTCTCACCTTCAGCTAATTTGGGTTATTTTCCTGAGTGTCTCCACGTAGGCAAAATCTTAGAGGTAAACGTGGCTCAGGGGAATTCCTCTGGATTTACCCAGATGTAATTTAGAACAGAAATGTATCCTTTAATACTCTTTGACCACGGCACAGAAATGATGCAGAAATGAGAGATATATAAATTGTGCTGCTGCATGGAGCTCAGCTTTATGAAGGAAACCTTTCCCAAAAGTTGTTTGTTTTTTTTTAAATTGTTTTTCTGTCTGCTCTCTCCCTGTACCTGTGTGTGTATAAATGCAGGTACAAGTGTATGCAGACGTGCACATTATGGATGTGTGCTCTATTTGACTTTGCTCTATTTGTTTAATCCATTAAAGGTTCTCCTCTGTGCACCTGGGACTCCCATTGAAGTTAAACTGGGAGCTAAAGAAACGGCAGGATCAGCTGGCTGGGAGAGAGCTCAGCGCTGCACCTTCACAGCTGAAATAGGACGGCAAACCCGAAACCCACAGCCACTCAGGGCCCAGCAATCTAGGACAAATTTACAGAAGCAAGGTTGTCTTTCAAGGAGCAAAGCCCCTTCTACTGGCCGAGGAAGTGTCATCAGCTTTGCAAATGTTGTAGGCACAAGTGATATGGTTGTGATAACAATACGTTATCACAACGTTATAATGCTGCTGAGATAATTGTACTCCACTTTTAATGGTGCTTGGTGAATTGAGGAGAGCAACCAGAGCAGGCACAGGAAGGTCTCAATTCTCTCCTCCCAAAAAAAGCCATTTCAATGGCAAATAAATGATCTGTTACTTCAGCACATAAGGTAACTATACCAGGCACCTGCTTTTTTTTTAAACAGCTATTTTAAAAATCAAGGGAATTATTTTTTCCATCTGAAACCAGCGGCTGTAGGACTCAAGGGTTAAAGCTCCCTAAGATGCATTTCATGACTGATATCGAAGAACCGTACAATGGTTTGGTTTGGAAAGGCCCTGAAAGATCATCTGTTTCCAACCCCTCTGAGATGGGCAGGGACATCACGAGTGGCTCCCTGGTGCCTCTGAGGTGAGATTCCCCAGGTCGGAGCAGTCTTCTCCAAGCAGATACTTGTGCCAAACATGCCAGATTGTCACAACAGAATCTCTTAAATAACTCTTCAAATAACCATATCAGTGGGGCAAAATATAGCAGTATGATTATGCCAGAGTGCATCCAGAAACCTGGAATTTTAGTCCTTAGTACAATGAATTATGGCGTGACCTTGCAGAGTGCCATTTATAGACCAACGTTTTAAAGATAAGCTCTCAAATAAGAGTGCCCTGTGAGTAATCTGGTGTGCTGCTCATCTGTCCAGACTGGGCATTTCTGAAAATCAATCTCCTTTGGATTGGGATTTCTCAGTTGACATACCTAAGTTGGAAAAATACGATCTCTTCTTCAAGCCTCAATTTATGCACCTGGAAAGGATGCTTGTGTGTGTGTGGATGTGTTTAGGGAACATCATTCATCTACCAGCATCTCAGAGAGATTTTATAAAATGTAGTTGAGTTAAAAACTCAAACATACCCTAGCCTTCATTCCCACTTTTTCATAATGCAGTAGAAAATAAATAAATAGATAACCAAATATCATAGCTAAAAACATCTCTGAAAAGCTGCATAAAATGAAAGATTCCCAAGAATTTAGAAACTATGGAGTAACTTCATAGTTTGAGTCAGGTATTTCCAGACTCATCAGGATGGAAGATTGCTGCCAGTCTTTCCTCCTTGACATTCAAATTTTAATTTCATGCACCATAAGATCAATCTGCCTTCTGAGCCATTCCTTTCATAAATTTGGATGCATTTTGGAAAAATTCAAGGCCAGGCTGGATGGGGCTTGGAGCAACCTGGTCTAGTAGAAGGTGTCCCTGCCCATGGCAGGGGGCTGAAATAAGATGGTCTTTAAGGTCTCTTTCAAGCCAAACTATTCTATGATTCAAAGGAAAATGCTCCTAATGATTTGTCAAATTTAAAAATGTAGCAACAACCCAATGGAGTCAATCTTTACATTGGACACAGGGGATTTTCAAAACAGGCAGCAGCAAATTTTATGGCACCTACACCTAATACAAAAGGTGAGGATATGGCCTCAAGTTGTGCCAGGGGAGATTTAGATAGGATATTAGGGAAAATTTCTTAATGGAAAGGGTTGTCCAGCCCCACAGGCTGCCCAGGACAGTGGTGGAGTCCCCATCCCTGGAGCGGTTGGCACTTGGGAACATGGATTAATGGTGAGCTGGGCGATGCTGGGGGAATGGTTTGACTCAATGAGCTTGGAGATATTTTCCAACATAAATGATTCTGTGATTTTTCTGCCTGATGCTCCCACCACCTCCTGCTGGGGATGGGACCACTCAGGCAAGCTGATGGCTTGGCTTCTGCCTTGACATCAGCTCACCTTGTCACCCCTACTCCTACCTTGCCAATTCTTTTGTTGCTGCCATCCCCACAATTATAATTTAGGCATTTCCAGAGCCCAGGACTTCATTGGTGTCATAGAAGTTTCAAGGGCTACTGAGTTTTGACGAGTGGCAGGAGCAGTTTAATTCCCTTTCCTCATGCCCTCCCTACTTTTCCAGTTCCTCAACTATGGTTCAGCTTCTTTTTATCTGTGATAACCCCTCTGTCTTCAGGGTCACCTTTCAGCCTCAAATAGTGAAATGCTGCTCAGAAACCAGAATTTTCTATCTCTGCAAGAGGAGTGTACCTCGTCATAACAGAAAAATACTGAGAAGAGGTCTAAAAATATCTTCAGCTGATTTTGACACCAGGGGAAAAAAAAATTACGAGGATTTGTCCCTAGCATAAACTTGTAAGTCCCTATATCACATACCTTAAAAAAGGACTTTTATTTCACAGCAATGCTAACACGCTTTGGTGAGCTGATGTTTAGAAATCAAGCAAGCACATAACTGATTTCAAAGGAGCACCATTGCAAATTAGTTTGGCTCAGAAATTAAAGTCTTTCCTATCTGCTTTCGCTCATGTTTGTTAATTAATTGGTAGGTAATAAACACAGACACCAGTTTTGCAGGAGTAGAAACATAAGGATATCATGGACTAGCTTTCCTGGTGCTATGCTATTAAGTCACAGTCCAATTTCCAGGAAAAAAAACCAACAGAGAAGACATGAGAGGTGTTTTTGAAGAGGTACCTACAACCCATCTGCAGCCCAGCTGCTTTTTGCACAGCACTGTGCCTTCCTTTGAGCCTGACCTTGCTGGTTTGTCTCTTTGACAGTTCCAGCCCCAAGCTGAGGTGGATGGTTGAAGTCCTTGGTCAGGCTTGGGGCGCACACTGGACCTGCAGGACAGCTCAGTTCAATTCCTTCCTTTGCTACCAGCTGCTACTCATGGCTGTGTGTGAGCCACGCGAGTGATTTTATCTCTCTTTATGAGTTCATAGAATCCCAGAATGGTTTGGATCAGATGGGGCCTTCGTGGGATGGGACCTAAAAGCTCGGCTTGTTCCGTCCTGTGCTTATCACAGGGTGCTCCAAGCCCCGTCCGGCCTGGCCTTGGACACTGCCAGGGATCCAGGGGCAGCCACAGCTGCTCTGGGCACCCTGTGCCAGGGCCCCACCACTCTCACAGCCAGGAATTCCTCCCAATGCCCAATCTAAACCTGTTTTCTTTCAGTTTAAAATGATTCCTTTTTTTCCTACCAACTTCTTCCCGGGACAAACATAAGTGCCCACAATTCATCATTGTAGGGCTTAAGGAGGCATCTCTGATACCTGGATCCCTGCTGGATTATGCAACCACACCTGCACATGTTTAAATTTGAGGGATATGAATTAATCCATAGGACAAATCCTCAAGAAAATCTTTAGAAATATGATAACAATTTTGGAGGATCAATGTCTTAATTCCACCCAACTCCAGTCACACTAAGTGCAGTAACAAGTGGGTAACCAGTTAATAGTTTTTATAAATAAGCAGAAAAGTGCAGTAAAAGTTACTGGGGCACTGGGATGCAGTGAGAATAGAGGTGCATGGACCACACACTGTGCTTTTACCCCAAGAATTCCTGTCTCAGGAAATAAACCCCATATACTACATCACACCCTTGCATACCAAACCCACTCTTCCCAAGCTCTCTGGTCCCCACTCTGCTAAGTGCCACTTCTGCTGCAGATGAGGCAGACGTGTCCCCCTCAGGGCAGCAGGACATGTGAGTGCCAGTCCCACGGGGACAAGCTCAGAGACAATCTCCTGGATACGCAGTCAACCACCTCTTGCTTGAACAGGTGTCAGTTTTCCAAACCTCACTAACTGAAGCAACACTATAAATGTGCTCCTTTGGCCGAGTTTTAGGAAGGGAGGAGTTAGAGCATCTACTTTGCCTATTTATATTTGCTGCTGCCAAAGGAACTGAAAGGCCATTAGCAACTCTGCTGGTCTTTCAGCATTGGAACTAAACACCTTTAGCCCCAGAGGGCTTCACAGCAGTAGGAAAAACCCCACACTTGTAAGGTCTCCAGCCCTTTATTACTTTTTTCCATCATGATTACCTTGGCTCCAGAAAGTTTTAATACCATTCAAAATTCAATCCAGTTTTATTGACATCTCTAGTTTTGCCAAACAGTTAAACTGAAGCAGACAGCATGAATTTCAGTCAATCAATATTCATTTAAAACTGGACACCCATATGTAAGCATACTCTCTCCTTGGCAATGAGTAGGGAGGCTAAACAATCAATCCACACTTGTATTTAAACTCGGCGACTGCATTTTCAAAAACCCCCACATAAGGCAAAATTGAATGGTTGAATAAGGCAACATGTGATTTCTGTTATGTTATTATTAATAATTAATAATTCACTTAATAACACAGCGGGAGCCTAATCCAAAACCCACTGATGTCAATAGATTTCTTTCCAGTGCACTCAGTAGCACAAAGCAGACACAAAAGCTCAGGTTTTTAACAGCGTTTAAGCACCTACATCCTGTGCTGGACTCAGGCACCTTCTGCTTCATGGCCTCTTGGCTCAGAACAAGGCAGTGAAGTGGTGGTGATATGGTACAGTGAGCAACAGAGTGTGGTGGATGTATGGTGAGCAACAGAGAGGGAATCAAGAGCTGTCCAGGTACACGTGGCAGGGCTAGATTTAAATTTTGGCCTTACAGCTCTGGTTGAATACGCCCACCTATTCTGTTACGGGTGTACACCATGTAGGACTGATGTTTATTCTGTTGTACTTCAATATAACAAGCAGATTGCATCCATTATTGACAGGCTGGGACAGCTGGGGGTGTTCAGCTGCACAAGAGAAGGCTCCAGGGAGAGCTCAGAGCCCCTGGCAGGGCCTAAAGGGGCTCCAGGAGAGCTGCAGAGGGACTGGGGACAAGGCATGGAGGGACAGGACACAGGGAATGGCTTCCCACTGCCAGAGGGCAGGGCTGGATGGGATATGGGGAAGTAATTGCTGTCTGTGAGGGTGGGGAGGCCCTGGCACAGGGTGCCCAGAGCAGCTGTGGCTGCCCCTGGATCTCTGGAAGTGTCTGAGGCCAGGCTGGAGGGGGCTTGGAGCAACCTGGGATAGTGGGAGGTGTCCCTGTCCATGGCAGGGGGTAAGAACAAGATGGTCTTGAAGGCCCCTTGCAGCCCAAACCGTTTTGTGATTCTATGATTAACAGCTGTCATACGTTATCTGCATCCCTGATTTAGGCTCTGGCTGTGTGCAGAGTCTGATGTGTAAAAGATAAGAAGATCCAGGGAACAGCAAGCTGTTAAGTTTACTTAAAACTTTCCGTGGCCTTTTCCTGGCTGCCATCAACATCTTTGAGGCAGCTTCTGAGCAGTGCTGTGGCAGCCAGACACCCAGGCCTTGGACATCTGGACCTTAAAGCAAATATTATGGTTGTTATTATTACCATTTTGCCTCCCTAATTAACCAGCTGGGCACTTGCCAGCTCTTTTTCTCTGTACTGCAAGGGTTGTTTCCACTGGGTTTAGGCAGACAGTCTTACTTTAAGATCCCTATTGATCAGCTGCCATTCTCACATGGTTAAAGCACTCCTCTTGGGGAACTCTCCAGTGTTTTAAGTGCACACAGTTACTCTCATGACTGGCTTGTAAACAGGTTTTAATGGGGCTATTAGCGTAAAAGGACAGGAAACTTTCAAAAACAGCCTTTTAAATATTCATGAAGATGTTTAATCTGGTGCTTAATCACCACTGTTTGCATATCAGAAAAGGGGGGGGCAGCAGTGCCTTGCTGTTAACTTCAACAGGACATTAATAAATGCTCCTAGACCCACGATTAATCCCCAAAGGGCAGCCAAACTCTTAACAAAACATGCCCCACCTTCCGCAGAAGAGCTTCTCAAAACAGGTGTCCAAGAGAGCATTAGGTCCCAGGAGAGGAGGTTCAGGGCCAGGCTCTGCTCTTGCCCATGTTGAGCGTGGCATGACCTGTTCTTTCTGCACTGGCTGTGCCCCATTGGGTCACAGCATCATCAGAGTGAACTTTTCTGCCTGAGTGGAGGGTTCAGAGCCTCAGGGGGTCTCCCAAAAGCAGCTGTGCTCAAGTGGGATGCACCATGTCCTGTGTCTGTCCCTCACTGGGGGTGGATGGGCCCTCCAGGAGATGCCAGTATCTCCCCACTCCCAACAATGTGTTCATTCACTCATGCTTTCCTTTCAGCAAAGCTCTGGCTCAGACTTTCAGCTGGTTTATGCTGACTGAATTGCTGCAAGTGCATGAAAGACCCACTATATAACTGGTTTAAGCAGTGGTTTTATCCCAGTGTCCCATTCTCTGTAACCCCTGCTGACCTTTCCTGGCCATTCATGTGGTCATACCTATCCACTCTCTGCTCTGACCTGCCCCAGGAGCCTCACGACCTGGGTAAAGGCAGAGTGAGCTAAACACAGAATTCCAGCTTCTGTGTTGCTTTGGGTGTGGATTTTAGCCATTTCTGTGGCAATTTTTGTAATACATGTTTTATTTTCGTTTAAAAAGTAAAGGCGGAAAGGATAGTATTTCCCCAGTGGGAGAGACTTCATGCAATTTTAAAAACGTGCATTATTTAATCCAGCAGGCATTAAGATGCCTTGAGCTGTTAACACCTGTTGTGGAAATCCATAATACACAGGCTTAAAAAACCAACAACCCTGAGAGACCCATAAAGGTTCCTGCAGAGCTGTCGTCGCCTCTTGTGTCAATGAGTACTTAAGGGCTCTGAAATCTGTGGCTGAACTCACTTACTGAGCACGTGCTTTCTCTTCAGCTCAAAAAAAAAAAATTACTTAGGATAATTTCATTGAAGAAAAAAAAAAGAATAATGAATATGAAACACCAGTGAACTGCATTTCTTACACTAACCTCTCATGCATTTTTCATACATTTCCCCACCCAGGCGCCTAAATGCACCAGCTTATAGTCTATGTTACTACCTTGTAAAACTCCACGTAAAACTTCAGCCAACATACTTTTTAGTGCTTTGACACGCTGTCATTTAACATTTGTCAAACCCAGGTAGCCTGCCCTCGTCTGGAGAGGTCACCACTGTCTCCCACAGAAGTGGATCAAAAAAATTATATTCCCAATAGGAAATGCAAAGGCAGAGCAAAACTCCCTGGGGAAAGTGGAAGAAACTCTTAGTGTGATTTCACATTAGCAACACCTGTGCTCACTTTATCTTCATAATCAGCAGAATCACAGTTGTGCTGTGAAGTCCTGGCTGTGCTGGAGCCAGTGGAAGTTTTCCCATTTAAACATTGAGACCTCTCTAATGGGACCACCTAAAATTTAGATAGCTGCTGTCAACAAGGAGCTGAGTGTCTGGTGCCATTTGAGCCCTCCAGGGTGTGTTTCTTGGCCTGTCATGCACCTCGTTGGCCCATGTCAGATTGTTGACCCTCATGGATGCTTCTCCCATCCTGGGGTGACTGAGGAGTCCTGGGTGACAGAAAAAAGGGAAAAACAGTACCCATCTTTAAAAAGGGGTGAAAGTAACACACTGGGAAGTTACCATCCTGTCAGCCTGACCTCTGTGCCTGGGAAGATCATGGAAAAGAAGCTGTGCTAAGGGACATGGAGGACAGGGAAGTGATTGGAGAAAGCAGGGCTGCACTAAGGGAAAATCCTGAGTGACTCAACGTAGTGGCTTTCTTTGCTGAAGCAACTGTGTCCATGGATCAGGGAAGAGATGCAGCCGTCATTCATCGGGACCTCTGTAAAGCCTTTGTCATGGTCTCCTACAGCATCCTTCCCTCCAAACTGGGGAGTGATGGAGTCAACTGTTAGATGGATTAGGAACTGGTTGGATGGTGGCATCCAGAGGGTTGTGGTCAGTGGCTCAGAGTCCCAGTGGACATCAGGGACAGGTGGTGCCCCTCAGGGCTCCATATGGGCACCAGTGTTATTGAATATCTTCATCAATGACACAAAGGCATCAAGGGCACCCTCAGCAAATTTGCAGATGACACCAGGCTGAGAGGTGCAGCTGACACCTGGAGGATGAGGTGACATCCAGAGGGACCTGGACAGGCTGGGGAAGTGGCCCATGGGAACCTCTGAGGTTTAACAAGGCCAAGTGCTGGAGCTGCACCTGGGTCAGGGTAACACCCAGGATCAATCCAGGCTGGGATAAGCAGAGGGAGCAGCCCCAGGAGAAGGACCTGGGGGTGCCGTGGGGGAGAGCTGGACCTGCCCTGCCCCTGAACCCCCCGTGCCCTGGGCTGATCCCCAGCGTGGGCAGCAGGGGAGGGGGGATTCTGCCCTTCTGCCCCGCTCAGGGGAGACCCCACCTGCAGAGCTGCCCCAGCCCTGGGGAACAACAGCACAAGGACCTGGAGCTGCTGCAGCCAGTCCAGAGGAGGCCACCGAGATGCTCTGAGCGGTGGAGAGTGCCTAATATGGAAGGATTTGGATCTTGGACCACCAGTGAGGTGGAGCTGTGCAAATATCATGGAGTTTAACAAAGCCAAGTGAAAGGTCCTGCATCTGGATTGGGGAAATCCAAAGACAGGCTGGACAGAGAATGGGCAGAGCAGCCCTGGGAGAAGGACCTGGGGGGGCTGTGGGGGAGAGCTGGACCTGCCCTGCCCCTGAACCCCCCGTGCCCTGGGCTGATCCCCAGCATGGGCAGCAGGGGAGGGGGGATTCTGCCCTTCTGCCCCGCTCAGGTGAGACCCCACCTGCAGAGCTGCCCCAGCCCTGGGGAACAACAGCACAAGGACCTGGAGCTGCTGCAGCCAGTCCAGAGGAGGCCACCGAGATGCTCTGAGCGGTGGAGAACCTCTGCTATGAGGAAAGGCTGAAAGAACTGGGATTGTTCATCCTGGAGAAGAGAATCTTTGGGGTCATCTAATTGCAACCTTCCCACACCTGAAGAGAACTTACAGGAAAGATGGGACAAGACTGTTTACAAGAGCCTGGAATGACAGGACAAGGAGGAATGGCTTCAAGCTGAAAGAGAGTAGATTTAGATGGGATATTAGGAAAAAATGTCCCCTGTGAGTGTGGTGAGGCCCTGGCTCAGGTTGCCCAGAGAAGCTGGGGCTCCCCCATCCCTGGAAGTATCCAAGGCCAGATTGGACAGGGCTTGGAGCAACCTGGGATAGAGGGAGGTGGCCCTGCTCATGGCAGGGGTTTGGACTAGATGACCTTTAAAAGTCCCCTTCCAACCCAAACAATTCTGTGAATCTGTGATTCTGTGATTCTATGATTCTATGATTCTTTCTAGGTGTCCTGGGGGATGGAGGCACACAGGTATCTACAGGTGCACTGGTGTCCCAGCTCCCAGCAGAGCCTGGAGATTGAGCTGGATCAAGAAAATTATCTGCGAGATAAAACATAAATGTCTATTGCCATGTGAGGTGTCCAGGGCTATCTGGAATATCATATGAGCAGGTTGTGAGGGGACTGTATCCTTCTGGAGGAAGAGCTAAGGCCAGCTGAGATGATCAGGGTCCCCTCAGACATGGCTGGATTTCATTGTGTGGTGTATGGGGATGTTCTGTGCTGGGCCAGAAGCTTGTGGGTCCCTTACTGTAGGTTACGGGCGGCCGGACGGAGACGGATGGAGACGAGAGATCTCTATAGGCAGGTCTGGGGACACAGGCGGTTTATTGCAAAGGGCGTGGGTATAGGGGCACTGCTCAGAGCTGCCAGACTCAG
>NW_008240031.1:1985684-1997041 GCF_000691975.1 Corvus brachyrhynchos | reverse complement strand
GAGGGGATTACCTTCAGTCGGCCATACCATTGTTTTCCAGTTGTTCAGTAACTAAGACTTGGTATTTCAAAAGTGGCTTTCATTTCGATGTTGCCTGTAGTTTTCATATTCCCAAAATCTTTTGTCAGGCAATCATATTTATAAGGCTTTCCTGTTTCATCTTCCCCAACACCTTCCAACGCAGGACATTACATGATTCCATGATTCTGTGACCTGTTTCAAGGAAGCTGGATTGAGTCCTGTGCGCTTGCACCAAATTCCCCCACCCACGGCCAATCCTGCACAGCCTCAGCTACAGGAGACAGGTCCCACCTTGCTGCGGGGTAAGACAAATCCTACAGCTTCAAGAGAGTTTTATCACAGGAATAATTAGAAACTTTCCTACCTGCCTTTATTAACTAAATAATTTTATAATTAGTCTGCAGCACTCAAGCCATTTCAGCAGTAGGCGTAGAAATCTCTGAGGAAGGAAGGGAGTGCCAAGATTGTTTATCCATGGATCCTAGCAAATTTTTCACTGTGGCTGTCTCCTGTGGTGGACTCCTTGGGGACAAGTGAGAATCTCAGCAATTTTATGAAACTTACTTAACAGTCTATCAATGTTCAGACGAGGAGAACAGAAGGCAGGAGGACAGGTGGCATCATCCTGGAGAAAGTCACAGGCAAAGCTGTCACAAATATGAGGAAAGCTGTGGTCAAGCTCAGACTGGGAACTCGTGCTGGTTGTGGTTATATGCCTGGCAAGTGACCAGTGACCTGGGGACTGCGACCTGGAGTAGTGACCTGGGTGAAACTTAATCTACTCCAGTTTAAATTTCCCTCTGTTTCTCTGTTGGAATCAGAGGATATTTTTTTACACCAGAACACAGATGTTTTCCAGCATTATTCTTGATTTCTAGACATCTCTGTCTTAGCAAGGCACAGATTAAGCCCTACGTGGCTTTTGCCTGATTTTTACAGCTTGGCACTTAAATGATGATGCCTTTCTTGAAAGGATCTCATGGCACTTAGAGAATAAGGTTTTTGGTTTGACAACACAATTATACAGGACCTTATCTCCAAGTAAAGCTACTCAAATTTATTTAGGCAGAAAATTCTGAGGCTGGAAACATAGCTGTTAATTCTGTTTTGTAAAATATATGTAGCATATTTTTTAAATAACATTGGTTGTAGAAGATAATTATAATTTATCTTAAAATACTTCTCTCTCCCAGACTTTGATATATTTCAATGAGTTGTTTTGGGAAATATTTCAGTAATATAGGAAAAATGCAAGAACTGAGTCTATTTTGAAAAGGTGAATTTTTGATATTTTTAACAAAAACCTACGCTTTCCCCCAAAAATGTAAAAAAAAAATAGTAAGACATGGAGTAATCCTACTGAGCCAGAGCGGCAGCTCCTTATGATCACTTCTGAGATCTGTCCTGAAGCTACACACTGCACTGGAACAATAAAAAAGAGAATTTTCAAAGTTGTTTTTCTAGCATAGAACCATAGATTGGCTTGAATTAGAAGGGAACTTAAAGATCATCTCATTCCACCGCCCTGCCATGGGCAGGGACACCTTCCATTAGATCAGGTTGCTCAGTCTGGCCTTGGCTATCACTCCTCAGAGATTTTCTTTGCAGTTGGGTGCTTCAGACCAACATAATTTCTTTGGCTTCTGTGGTTGTTTCCGGCAGATAATTGTGGGGTTGAGACCAAATCTTTCGTGATCAACCTTGTTTCCTCCATCCCACATGCTTTGGGGTAGACCCATGGCTCACTGCCCTAGCTCTTCCTCATGAAATGAGATCAGCAGCTCACCATGAAGCCTGCACAAGAAATGACAATCCTAGGTTATTTTTGTGAGGAAAAAAATAAATAACCCAAGTGAGAGGACAACCTCATGGCTGTCCTTGCACACACAGTGGCAAAGGGCACCAATGAACAGAATGAACCCAAGAAGAGAACACGTCTGGAGACATCCCTGAATGGATGTTTATTTTTAGCCCTGGAAGATCCTATTCTTTTTGCAGGAGTCCTGTATTAGTGCTCCAGCTGAGGAACATGCATTAACAACTCTTAGTCTCTTGTACTGAGCATTATCATCTTTGAAGTCAGATTAATGGAGATTAGTGGTACCACTTAAGAGTTTAAACATCATTCTGACCCAAATTGGTTGTGCAGGCCCAGTGTACAACATTGCACATGCAAGGCTCTTACTGTCCAGAAAGTGATTTCAGTAATTGTTTCAGGGAAGAAAGCTTGTGTTACTTTCTGCTCTAATCCTGAGGTACTGCCCCCTACGCTTTCCACATCCACTGTCAAACACATCTGGTTGTCTATCTACGTAAGTATCCATTTAATAATCAAAGATCATTTTGTTATAGCTGCAGTTGGCCCGTCTGCTTGCCTTCCATGAGTGATTTCATCCATGCCTCTGATCTGTTGGATGTCTGCTCCAGTTCCCACAAGGAGTGACACAGGAATTGAGGAAAACGGACAAAAAATAAACAGGCACAGCACTGCAGAAACTGCTGCGCTGTATTAAAACAAATGGTTTTAATTATTTAAAATTAGATGCCTTGGCAGAAGCCATGCAGAAACTAAAAACAGAGGAAGCAAAAATATTCTTGTTTAAGACTACAGAAATGGAATTGATCCTAATAAGTCAAGTTTATTTTTGTGAAATAATTAAAGCAAACCTCTTGCATTTCTCTGGCTGTGTGACCAAAACCAATTTGGAAACATGCTGAACTTTTCAAGAAATCATTCACTTAGTTGGATTTGGTCCTGGTGTTATAAAAAAAAAAAAACCAAAGGAATAAAAGAGAAGCACTTTCCCAGTGTTGCTCTTAGCATTTCCCGTGGGACTGTCTACTGATGTCAGCTGTTTTTTGGATGGAGCATTAAGAACAAACTCTAATTTCCCTGTTCACAGCCCTGGCAGCCCCTGGCTGGCTTGTAGTCTTTGTTCAACCTCAAGGGTCTACACAAACATGTGAGACCAAGATCCAATTTACTCCCATGTTTCAATGAAGTGGTTGTCCTGATGTGTGTGACCAGATTCTCTATCCAGCCAAGGGAGCGACAGAGATGTCTTTGCAGGAGA
The DNA here is from genome assembly GCF_000691975.1 of Corvus brachyrhynchos. Classification (NCBI taxonomy): domain Eukaryota; kingdom Metazoa; phylum Chordata; class Aves; order Passeriformes; family Corvidae; genus Corvus; species Corvus brachyrhynchos. The sequence continues at coordinate 1,993,946 of NW_008240031.1, read as the reverse complement.
TTGAGCACCCGAGGCACGCAGACATTTCCTGCCTTGGTTGGCTTTCAAGAGCACCTCCACTTGGCAGAAGAGGAATTTATGTGGTTATTTTAAGAAGTCTCCCCCTTTCCTAAATAATGAAGATGGAGGTATCTGAGTTAGGCAGGCTAAATCACAGGAGTGACACGTCTCCTGGCTCTGCTGAGGAGCAGCAAGTGTCAGGGTGCCATGGTTTACTGTCTCCTCCCAGTGACTGGCCAGGTGTGTTCTCCACTCTAAATTAACCCAAGTCCAGGAGACAAATTCCCACCTCTCTCAAGAACTGCTCAGGCAGCAGTTTTAATAACTTATGTCTATCTCTCCCGTCACGTGCTAGAGACACTATGCCTTCAACACAAGGAGCAAGGAGAGAGCTACCTATTAACCACCACACCTTCCTTCAGCACCCAGGGTTCTCCCTTGGGGTTTCTCATCAAAACACTGACCCACTCTGACCCTGTTTAGCTGTTGAGATCTGACAAGATCACAGCCTGAGGTGGTATGGCTGAATTTACATGTGCTTAACAAATTGCCTGTTCACTCAATTACATTTTATTTAATCATCTGTAATCATATAAATTATGCCTGATGGTAGTAAATGTTCGTGTCAGTTCCTAATTACAGATTGATTAATTGACTGTGGTGATTTGTATTACTTATATAAGAATATATGAAGATGATGATAAATTATTATTAGTAGTATGCAACATTTCATATGAAACACAGGGGAAACTTTCCTTTCTTTCACACTAACATTCAGCGTGTCAAAGATGTTTTGCACTATCCCATGCTCCAAAAATGGACACTTTCACTACATTAAAAAAAAACAAACAAAGAAAGGGGAAATATGGTGTGCGTTGCTTGGTGCCTCAAATGAGGCTTCAAGCAACTAAAAGCTCTTGAAGATTCCATCCACCAAGAACGTGCCTGTTGCTTTCCACTCACTTCGGTATTGATCTGGACTGCACATCAAGTCAGGTTTCAGCATGAAATTCAAGAAAGTGAGAAAAAAATTGTGCTGATGTCAGATGGGGATAAGCCCTCTTGCTTTATGGTTCAGCTTGGTCACTCTACCACCCTGCTAGTCACTCTGTTTGGAGGGCACATGGTGTAAGCCCAGATTTGTTATTAAGAGGGACTGCTGTTTGTTGAAGAATGTCTAGTTTTCCGGATAAATATTCCACTATCCCAGGTTGCTCCAAGTCCCATCCAGCCTGGCCTCAGACACTTCCAGGGATCCAGGGGCAGCCACAGCTGCTCTGGGCACCCTGTGCCAGGGCCTCCCCACCCTCACAGACAGCAATTCCTTCCCAATATCCCATCCGTCCCTGCCCTCTGGCACTGGGAAGCCATTCCCTGTGTCCTGTCCCTCCATGCCTTGTCCCCAGTCCCTCTGCAGCTCTCCTGGAGCCCCTTTAGGCCCTGCCAGGGGCTCTGAGCTCTCCCTGGAGCCTTCTCTTGTGCAGCTGAACACCCCCAGCTGTCCCAGGCTGGCTGCAGAGCAGAGGGGCTCCAGCCCTGCAGCATTTCCGTGGCCTCCTCTGGACCCACTTCAACAGGTCCATGTCTTTCCATGAGTCTGTCAGTCATGAATGCACTCAGCACCCAGAAGATACCAGGAACTTTTAATTTGTCTGCCAGCACTGCTACTCCATTTCTGCTAATCCATTTCTCAAGGTCACCTGGCTCCTCCCACACAGCGTGTTGGTCCACCCCAAACTGAAGGGTTTTGTGTTTTCAGAAAACATAATCAGAAAATGTCTACCTTTTATACCAAGGTGACTCACAAACATCTTAAATATGAATACTGAAAAACAATCCTTGAGGAGCCCCACTAAGAAACCATCCCCAGTCCAGCACTTCTTCTGTCACTAGAGACTCTTATTTCCCCTACAGGTAAACACCTCACAGTTTTCTTTCTAAGCCCCCATTTCTCCAGCTCCACTAATCCAGCTAATCCCTCTCTGAAGCAAGGATAAGTGACACCTTTTTCATTCCCTTATCTAAAAGTTAGGTCTCTTATCAAAGGAATATGCTAAACACAAGTGACTTTGTGTCTTTGGAAAACCCCAGTTATACTTAAGATCATGGCTCTACATCTGTAGCCATTCTTCCCTCCAAATTTTGTTGCAGTTTTGTCACCTTACTGAGGTTAAAGCACTTAATAAACTGAAAAATTAAAGGTCTAATTATTTTTAACCTCTTTGTGTCTGGGATGAAGGTTGCCCAGTGCCTTCACCTAGACTGAATTAAACTCTCCATCATTTTCTTACATCTCAGAAGTGGAAATTTTCAGTTTTTACTGACTTCTTCCTAAGTGTCCAGCCGGCCTGTGCTGCCCTGCCCAGCTGTACCTCCCTCCCTGAACATTGAACCAAAGTGTATGGTTAGATGTTGAGAAGTAAAACCAGTGTGCATCTGACAGTCATCTGATCAGAAGATTTTCTTTAAAAATGTCTCCACTCCCCTGCATCTTCCAGGAACCCATGGACACAGAGCTGCAATGTTCTTCCCCTTTTTTCCCAAATTAGGTGTCTATCCTTAGATCCAGAGGGTGGGTGACCATATTTTGGCCCTTACTCATTCAAGGAACCCTTCTCTGAGCTGTTGCTGTGATGATTTGTGAGACATCAACTCTTGGGAGTGACATCTAGATAATTATCCTTTCACAGTCTGCTTCTGAGAGAGGAGATTCTGGACTACCCACAAAGGATAAGAATTGAAGCCCATCTCAAAACTCTGAGAGACAAATTCCTAAGAGTCAAATAACTCCATCATCTTCTTGTTCAGCTTGAGGAGAAAATACAGCAATTTTGGTTAATATTAGCAGGTGTGATAAAGGCAACATGTTTCTTACAACAGAATTTTATCCTCTACATACCCTTGTTCAAACAGGGTGGGTAGCACGAATCAGTTACCCAGAGGGTGAGGGTTTTAGGTGGATGTATCTCTTTGTCTTCCAGTCTGCCTGTCTGTGAGGACTGCCAGGCATGGAAGATGTGAGGTGTGGGATATGTTTCAGCATCCCTCTGTTTCAACAGAAGGCCTCTCTGTAAAGATGAGTGCTCCTCCAGCATGGGCTTTCTTTCTCCCAAGCCTCTGAAAGAAGCTGTGCAGTGCAGAGAAGTATTTTAGCAGCTGTCACTATTATGATTTCTTTCCCAAAACCAGGAATTCTCTTGGTTTTCTCTCGGTTTCTTTGTTTGTTTGGTTTGGGTTTTTTTTGGTTTTGTTGTTGTTGTTGTTGTTGTTGTTTGGTTTGGTTTTGGTTTGGTTTTTTGGGGGGGTTTTGTTTGGTTTTTTTTGTTTTGTTTTTGTTTTTGTTTTTTTCTATTTTCTTCCCTCTCCCTGTCATGGCACCATGGCTCTTTCTCAGAAGCCATTGTATCCCCTCTGCAGAAACTGTCCTGGTGGATGCCTGCCTCTCACTGCAAGAGAAACACTGCTGCCCACGAATATGTGAGCTTGGATAAATTACTTACCCATCACTGCCTTGGCTTCCCTACCAGAAAAATCGGTACAAAACCGATTACAGAGTGAGGTCTGTTTAGCTAATGCTGATAAAGAGCCGAGGGACTGGGCACAGAGCATGCAGTAGAAACATCTACCATGTTGCTGTTGCTAACGTGGTCACTTACATTCCTGTGTGTAAATAAATCTTGAAGGGGAAAAGCCTCTGGGATGACCAGGAAACGCATAAATGCTGGAAATGTCTCATCCATTTATGGTGATCTGACTTTCTAAGCTGGAGAGGAGTGAGTGGAGTTGTTCTGTTTTCACACTCAGGTCTTTAGGTTTTGTATTCAGGCTTGGCTGTGCACCCTTTGGGCTGGAGAGAATCTTTTTGCTCTGTGCTTCTGCCCTGCAGGCCATGGTAAATCTTCTAGAAGAAGGGGTGCCAGGGAGGGACTGGGAGATTCATCCCCCTATCCATTCACATCCCCATCCACTCACCTCCTGGCTGATCTGTCCACTCCCATGCAACAAACTGATCCAAAAACCCCAAAACTTTATTTCCCACTCCTCTCTGAGTCTCCTCAGCTCATGACCTGCCAGCAGACTTGCCATAATTAGCTGATTTTTACAAGGTCAACATGATCCCCCCCTTCTTTTTTTGACAGCCCTCTAATGCTTTTCACGAACAGGGCGGAAAACGCTACCCGGCAGCTCGATAGACATTTCCATAACCAGCTGTTTAAATCATGATAATTGTTTTTACAAAACTAATCTATGTGGCCAAACAAGCAGAACTATGCTGGTGCTTTTTAAAAATGCAGTAGATGTGTAGTTGATGCGTTAGTATCAGTTAATTCTCATAAAAGGTCATTAATGGTGCATACAGTGAAGTGCAGGACTGGGCAGGCTGGGGCAGGGAGAGATGGTATCTGCATGACTGATGTGCAATGCTCAGGGTCAGAGCATTACAAAATTATTCTCTTCAATTATTTACATCCTTCCATCTACTCTGTGGTGGGCTTGGGCCTGTGCAAGGCGTTTCTGCTGTCCTTGCAGGGTTTTTCCTTTTCCTCAGGAATGGCATTCATTTAAATAAAAATTACCTGGTGAAGTCCTGTGCTGTTTCCTGCAGCTGACAAAAATGCAGGAAGGAGAGTGGGTGGTACTGCTGCAGTCATTCGAGTCTGGGGAACCCTGTGCTCCCTGACATCGCAACCACTGCACATAAATCCTGTGAGTCCACCCTGCCCCTCGCGAGGACATCCCACAGTCAGGTACAAAAATGAGGCTGGGAAGAAAGATTAAGGCTGCCAATTTCATAATGGGTAATATCCTTGTTATCATCATTATCAACAACAACGAAGTTTAAATACTTCTCTCTCCCTACCTCCAAACCTTCAGCAAAAGGAATCCAACCTAATTTTTTTCTTCTTTCTTTTTTATTCTTTTTTATTTTGCTGATGGCAAAAGCATCAGGTGTGCTATATATCAGCCATGATATATAGCCTTATGAGCTGACTGTTGACAACTTATGGCTCTTTTGTCTGGGTTTGCCTACTTGGCTGTTTAATTATGTGAAGTGCTGGTTTTCCATGCGACGCTCATTTCATACCAGCAGCTGCTGGAATTCATGGGTGGTGCTATGTTTACATCAGCCGTCAAGCTGATGTTCCAAACACATTAGCATGACCATGCTGCAAAATATATGGTAGGAGGAGTTGCTACTGCAGCTCTTTGGTTCATCTGCGTCAGCTAAATCAGCCAGAATATTTCTTAGAATAAAGTGATAGAATTCTGTGGTTCTATGAAAATGTTTCTCTTCATAGTTTCAATACCTCCTTGCATCCCTTTCCTTTTTTTTTTTTTAATGTTAATGGAATTTAAATTATTGACAGTAGCAATTTAACTTTTGATGAAAATAGCAATTAATAGAGAGGACATTAGAGGGAAGAATCCTGAGACTTTATGAGTATGGATTACTGTAAGGCTACATAATAAAATGATTACAGCATGCATAAGAGGTCATTATTGCTGTAATAATGCTGTCCCAAAGTACCTGTTTTGTTCTGCAGAACTGAAACTTGTTACCAAACCTAAATGAGAAGCAAAAAGTTATGTCTTAGACCTCTGTTACTGTGAAATTATAAAAATTAATCCAAAAATCTGGCAACTATTCTCCCATCCCTTTATCTCCTAAAAGATGAAAAATTAAACACAGAAAGGGGCAGAATTTTTAAAGGAAGAAATCTAGAATTTGTGATACAAGTGTCACGAATGCTTTTAATGAAATCCATGAAACCATAGCCTGAGGTGCTTATTGGGATCCAGGTCTTCTACTCTTTAAAGTAATAAAAAAGCCTGAGTCAGAAGCTGTATTCCATGTCTCTCTTCTCTTTAATCTACAGATGGTGCTTGTGAAATAATACTATCTGAGTGGACATCTTGTCTGAAGAGCTGAATAAAGTGCTGTCCTATGTTTACTCAAATAAGCATATTTGCTTTTTTTGACGTTGTTTGAACCAAAATAAAATTTTTGGTTTGGCTTTGTATCTTTGCATACTCTTCTAAAATGAAATGGAAGCAGTCAAAATTAAAATTTAAAGAAAATATTTCTCTAACCACACTTGAAAAATGAAAGATATTGTTTTAATCCTGAAATTGTGTGCTATGTCTTCTTTGGAAGACTGTCTGGAGCAGTCCCTCAAATGCACCATGAATGTGCCAGTAGTCTTGGTTGCCTTCCTGTGGGGCTGTTTCTGTATTAGATCTTAAAAGAAATTCTTTCTGCTCCACCTAGGACACAGATCTCTCCCATCCCACTTCCATTTAATATTTCTCTTCCCACCTTTCTCTCTTGTGCCCTCCCTTGTGTCCCTCCAGCTGAAACCTCGCAATGGCTGATGGCGTTTTATCAACCGTCCCCATGGTGGCACTTCTGGTAAGGCCAAAAGTTGAGTCCCCACTTTGGAACATCCCTGTACCCACTTCAGTGCACTTAGAAACACGATTCCTATTAACCTGTAACAGGATTTAGGCCCTCAAATCACTTTACCCTAAAAGAACTTAGGAGAACCACAACTGAACATTGCAGAGCTTGAGCAATTTGCCCTTTTGGAAGAGACAGAGGTGCTATGGGATTGTTTTCTGGAAAAGGAATGAGGTGTAAATCCCAGCAGCCTCATTTACCTTCAGGGCCTTGGTTCAGGCCTTGCAATTCTAAACAAAGCAATGCCCAAAGACCATCAGAAAAAATCCCACCTTGTATTCTCATCTACGTAGATATGAATGCTCATTTCCCATTTTAATCTCTGTCCAGAGGATGAGCAGGCATAAGGCATATAATTTCAATTAATCTGAGATCTGCAAGTATAAGAAGCTATAAAAGAGCTTATTATTATTTATTTCTCCAGGCGTTTTATCCGTGTACCATTAGAGATATATAGCTAAATGTGCCTTCTATGTCAATGATAGTGCTCTGTGAAATAGCAAACATTAAAAACCCATAGGAGAGGTTATTCTTTCCCATCTGATGGAGGTTTCAGTAAAATGTTTGGGTAGTATTTCACCTGGATGCCAGAGAGCTGTGTACAGGGACACAGCTATACATATATTCATATATATACATATATTCTCCTCTGCTGGCACTGCTGAGGCACCTCCAGTGCTGGGGACAGCTCTGGGCCCCTCAGGACAAGAGAGACATGGAGGGGCTGGAGCGTGTCCAGGGAAGGGAACGGAGCTGGGAAGGGGCTGGAGCCCGGGGTGGGTCGGGCTCTGCTCCCAGGGAACAGGGACAGGAGGAGAGGGAACGGCCTCAGGCTGGGCCAGGGGAGGTTCAGGTTGGATATTGGGGAAAATTCCTCCATGGAAAGGGTTGTCCAGGCCTGGCACAGCTGCCCAGGGCAGTGTTGGAGTCCCCATCCCTGGAGGAATTTAAAAGCCATGTGGATGTGGCCCTTGGGGACATGGGTCAGTGGTGGCCTTGTCAGTGCTGAGGGAATGGTTTGAATTGGTAATCCTGGAAATCTTTTCCAATCTAAACAGTTCTGAGATTCTCTGTGTCACATGGGACATAGTTGGGTCTTCAAGATGACCAAAAACTCCACCCATGGATGCATTCAGCACCCAAAGAGCCATCATCTCTCTAGGGGTGGCAGCTCTTCCTTAGCCCGCTGCTGCCAGGAGGAACATCAGCAGGTCCCCACTGTGCTTTGGAATGTCCATTGCTGGCGTTGCTGTGGCTGTGGAGCAGAAGCCACACAGCAGTTATGGATCAGTGTCAGGGCACTGGGGTCCCCAGGCTGCCAAACCAGTATCAGCTGTCCAGGGACAGGGGATTCCTGAAGGGCTGAGTCATGGAGATCATAGAATCACAGAGTCAAAGCATGGTTTGGGTTGGAAGGCACCTTTAAAGGCCATCTAGTCCAACCACCTTGCAAGGAGCAGGAGCACCTTCAACTGGATCAGGTAGCTCAGAGCCCTCTCCAACCTGGTCCTGAATGTTTCCAGAGAAGGGGCAACCCCTACCTCTCTGGGCACCCTCTGCCTGTGTCTCACCTCCCTCAGTGTAAAACTTTTCTTCCTTGTGTTTTCTTAATCTTTCCTCTTTTAGTTTAAAAACAATCCCCATTGTCCTATCACTCCATGTCCATGTCAAATCTCCTGTTCTCCTGGAGCTCATTTATGGACTGATAGGGGCTCTAAGGTCTCCTGGAGCCTTTTCTTCTTCAGGTCAACACCTCCAGCTCTCCCGGCCTGCCTCCAGAGTGAGGCATTCCAACTGAAAGA
>NW_008240031.1:1972090-1985672 GCF_000691975.1 Corvus brachyrhynchos | reverse complement strand
CAGCGTGTCCAGAGACCTGGCAGGGCCCTTCAAATATGAGGCACTGGTGGAGGGAGGGAGCCCCGGGATACAGGGATGTTGGGAATCTCCTTGGGGAGTTGTAAGGAGACACAAACACAGTGTGGTGAGCATGGATGTGAACACACCCCAGACAGCACAAGAGTGACAGCCAGAGCGATGCCTCATTCCTGGAGACTCACTGCATGGATATTACAGTAGCTGCTGCCACCCTTCATCATGCTTTCCTGCCCCTGCATCCCTCCTTCCTCTTTTTAATGATTAAATGACTGCATTTGGTAAAGGCACAATAAGAAAAAAAATTAATAGAGGCTCCTTCATCTCCTCCTGAGGGGGGCAATGGCACAGAGGCATCTGTGTGCGTGTTTAATGGGCTCAATTTCCTTTCGCTGCCATGGTTTGGTGGGTGACTGGGGAATGCAGCAAGATGGTGGTTACTGCTGCTTTATTGAACGGGACTCCATGAACACTCACTTGGGTATAACGTGAGCTGTGCCCAGGCTTCCCTCTCCTCAGCATCTGTGCACGTGGCCAAGGGCAAGTGTTTCTTTGAGAATGATCATCCCCCTTTTCCCTTCCCTCCCCCTCACCCCTTTCAGAGTAGCCAAACAGACACAAAGGATGCTGGCAAACTGGATGTGCTGGAAAAGAAGAGCTCCCGGAATGCCTCTTGGAGCGCCATAAACGTGTGTCGAAGGAAATTAATTGAATGCTGTGTATCGAAGGAAATAACAATAACAATAATCATGCACATCCCTAGCAACTAGGGAGGGAAAAGATCTATGTGGTTCTTTCATCTCTTCTCTGCCAAGGAGTGATTATTCTCTTCCCCAGTTAATCCCAGAGCCATCAGGCGGATATTTTGAAGAGGGGAGGTGTTTTTCCAAGGGCAGGTAGGTGCTAACATCAGAAGAAGAGGCATGATCCTTTTGCATGTTTCAAAGGAGCTGCTGGAGGTCTCACTGAGGTGCTGATTAGTAGAGCCAGCAATCCTGATCCACAGTGGTCATGAGGCCAGGATGGACGATCTGGAGCTCAACCATTGGGTGTGGGCAGCACAGCAGTCAGAGTTGTAGAATCCCAAAATGATTTGGGTTGGAAGGGACCTTTAAAAGCCATCCAGTTCAACCCCCAGCCATGAGCAGGAGCAGCTCCCACTAGACCACGTAGCTCAGATGCAAGTTTGGAGTGGCTCTGCTGGCATGCACTGAGATGTCATTCTGGTTCTCTGCTTGGGGTGATTTTGAGGCCAACAAGATCATATTTCATAAGAGAACTTCAGATCCCACAGGCATGCAGATTTCTGCCTGTTGGTTGAGTTGCTGTCCTCAAATTTGTTTTCTCCCACAGAGCCACCCAGCTTATACTGGGCTGTGACAAAACAAGGTTACCCCAGAACCCAGGCAGGATTTTTAGCCACACATGGTTCTCCTCTCCTTCCTTTGCAGGATGCCTTCTTCATTCAGAACCGCAGACCAACCTTGAGTTGAAATAGAGACCAACCTTGGCTGAAATATCCCTGCCACATGCAGGAGCTGATGAGTGGTCCTTCCACTTGTGGGCAGGGAGGCTTGGAGGAAACTTATGGCCATAAGAGACTGTGGTACTTGCTAGGAAGAGCTGTGCACACTGGGGATGGGATCTGATCTACAGGATGGCCTTCCAGCTGTGGCTCACACTGAGGAGTGGGAGGTGTCCGGCTAAAAAAGTACCTGTGAGTTGGATGGAATAAATCCAGCTCTTACCTTGAAACCCTGACAGCTGCTTTGCCTCTCCCTTTGCTCCCCATTTACAAAGAGCTGATGAGAATATGCTTCTGCTCTCTCACACCGAGGCTTCATTCATTAATAGTTACAAAAGGTTTTGAGATCCTCAGATGGCCAGTGCAAGAGAAGTAATTATTTATTAACAGCCTCTGTGAAGGTGTGGGCAGCCATATTACATCTCTCCAGGGTATTTAATTTAGGTGCTGAGCATTTATTGTGAGTCTGAGAAAGTAATTGCTGATCTGGGCAGCGGGGGGTGGTAAGATTTTTTTTTTTTAATTTTTTTTTTTTTTTGATACCTGAATGAAATGCCTATAAATGCAAATCATATTTTTATAACGGAGATAAAGAGTTGATACCAAGGGACCAACAGTCTTTGAGACTTTTTCTGAGGCTGAGATGTGTCTTTGTTCAACTCCCTGCTGGAGGGTGCCCAGGGATGGTTGGGGTGACGGAGGCAGGGACGCGGTGCTGCTCTCCCCTTGGGCATCCTTCAGGTGTTGGGAAGCTGGCAGTGGACGAGCATCTCCTCACAAATTTCCCCTGGGCTGATGTTCACCTTCCCCTGGCCTCCCTCCTGGAGCTGACCCCCCTGCCCAAAGGCTGCCCGTGCCCTCCGCAGGTGTGCGGGGACACCGCTACCTCGCTCCCAGACATGGCTGTAACGCGGGGCCTTTGCCATTAAGCGCCTTCCGCCTCCTTTTCTTTTGTTAAAACCAAATGGAACAATGTAATTAGCTTGTTACAATTAAAGTGACTCGACTGGATAAATTGTAATCACCCAGACTGAAGTTAGGCATCCCTGCAGGTCCCGGCCAGAGCAGCTGAGCTGCCTCATTTGCATAATTAAAATATACAAATGATAATGGATTTTGTACTCAATTTCCAGCGGCTGTAAATTCGAGAAACTATGAAATTAGAATAACTGAGATGGAACCCGCCTTGAGGTAATGAGGATGACAAGTTTTGACAGTAGGGGTGTTTATAACACTAGTTTCTCACTGCAAAATAAATAAGTACAAAAAAGATTAGACAGTGATATTACTTAATAGTTCCATGGACAGTGGGGAAAGGAGATAGACTGGTGATTACCTCTGCAAATTTACGCTGCCTTTTTGACAAGCTCACTCCTAACCTTAGGGGACACCTTTCTCCTGATTATGAGAAATTGAGAATGAATTAAATGCATAAAAAGGGTTGTCACAGATAGACAAACTAAAGGAAAAGAAATGAAATTAGTCTTGCCATTTTAGCTTGCCGCAGGAGGAGGGGGGAGAGGGAAGGGGAAAAGGCTGGGAGAGAGGTTTCAGTGCTCCTGCAAGGAGGAAATGAAGAGACTGAGTGGTCCAGAACCAAGGCTGATTTCACAAGGAATGGAAAGTCTTTGGGACCCCAGGTGAAAATAGGAGAGGGAAAAACAAAGATAGATAATTTCTTGTCCAGGGAAGTTCCAGGTTCTGTCTAGCAAGAATTGTCGTTTTCCATGAATAGCTTTGTTTTTTGTTTTTTGGGTTTTTTTGTGGTTAATTTCTCAGCAAATATTTTCTGCCTCCGTTTTTAAGCTTCTAGATCTCCTGAGAACACCTCAGAGCTGGAAATCTGGGCTGAGCCAGGAGTGGGCAGGTTGCCTGGCATCTCTGACTTCTTTTGACAGACATATCCAAACCAGCATCAGCTTTATGAATATACAGACAGAAAATAACCTTGTCCAAAATTATTCTGCAAAGCCAATTAAAAAAATGACTGTTTCTGCTCTCCTCAACTTTTCCACTTTGTCCAAAAGTATTAATTAACAATTGAATGTGGTCACTAATGGTTTTTTTGCAACTTTTCTCCCTTTCAGTAGGACATTCAGTAGTATAAAGAGAACTGAACCTGTTAAGACCAGGTGTTGAGCAGAAGATCTCCCTGGAAGGGTGTGAAAGTGGGGAGCAGAGGTTTGGAGCCAAGACTGATTCTGGTAAGCAGGATTTACCTGCTTACAGCTTCTCTGAACTGACCCTGGGATATGTTGATTTGTCTGTTTATTCCCCCCTCATTTTGATCTGATAGGAACTGCAGTGGTCAGCTCAGACGGGAATTCCAATCTCATAGACAGCTGGATATTCCAAGGATTAAAAATGGGCATTTTTTTTTGCTCTGGAATGAGGAAATCAGTTAGGATTGGTTGAAGGAAAGCTGGCACAATGCTGGTGCTGATTTCCTTGGCCCCATGTGGAGACAAGGATGGGGCCATGGATGTGTGGGAGCACTGAGGACAAAACCTGCCTTGCCGATGGGTTTGGAAAAGACAATGATAGATCCACTACCGTCCTCCTTCTCCAGGATCCCATGGATCCCATGCTTAAAAGCCTTTAAATCCTCTGTACTCCCACAAAATTATAATGATATCACTGAAAGCCTGAAATAAAGAAGGTGGGAAAATATGGAGGGAGGTGACAGAGAGGGAAAAGGAGGAGAAACAGGGAGGAAGTGGAAGGGTGAAGAGGAGGGGTAAGCAGGGAAGGTAAGAGGTACCCAAACAGCAAAGAGTGCAGAGGTGCTGAGAGAGATGAGCTGGGGCTGGGGGGCTACAGGGATCCAGAGGGTCCCATCCCCACCCACAAGTAGCAGCAGGAGCATTTTCTCACCCTGCCTGGGAATATTTTTGCAGCAACTGTATTTTCCCATCTGCTTGCCCACAGCCATGGGTCAAAACAGTGCAGTGCTCTATATTTATGCCTTTAAATGTCACCAGAATGAAACCTGCCCTCCTCCAAAGGGTGCTGCTTGTTTTCAGGCCCATTGAGTACAGCTTCCTTTCCTCTCTTCCCTTTTTCCTCGCCTTGAATGTGTTTTCAATTCAGGTACAGCCGTCATTTACATTTTATAGTTTGCTTTACAGCATCTTGTTATTGCGTTATCTGTTAAAGAATGTATTTTTAATGTGTTTTATAGCATGCTTTATAAATAAGTTATTAAAGAATGTACCTGCAGCTAGTGATCACTTAATAAATATTAATAAAGCATTTCCAGATGAGGCCATCATTACGAGTGTTGCAGAACACCCATGCTAGCTACCTAGAAAGAGTTTCTGTGCTGGTTACCAAAAAGTTCAGGAGAACTAGGAAGCAGACAGGGGAAGGAACAGGTTGCCCAGAGCAGCTGTGGCTGCCCCATCCCTGGAAGTGTTCCAGGCCAGGTTGGATGGGGCTTGGAGCAACCTGGGATAGTGGAAGGTGACACGGAACAAACCAATATTTAAGGTCCTTTCAAACCCAAACCATTCTGTGATTCCAAGGTTCTATGAAGGACACAGTTTTGTAATGTCCTTCTGCCCCAGAACTCCAGACTGACAGGGGTTTTGTATTGTGTGGGTTTTATGGGTTTTTGTTTGGTTTTTTTGTTTGTTTGTTTGGGGCTTTTTTGTTTGTGGTCTTTCAGTTTGTTTTGTTTTCTTGTTTTGTTTTGGTTTTGTGTTTTCTTCTTTTTTAATGAAATACCAATAGCAGGCATTGATGAAGTACCTATAGCAGATATTAAGGTAGAAAAAGAGAAAGGGACTTTGAAGATATAGGGTTTTTATCCATTACAAGTGAGGAATGCAAAGGTGGCTTAGCAGGAGGTTATCTCACTTCATGGGCTTTTCCACTTCTGCCTAAAATGTTATCTTAGCACTAAGAAATAGTCAATCCTATTTCTGTTTCCATATGACTGAATCTGTATTTTTTGATAGCCAATAGACTTAAAGTCCCATGGTAAATGTGGTCATTGCCTTCCATTTTGCAAATCTATTTTGGTTCTAGCTAGAGGAGGTTTAAAAGCATCCATGGGTGGGTGATCTGATGCTAGACATGGGCCTTTTTTGTGGGGAGTAAAGCACCTAAATGCGGGCAATTTACAAGATTATTTACTGTACAATAATGAATTTAGAATTTTATAGATTTAGTGTGCACACAGTCAGCAGGATCATGGGCAGCAGCTGAATTAGTCACAGCACCACTGGACATTGTGCAGTGGTTGCACAAAACCGTCCTTGGTGTCTGAGACCAGAGCAGAGAAGAGGGTGTTCTGTTCTGTTCATGCAGGTGTTGATGGAGGAGATCCGGGGGAGGGTCAGTTTGATATTTGGCAAAATATCTTCAAAAAAAGGTTGTCCAGCCCAGGGCAGTTAGAGTCCCCATCCCTGGAGGGGTTTAAAAGCCCTGTGGATGTGGCACTTGGGGACATGGGTCAGTGGTGGCCTTGGCAGTGCTGGGGAAGTGGCTGGACTTCAAGGTGTTTTCCAGCCTAAATAATTCCACAATTCTATGAGTCCTAGGAACTTTGGAACACTCTTCATGGCTCCCTATCCATGTTCCTCTCCTAGGCTGCCTTCTGGAGCAGCAAACCTCTGAGAGTCACCTCTGCCAGACATCTGCCGTGTCTTCTTTCCATGTGATGCCACAGTTAATTATGACCATTGTGGATTTGTTTGTTTCTCCATTAACATCCACCTCCTTCTTAAATCATGTGCAAGGTTCCTCCCACCCACATTTCCCTGCCCTACTCCATGGCCCTTCTTCAGATCCATGTTTCCAGCAGATCAGAGATGCTCCCAAAGGGGAGAAATTGCTTCATGAAGGAAGAGGCAGCAAAGCTGGCTTCCTCCTTCCACCTCCCCTTTTTTGCTCTCATTATGGGCCAGATACCCTCCTCCCACAGCCCAGAAAGCAAAGGATGGGTTTGAAACTTCCCTCTTCTCTCTGCAGCTCCCATAATTGCCTTTGACACTGTTTATCATCTGTGATAATACAGCTGTGCCCTGTTACCTCCAGCTGCCCTAATTCGTGTTATCAGTCTGGCACCAGGGAGAGGGAGGTGAGAGGTACAGAGAAGAGGTGAAGCCATTACAGAGCTGACAGGGCAGTGAGAATGGAGGGTGGTGATGGACTAGCCATCACTTGACCTGAATGCAAACATACATCCTATTGGATTGACCTTTCCCTGAGAGTAATGGATCTCCTCGTGCATCATTTTTGCTACATTGCTGGCCATTCCAAGGAGATGGTTTCTGGTAATTAAGATAGATCCCTCATATAATCCACCCACAGCGACAATCAATAGGCGCCTCCAGAGGGATATTTCCAGATTATTGCTATGTCAGCGCAACTTTTGGAAGCTTTGTAGATCTTACAGTGAGAAGCAGGACCAGGAAAGCAACACAGGGCAGATTTCTGGGGAGGCAAGTTGTTTGCAGGAGCCATGCAGGTGTTTGTAGGTACATAAGGGTGACCCTGCCCTCTCTTGTTTGGGATGACAAATACACAAGAATTATAAACCCCAGTGTAGCTGTAAGGAAATGTCTTTGCACACCTGCATGACCATAAGGTTATTATGACAGCAAAGCAGACTCAGAATAGAATGACTGCAGCAGTGTGCCGAGGTGGCCAAGGAGGCCAGTGGCATCCTGGCTTGTATCTGCCATTGTGAGGCCAGCAGAACCAGGGAGGTTGTCCTTCTCCACTGGGTGAGGCCGCACCTCGAGTCCCAGTTTCAGTTCTGGACCCCTCAAAACAAGACAGACATTGAGGGGCTGGAGCGTGTTCAGGGAAGGCAACAGAGATGGGGAAGAGTCTAGAGAATAAATCATTAAAGAGCGGCTTAAAGAGAGAACTTTCTGTCTCTCCACAACTCCCTGACAGGAGGGGGCAGCTGGGGACGTTGGGCTCTGCTTCCAGGGAACAGGGACAAGAGGAGATGGAAAGGCCTCAGGCTGTGCCATGGGAGGCTCAGGTTGGACATCAGGAGGAATTTCTTTGTGGAACGTGTTGTTAAATATTGGAATGGGCTGCCCAGGGAGGTGTTGGAGTCCCCATTCCTGTAGGTGTCCAAGAAACGACTGCATGTGGCACTCAGTGCTCTGTGCTGGTGACAATGTGGGGATCAGTCACAGGTTGGACTCGATCTTGGAGGTCTTTTCCAACCTAAATCTTTCTCTGATTGTATAAATCAAACTCGTTCTCTCACTCTTCTCAGGGCAGAAGGCACTTCCTTACTCATGTTTCCTCCTTTTTCATGTGTTGTTTTGAGTACCAATAAGGCAGGGAACAAAGGCCCTCAGCACTATACATAGGTACAAGGCTACAGGCACTTGCAAAGGTGGAACTGGGAGAAAAATCTTTGTTTTCATTTGCAAACTGAGCATGTTTGATGGAGGTGTCCTCCCAGGGGTGTACACAGAAGGACACAAATGCCTCTTGCTCCTCTTGATTCAGCCACTTCTCTAGTTGTTAGCCAAAGGTAATACCACAGTGTCTTCAAATTCCAAATATGGATCTAGGAATGAAAACCCAGCATGTTGCAGCTGTACAAAGCAAGAAGCTACCCAATTTGTGCTGCCCCCACGCAATTTGTGCTGCCCCTACCCAATTTGTGCTCTCCTCAGCCAGTTTGTGCTGCTCCCTTTAGCAGCATAAAATCTGTCAGTGGAACAAGGAAATTCAAAATGTTGAGTGTGGTTCAACTCTCTGGTATTTGATCCAGCTAGGGTGGATCAGTGAGGGCATTCCCTTGGAGTTCATATCTGCTGTAATTTAAGAGAAGACCTGAGAGCCGTGGAGAATCTGCACTGCATCCTTGCATCACTCGCCAACTACTGACATTATTAATAATGTCTTTTGGCTTCTTTATGGCTCATTTTGAACAGGTCTGACCGTATAATGTGTGTTCATACTCCACCATGCAGCCTAGAAGAGGTTTCTAAAGAAACATTCTCGGAGTCCAAAATATTTTATGGAGTCACACCCTGTGCATCAGTTGCTGTAAGAAATGGCAGTAAAAGACATGTTTTTGAATAGTTGAGTCTTCCCCAGTACTTTTTTGGGGTGCTTCAGTAGTCAGCAGCATTGGTGTTCTGGAGCTCTGGAGTGAGGGTTGGCTTTGCAGCTCTCATATCATGTGGTAAAATCCCTGCTGACGAGAAGAGGTTCTGAAATTTGTTCCCTTAGTCATATTGATCTAAGAAATGCAGCCAAACATGAGTTGGGATATGTGCTTTAAAAATGTCAAGGGGAATTTATTTCAAGCTCTGAATATATATGAAGTTAATAACTTGGCTCTTCCCATTTCCCTTTTTAGCTTTTATTCTGGATTGCTGACCTGATTTTCCAGAAAGGGATACTTGGTGGGTCAGTGGTAGGGAGGGATGCAAATGATTCTCTGTAATGTGAATTTTTTGCAACCAAAGCCTGGTCTTCTTGGAAAGTCCTCTGAGGGCTTCTGGGCTGAGAAGAAACCCCAGAGTGTGACTTTTTTTTCTTACTGAGCGTTTCACATTTACCTGATGCACATTTTTCATCTGAGTCATCTTCTAATTTGTCTTTTTTCTAGAAACAACATCTCTGGATGTTTCAGTAAAGGGGAAATGATGGAAACCCCTCTTTCAAGGGAAAATCTCTTATGGAGGTCCCCAACTTTTGAATTACATTCCAAACATTCCAAACATTGAGATATAGAAACACTCTCTCTTGTCTCTAGATTTTGTTGGTAATGTTTCCATGAATTTGTGGAACATTTCTGCTCTTCATCTCTCCTAATCTTCTAAATCAGCTTTACATACCTCCTATGCCCAGTTTGATCGTCACGGCTTTTCATGTTGTGGGGCTTTTTGGGTTTTTTTTCATTATAGCTTTCCATTTCATGTTAGCACATAAAGAAAAATGCATTTTATTGGAATAGCTATGTCACAGCAAAGATTACTTTTCTCCCTGTGGATGAAACCAGATAGTGTTTTTCACGTGGCTCATGTTATAACAATCTCACTCTGGCTGTATGGCCAAAACCTAATCGAAGTATTTTGAGAGGAAATTCTTATTATTTAAATGCAGTTTCACCCGTGATATGTTTTAGAGCTATAAAAGAACATTAACTGGTTCTTATTTTATTTGTTTCATAATACTAAGGATTTATATGAATTGATAAACTCTTAAAAAGTCGATTATATTGTACCTCTCCACACTACTGCATGCAAAATTTGTAAACAAAAATAAGAAGAGATCTGTCCACCACTCAGCCAATGTAATATCCTCTTTAAAAGGTATGGGTGCTTTTCTGATTGGGCTTAAGAAAAAGAATCTGATGGATGATTTCTCCTAGCCCAAATCAGCACTGTCCCTTTGGGGATAGAGAGGCAAATGCTACTTTTCTTCTTTTTTTGTATTTCCAGTTCTTTTACTCAGAGTTTGAATTAAGATGCAGAAGATCAAGAACTCTTGTTTGGTCTTAGTTGTTTATTACATCTTAGCAGTAATACAGCTGCACAGTGTGTGCCTCTTGGTTGGCAGGGTGGAAAATGGCTGTGAGTTCTCATTTCCAAGGTTTTTTAAAGTCTAAATTAACCAATTATGAAATGCTAAGTAATATGTTTTTACTTACAACCCAGTTACTAACCTTTCATGTTCTGCAGTGCGGAACTTTTGACCCAATGACAGAGCACTCAGATTCGTGAAGAAGGAGAAAGAAGACAAATCCACACCCAAAATCCTCCTTATTGTAACCTATTATCACCTATATCCCCTAAACCTAATTTTCTACATTTCTACATATTTCACCCAGTGATAAAACTTTTAATTACACAGCAATAACCTCAGTGTTATCACACAATTTAGGAAGCTTTTCCCAGGGTTTTGGATGGAGTACAGTGTACTTCTGAGGATCACTGCCTCTGAGCACTGACAGGCTGAAATTCTCAGAACCCAGGGTTCCAACTCACTACCACAGCAGAGGGTATGACATTAAATGTAGATAAGTCCTGAATTTCCATTTGGGCAAAGAAATGCAATACCAAAACACAGCTACTTTGGAGGAAGCATGTGACTTAAATTTTTACTGAGTAATTCAAGAGTTTTTAAGACTTCTAAATTTCCGAGTGACTTTCCCTAGTAGTGACTGGAACAGAATCATAGAATCACAGAACGGTTTGGGTTGGAGGGGACCTTAAAATCTCATCTCATTCCAATCCCCTGCCATGGACAGGGACACTTTCCACTATCCCACGTTGCTCCAAGCCACATCCAGCCTGGCCTTGGACACTTCCAGGGATGGGGCAGCCACGGCTTCTCTGGGAAACCTGTGCCAGGGCCTCCTCACTCTCACAGGGAACAACAATTCCTTCCCAATATCCTACCTAACCCTGCCCTCTGGCAGATGGAATTTATTTTCCCTTATCCTGTCATTCCAGGCCCTTGTAAACAGTCCCCTCTGTTTTTAATGTCAGCTCCTTCAGGTCCTGGAAGGTCACAATTAGGTCACCTTGAAACTTCCTTTCTTCAGGCTGGAAAATCCAAATTTCCACTGCAACACAAATTCTCTCAGGTTTTCCTCACAGCAGAAGTGCTCCAGCCCTCTGATTATCTTGATGTCCCTGTGAGAAGCTACTTCCAACTCACCCGGCTGTAGGATTAGTAGGTCCCCACTAATTCATGGTTCAGTGTTACAAAGTCATTGATCTGCCATCACAGGGTATTGGCAGCAGCTACCTGTCCATCAGACCCACCATAAGGATGGGCTTTGGAAAAAAATCCCCCAAATATTCTGTGATTTATTTAATCTGATCTTGAAAATAATTCCTAGTAAATAGAAGA
The DNA here is from genome assembly GCF_000691975.1 of Corvus brachyrhynchos. Lineage (NCBI taxonomy): Eukaryota > Metazoa > Chordata > Aves > Passeriformes > Corvidae > Corvus > Corvus brachyrhynchos. Next base: position 1,974,286 of record NW_008240031.1, on the reverse strand, counting down.
TCATGAACATCTTCAGATCTTGAGAAACAATCCTTTAGTATGTGTGTGTATGTGTGATTGTGGATTAATATCTTTCTGAGCTCCAGTAAAAGGGGCCATTATAAAAATGAGGTTGGCTAAGATGATTAAACATTATTTACAGAAAGGACATGGGCCTGATTAAATCACAGGGAGGGGGGTCTCTTTTATGGTGACAGGAAAAAATACACATCATTCAACAGAGGTGCTTGTTTCATTTCAGTAATTAGAAACTAAAGCAACTTGGACAGTCTGTCAGTTTCAATATGGTGGCATTAGCTAGTAGATCATGTAAATAAAAGCTGTGTGATTAGATCAAAAATAAAAGGCTCATAATTTTTCCTGTTACCTTGCAATTTATTGTTGAGGTCTGTTGAAATGGTCTTACCACGCACACACCTCCAAGAGTAATTATTTAGAGGGCTGCATTTTTTAAAGCTCCTTTAATAGTTTGCCCTCCAGAAGCCAGTTAAGTGACCAAATTTTGGGAGGCTCTGGCTAGGCAGCTCCACAAAGATGTTAGCAGAGCTCAGCATATGAGGTTCCTATTAGCTGCTCTCTTCAAAATCAGACCCTAAAAATTTCTGCTATAAATATTTTTTTACCTAGTCTTGGGTCCAAGTTTATTTTATTTGTGTGGGCAAGAGAGAAAGAGATTTCAGTGCTTTTCCAATAAACTCTTTGGCACGACAGAGATATAAAATGCAGCCATCCCATCCTCTACGTATCCTGCCCAAGGTTTGGGCTACACTAGAATCATACTGAGATGCAGAACTGGGTAAGTGAGACTAGAAATCTTTGTCAAGCACCTTACTGAGGGTAAGTATTAGCAAATTATGAGAGCTGCAGAGAGGAGGAACCTTTAAGTTGCCAAGTGTTCATAGAACCATAGAATGGTTTGAGTTGGAAGGTATCTTTTAGAGGTCATTTGTTAAACATCACCTTTTTCCAGGGTAACTTCTTGCTGGAGGACACCCAACTATTTCTGGATGCCTCAGGTATAAAGCAGAGCTGGGGTATAGAGAGAAAAAAGAAATCTGTTTTATCCTTGCACAGATGCTAAGAACAGGCTGGGAAGATTGCACTCAGATAGGACTCATTCTCCCGCCCAGCCAGCCGGGCTGTGGCCACTGCTGGTCAAGGAGGTTTCTTTATCTCCAGACATATGGTCATTGTCTTGCCTCGTGAACTTGATTTTCTGCAGCAGCACATTTTTTTGAAACCCACTGGGTGTGTCCCGCTGTCAGCTGTGACTGGGCCACTCTTCTTAGTCTTCTGCTCTGGACAATTACAGCTTTGTGCTTGAAGCCAGCACCAGCATCACCAGCCCAAGACTGATGCCTTTCCAGAAGTGTGATCTAAACTATCTGAGGTATGAAAGATACAGCTGCCTGATCTTCCAGGTATTTCTGGCCCTTGGAAAAGATTGCAAAAAACAACCTAGTGGCTGGGGTCTCTTTCTCTGGGAGGTCTGTTGGGATGCTGCCTCTGCCTCTTTCCAAAGGCACAAAAAGCTTTCCCAGTGGTTTTATATTTACAGTCCCCACACTAAAACAGTTGCCTGGTTGCACTTTGTTTTGGGCATGTTCTTAATGTCTGTTTAATCAATACCTAAAGCATTGCATTTGTCTGCGTTGTGCTTCCAGAGAGAACATGGATATTGGCAATGGGGGAATGCGAGGCAGGTGTGTGCCTCTCTATCATCAGGGAGTTCATGCCAGCTACTTTTTATCTTGCTTTTTTCCCTTATGTGGCACATAAAGGAATTTTGAATAAGTTGATGAGGTTTAGTAGTCTCCTGTGATGCAATGAGATACTTTTTCAAACCCATAAAAAACAGAATGGGATTAAAAACAGCATTCTAGCAATACCATTCCTGGCAATGGCACAAGTTCCTTGCTTTCCAGGACTCTTCTGTTATTTTTTATTTATTATGCATACTGTAGTTGCATCTAAAAGTGCCATTTGGAGACCACTGCACAAAGTGCTGTGCGTGAATACATATCAAAATAACCTTTTTTTTGGCAAATAAACCTTAAACACTTTTTTCCACTTGTAAATTTCACTGCCGTTTCCACCGCGCTTTCCCTTGGACATGGCACTGACTCAAAAATGCCTTTTTTTTTTTTTTTTTTTTTTTTTTTTTTTTATTTTTTTTGTTCTAAATCAAACTCCCCT
>NW_008240031.1:1970978-1972057 GCF_000691975.1 Corvus brachyrhynchos | reverse complement strand
CCCCTCCCACCTCTCTCTGGGGGCGGGGAGTCGCAGATGGAGCCGGGGCGGCTCTCCCGTGCCAGGGGGGCACAGCGCAGGGTGCCCTGCAGGAACTGCGGACCCGCCGGCACTCGTCCTGCCGCCGTCCCCAGTCGTCCCCTGGAGAGGGGGCGGCGGTGACATCCATCTGTCCTGCCTCCCCGAGGCTGTTCCTGACAGAGGGAGTAGCAGATATGAGCAGAGGAAGCGTTTTGCTAATTTGTGCCTCCAGTAGGTAGATCCGAGTACCAGGCTAGGCTGGACTGGTGCAGGAAGATGCCAAAAGGCAATGAGAGTTTGGATGGAAAAGAGATGAAAGCCTGAGATCTGGATATAGCTATTTCAAATTTAGCCAGTGGTTACATGTCAACTGTACTAATTCTTCCTCCTGTGTGCACAGCTATTGGTTAGGACTGACACCTTTGCTTTATCCTACTTGACTCCTCAATAGAAACCCATGTGGGGACAACAAGCATGAAAGCATGGGAAGAAGTTAAGAAAAGTACTCCCTCTATTAACATCAATGTCACCACATCTCCAGAGTCCACACAAGCATGTGGAAAACTTCTTTCTCATACCCCTGATTTTTTTTGTGTATGAAAAGTAAAAGTAAAAAGGGAAAATTTTATATTCTATTGAGTGACAAACTTGCTTTGCTGTTTGAGTCTGGCACAGCCAGTGCTTCCAAAGCTCTGTAGTGAATGACTTTGGTTGCATTTATTATGCTCTGTGCAAGGCAAGACAGATGTTTAGCACCCGGCTTTTGGGTTTATTTTTGGTGAGAATTTGCAGTCCATGGCATTATGAACTAGGGCATGCACTTGCCCAAACTAAAGAGCCCACCTATGGTGCTTTGTAGCCCCTTCATCTCTCCATTATGTCAATATCATAGAATAACAGAATCATTTAGATTGGAGAAGACTTCCAGGATTGCCAAGACCAACCATTCCTTCAGTACTGCCAAGGCCACCACTAACCCAAGTCCCCAAGTGCCACATCCACATGGCTTTTAAATCTCTTCAGGGGTGGGGGCTCCAGCACTGTCCCGCGCAGATCTC
>NW_008240031.1:1949651-1970966 GCF_000691975.1 Corvus brachyrhynchos | reverse complement strand
CCCCCCCCCCAGCCACTCTGCCTCAGCCTGTAGAGCCACCGGGGTGGTTGTGAACATGCAAAGTAACTTAATTTCTACTTTCAGCCAGGTCTGTATCTGGCTCCCATGGGCTTGCTGCAGCTATTTACTTCACCTTAAAATTGCCACTTAATCTCTGCACTGTTGTTTCCCCACTGGTGGGATGAGAACAGGACCAATGATCTGTTAATGTTTCTAACGAAAGGGAGGAAAGCGCTGAGTGTAATTTTAATAAATGGCAGTGTGAAAGTTTTCTCTGCTCCACTGCTTTCTCTTGCAGATGATATAAACCACACAAACTATCTGCTCTCCTCTTAACACTCCCTTCACTCCAGTGGAGTTAATGTGATTTAATGCATTTACCATCCCGGCAGTTACATTTTAAGTGGCACGCTCTTGATTGCAAATGATAACCTTTTAAAGACATTTCCCCCAACGTGTGGATGGCTGCAGCTCCCTTGGCAGCCCCCTTTCTCCTTTGGGAAAAGAGAGCCCAGACACTGCCTCAGCTAAGCTGAGCCCCATGGCTCTAACAAGCCCTACTGACGGAAAGTGCACATCCCACCAGACTATGCTTTTCCTACCACAGAGGCTCTAGGTTTGAATCCTACGGCTGAATTTGCAGCCCAGACTCTGGGAATGGGGTTGTTCCCCTTTGGTGCTGTCTGCCAGAGGAGGTTTTGCTGTGTTAGCAGGCTCTGTGCTGTGCACATTGGGCTTTCCTCCTTCTGCTGCAGTTGCAGTTGGCACCATTAAACTCTCGGTGTTCACTGCCTGGGGATGTGCAATTATTGTGGAGCCTTCTCCTAGTTACAGTAGGAGACACGGCGTTACTGCATTCACTACGGAGTGACAAATGAGGTTTTAATGACACCTACTCTACCTGGAATTATCCGTAAACTACAATTAAGGAAGTAGCTACTCAAGAAATTAAAGATCAGAGGAAAAATGACATGCTTTTACAGTGACTTATGGGGAGATCTGCAAATTCGAGATAATTTTCCATGAAACAGGTTGAGAGATGCAACAGAATGCAATGGCTTTAAATGATCTCTGCTCCACCATCACTGCAGAATGCCAGGGCTGCTGTAGTGCTTATCAGCCTACACTTCAGCTGATGCAAATCTGCTGGGTCCTCACTGGAGTCAGTGGTCTCCAGAGTTGACTGGCCCATAGGTACAGTAGATTTTGAAAGGGTGGTGTGAACTCTGGTGGATTGATTAATTTGGAAGGCTCTGCCACCAAGGGTCTGAATCTGCAAAGCTGTCAGGCCTTTCCAAGGGGCCCTAAAAGGAAAATTGGTCAGGCTGCAGCAGCAAGACCAAATTAGCCAGTCAACTAGCAGGAGATCTCAAGTGGCCGGGGCAACCCGCTACTGGTCTCAGGAGCCCCAAAATTGGAAAGTGCTCAGTGCACTGTAAGGGTGGCCCTGGATCAGATATTTATCCTGTCCTTGTGGTGGTGGTGTCCACAGAGAGGACATCTGTGGCCTTCCCTCACAAGCATGTCCTTGTAGAGGAGCTGTCCCACTGTTTTGGAAGAGGATGAAAGAGCTGAAGAAGAGCAAATGAGACGAAAAATCATAATGTCATAGAGTCATTCATTTTGAGAGAGACCTGCAAGATCATTGAGTCCAACCATTACACCATCAAGTACAACCTTTACTATAAAGTATAAAAAATATATGATTTACCAGTCATATCTTCAGGAAGCTTCAGTCAAATCTACTGGAATCACAGGGACTAAACAAACTCCCCAGGATTTCACCCTAAAAATCTAGCTAGCTGTGGATCCACACTCAAAATTATTGACTGTCTTTGAGGCAATTTTGTCATGGGAATCACTCTGATAGCAAGTCTTCAGAACATGACCCAGGCAAAAGTTGCCAAGTATTAAAAATAGAATTACACTAAGCAATACCTTTCTGCTTAGTCATCTTTCCTTTTCTGTGGTATTTTATTATTGCTATTCCAATGTGCTGGTTATTGAGTATATGATTATTCTTTCAAATGAGTTTGGACAGCGTCTATAGCTTTGTAGCAATTAAGAGGCCACAGACTTTAGCAGCTCAGGAGAAATGGAATAGGCTTTAACAGCTTTATTTATCTTTAGCTTCTGCAGAGCTGTTTGTACTTCCTCAATGGTGGGCAGTTTTGTATCAATAAAAGGATGCTGGAACTTATTTCTTGTAAATGCAAGTAGGTCATTATCAATGGCACGGGGAGCCTTGCAGAGCGCTCGAGAGAGACTCTTTCTCTCTTAACTCTGTCATCAATTACAAGTCTGCCAATGAATCTTGGAAAATGTGAACAAAAGCATTTTATGACCTGCCTCAGTAAAAGTCTGGCAGGCTGCAATGCTTCCTTGCTGCTGCTAATTGTCTTCCTCACAGTGCCTGCTGCCAGGTTTTAATGCCCAAAGCCTACATTTTCCTGAGGGCAACGGAGTGAAGTCTGGCCAGGTAAGTCAGGTAGCTGGTGCTGTTAAATTAACTCTGCTGGTTAATTTTCTAATCTTCTAAATAATTAAATTAGCTCTCAGGCATCATTCTTGAGACTGTCCTGCACAGGGCCAGGAGTTGGGCTTCGATGATCCTTGTGAGTCTCTTTCAACTCAGGGCATTCTGTGAGTCTGTGAGTCCTCATTTATCTGTTTTGAATAGGTCGTTTACACATAACCTATGTCACATGTGAAGAGCCCTTCATGTGTGCTGATTACACGTGCAGGTTTGGGAAGGGATGAGAGGTGAGCACTGGTCTCAGACTCCCAGCTTCTCTTCCTCTTTTAAATTATGAGAAATCAGAACTTTGTCACAATCATACAGTTTGTCATCTTCATCGTCCTGCTGCTGTCAGAAGATTTTGTGCCTGCCTGTGGCTTCTGTGCTTGAAAGATTGGTTTCAATCCAGTGGACAACCAGAAAACAGAGCCTCTTTTTATTTTGAGGAACACATGTTACTAGCTGAAGCTCAAACATTGTGATTAACTTGTCGCTAAATTGTGAAACTGCATAGAAGGAATGGGAACTGGTCCATTGGGGGAATTCACACGCAGCTTTGTTTCATTTGCTCCTTTCCTTGTCAGGTGATTAAAAATCTGATTCTCCTGGTCAACTCTATGATATTCTCAACACTGCACACATAAGTTTGCTCCTGAGTTCTCACTCTGTTTATTTATGGCAGTTCCCATTGGAGCTGTCACAAAACAGCAGCCCACAGGAATCAAAGCCACGCTGAGCAGTGTTTAAGTTCAAGCTTAAACATCATTGGAGGATTTCCTGATATGTTTTTTACTGTATTCTTTGAGTGAGTCCAAGAAATTTCAGCATCCTCGGGTGTTTTCTGACTCAGGAGAGCATCCTAAAGAGATCAGAGTAGCACTGAATAATGGAGCACAAGGAGTAAACATTTTCCTGAGTCCTGACTCATTTTCTGACTCCTGATGAGTCTCTTAAAGTGCATGAAATGCAATAATTTTTTGCATGAAATGAAGCACTGCTGCCTAATGCTTCTTAATGTAAGAAGTGCTAAGAATCGTCTTCTTTAGTAACATCCTGAGGACTATAGATTATTCCAAAACAAAGTCCTCCAACACTTGTGGTTCAACTGGCACTAGTAGACCTGCATTAACAGTAGATATTTGGATCATTACAGGTGCAAATGATGCTTAGGGATCTCTTCAAAGTGTCACTTTCTCTTGCCTAGCTGTTATTTTTCAATTAGCCTTTCACTTTTTAAGAAAATGGAATTCTTACTGCTCTCAAATTCTTCCTGGCTAAATGTCCTTTTCCAGTGCAAACCCAAATCTACTTCATAGATTGCATATATATCTTCCTACACATATATATTAATACATTGGTAATATAAATATGTCTGTATACATTTTTAGGAGAACAAAATCAACACTTTGAGAAAAAGATCTTATGCTAGGCATTTTTATCTAGATTAAACACACTCCTGTGTTGCAAGGATGGAGATGGGGAGCTGAAGTTCAGCACGAAGTTGTTAAGCCCGTCTGGCAAGATGCAAACCCAAATTTCTCACCTGATTGCTCCTTACTGCCTACAGGGTAAATGTTCCAAATGATGCACAGGAGGTGTATGGACAAAACCTATTAATAAATAATTGGTTTTGTACCCACGCCTCCTGCACACTTTTTTTTGAAAATTCCCTTCTCTTTCTTGCCTCCAAGTGTCATTCATGGCAGTCTATAGAAAATAAGACTGAAGAGTAAATGCAGGGTAAGAAGCAGTGCTTAAGGGAAGAGCTCTCAGCTGTATTCCCCTCCACCTGAGGTTATGAAGGCAGACAGAATATTTCCTCACACTGAAGGACATTTTTGTTGAAGGCATATTCCACATCACATAGCATTTTCCTTATCATCGCACAGTAACAATCCCTGGAAAGAGGAATATGGCCCTCAGGCCTCATAATATCATCCTTTATTAGAAATAAGAACAAAGAATGCAATTAAAATACAAATATTTCACATCCCAGAGGTCTAGATGCTGTTTGGCAGCTCCCAGGTGGTTCCATCTTAGAAGAAGCGTTATGGATGTGGATGAGAGCGAGGGGTAGCACTGCTGTAATGGGAAAGGGAATATGGCTAAAGAGGCACAGAAATGCTGCTGGGGGAAAAAAGGAGGAAACCTTTTAAGGGCATTTGTTCTAGACAGTTAGGATATCTTCTGAAGGCAGTGCCTGAAGCCCCAGGTGTTCGGGACTTCTAGGTTTTGTGTTGATCAGGGCAGGCAAGGGAGAGATGATCTTGAAGGTCACAGCCTTCACAGGACACAGGACACGTCCCTGTGTCTTTCTGATCTTTGTGCTGTAACCTTGCTGAAGAAGAGGGTCTGGATAGACATTCACTGTCCTGGACTGTGATTTTACAGAACTGATTAACTCCCTTTTGATTTAAAAACCCCTTCTGGTGTAACATAATTATAACCATTTGCTACTAGCTTTGGTTTCAAAAAAATTCATTCTGAAGTTCATAACAAAAAAACCCATAAACTCCAGATCTTCTGAGTGGTGCTTGTCCAAAAATAAATGGACAAAGCACCAATAAACACCTGGTTTTTGCAATTCCCAGAAATCAGTAACAGCATTGTATGAAATGTTATTGATAAATCACATTACCTGTCAGTGTTACAACTATTATTTTATTTAAAGTTCCTCCATACTGGCTTCTGCCCCACAGAAGCTCACGCTCAATCCCAGGTGAACAGCAGTTTTTCCACCTAGATCTCTTCGAAGTGATGGTTAAAAAAGCTCCAGTGCCCAAAGAAATCAGATGCATTTTTGGAGATTTCTATCCCAACAGATCCCCCATTATTTTTTTCAGTGTCAGCCCACACCAGAGGAAGACTCAACCTGGACACCTCTTCTGCTGCACTCTGCAATAAACAGACTCTGATTTTCGCCTGGCATATGTGACAAACTTCCCCCAAATTTCCTTTGGGGAAAGAAAGGGAGGATTTGTGCAGTTTCACTTTGCAAAGCTTGGTGCTGGCAGTGCATCCTGGCCCAGGATCTCCCTGTGTGTTCATCCACCGCTGTGAACCTGGGGTTGCTCCTGCCTGTGGCTTCGTGTTCCTATAAAATTCAAGATTTATCATCCCTTGACAATCGATTGGCCATTTCTGGATCAATACTTACCACTTGGGTCAATTAATCTTGATATTCACTTTAAGAGTAGTCAGTATCTACTTATTGATTTTAAGAATAATGAAAAGTAAGTACATGGGACCCAATCCCTGGACTCCTGGTTGGGGCAAACCTCCTACCACAGCCCAGCTTTGGCAGACATTGGAGCTGACTCCCCAGGGGTTACAATTCCCAATTTGCTTTTTAAATCCTTGACTATCTCTTTGTCCCTTCCCAAGGGTGTTGTGTCACTCAGAGACATGAGGAGCTCGGGTGGCATTTCCAAAGCATGAAAGAAATGGTTGAACAGCACCAAGCTGAGACAGCATCTTTGGTGCTCCTGTGAGCTTTGACAGGCAACTGACACCACTTTCAGGAGGTATTCCCAAAATGAAAGACTGAAGAATGTCCTTGCCACACCAGGCTTTATGGTTCAGACCTCCCGCCTTTTCTGCTTAGAATGTTCCATGAGGCACTGTGAACTCATAGGTGGTGCTGAACCAACAAAATGAAATCAAGCAACTCATAAAGATAAACATATTTCAACATTTTTAAGCGGTTCTTGATTGCCTATGAGAACTTAACCTGAAAAAGCTCAAAGAACTACGAAATCTGTGCCTCTATTATTAATTGATGTGTTTGCAGTAGAGCAGTGCATACAATTTTACGCATGAAATGTAAGAATATATTTCTTTGACTTGGAAACAAAACAATGATGTATCAGTAAATTCTTCCCTGACTACAAATTTATATCCTGGGAAGTGTTCGTGAAACGTGTAGCTGTTTGTATTCTCTGTAGTATTATTTCTGCATCTTTAGAATGCTCTGAGAGTAACAAATGAGCTGCCAGTTTAGACTGACAATATGTTCAATAAGATGGAAATGGTCTATCTAATATTTGCACAAATAAAATAAAAAATTAGTGCCCGGAGGTAATTTTTAATTTTTAGAGATTTGTGTAAAATACTATAGAAGACCAAACCATCATTGTAACCAAAATACATTCTTCAACTGGTTGTTAAGATTTTTGTTCTGCTAGAGTGAAGAGATTCCTTCCTTCCTTCCTTCCTTCCTTCCTTCCTTCCTTCCTTCCTTCCTTCCTTCCTTCCTTCCTTCCTTCCTTCCTTCCTTCCTTCCTTCCTTCCTTCCTTCCTTCCTTCCTTCCTTCCTTCCTTCCTTCCTTCCTTCCTTCCTTCCTTCCTTCCTTCCTTCCTTCCTTCCTTCCTTCCTTCCTTCCTTCCTTCCTTCCTTCCTTCCTTCCTTCCTTCCTTCCTTCCTTCCTTCCTTCCTTCCTTCCTTCCTTCCTTCCTTCCTTCCTTCCTTCCTTCCTTCCTTCCTTCCTTCCTTCCTTCCTTCCTTCCTTCCTTCCTTCCTTCCTTCCTTCCTTCCTTCCTTCCTTCCTTCCTTCCTTCCTTCCTTCCTTCCTTCCTTCCTTCCTTCCTTCCTTCCTTCCTTCCTTCCTTCCTTCCTTCCTTCCTTCCTTCCTTCCTTCCTTCCTTCCTTCCTTCCTTCCTTCCTTCCTTCCTTCCTTCCTTCCTTCCTTCCTTCCTTCCTTCCTTCCTTCCTTCCTTCCTTCCTTCCTTCCTTCCTTCCTTCCTTCCTTCCTTCCTTCCTTCCTTCCTTCCTTCCTTCCTTCCTTCCTTCCTTCCTTCCTTCCTTCCTTCCTTCCTTCCTTCCTTCCTTCCTTCCTTCCTTCCTTCCTTCCTTCCTTCCTTCCTTCCTTCCTTCCTTCCTTCCTTCCTTCCTTCCTTCCTTCCTTCCTTCCTTCCTTCCTTCCTTCCTTCCTTCCTTCCTTCCTTCCTTCCTTCCTTCCTTCCTTCCTTCCTTCCTTCCTTCCTTCCTTCCTTCCTTCCTTCCTTCCTTCCTTCCTTCCTTCCTTCCTTCCTTCCTTCCTTCCTTCCTTCCTTCCTTCCTTCCTTCCTTCCTTCCTTCCTTCCTTCCTTCCTTCCTTCCTTCCTTCCTTCCTTCCTTCCTTCCTTCCTTCCTTCCTTCCTTCCTTCCTTCCTTCCTTCCTTCCTTCCTTCCTTCCTTCCTTCCTTCCTTCCTTCCTTCCTTCCTTCCTTCCTTCCTTCCTTCCTTCCTTCCTTCCTTCCTTCCTTCCTTCCTTCCTTCCTTCCTTCCTTCCTTCCTTCCTTCCTTCCTTCCTTCCTTCCTTCCTTCCTTCCTTCCTTCCTTCCTTCCTTCCTTCCTTCCTTCCTTCCTTCCTTCCTTCCTTCCTTCCTTCCTTCCTTCCTTCCTTCCTTCCTTCCTTCCTTCCTTCCTTCCTTCCTTCCTTCCTTCCTTCCTTCCTTCCTTCCTTCCTTCCTTCCTTCCTTCCTTCCTTCCTTCCTTCCTTCCTTCCTTCCTTCCTTCCTTCCTTCCTTCCTTCCTTCCTTCCTTCCTTCCTTCCTTCCTTCCTTCCTTCCTTCCTTCCTTCCTTCCTTCCTTCCTTCCTTCCTTCCTTCCTTCCTTCCTTCCTTCCTTCCTTCCTTCCTTCCTTCCTTCCTTCCTTCCTTCCTTCCTTCCTTCCTTCCTTCCTTCCTTCCTTCCTTCCTTCCTTCCTTCCTTCCTTCCTTCCTTCCTTCCTTCCTTCCTTCCTTCCTTCCTTCCTTCCTTCCTTCCTTCCTTCCTTCCTTCCTTCCTTCCTTCCTTCCTTCCTTCCTTCCTTCCTTCCTTCCTTCCTTCCTTCCTTCCTTCCTTCCTTCCTTCCTTCCTTCCTTCCTTCCTTCCTTCCTTCCTTCCTTCCTTCCTTCCTTCCTTCCTTCCTTCCTTCCTTCCTTCCTTCCTTCCTTCCTTCCTTCCTTCCTTCCTTCCTTCCTTCCTTCCTTCCTTCCTTCCTTCCTTCCTTCCTTCCTTCCTTCCCTTCCGAATTCCTTCCGAATTCCTTCCTTCCTTCCGAATTCCTTCCTTCCTTCCGAATTCCTTCCTTCCTTCCTTCCTTCCGAATTCCTTCCTTCTTTCCTTCCGAATTCCTTCCTTCCGAATTCCTTCCTTCCTTCCCTGTCCCTCTCCTCCCCTTAATTTCACCTTCTCTTCCTTTATTACTTTCTTTTTCTTATTCAGTTTTCCTTTTCTTCCTTTTTCTTTTATTCTTTTTACTTTTTCCCATTATACTGTCTACTACAACCCCCTGATCCACTGTTCAAATAACCATAAGAATATAGTCATAATACATAATCATATCCACAAACAGAAAAAAACAAACCCTCCCTTCAAAAGGGGGTGACAATCAATTAGAAAAAAAATTAGACATCAGTGCATAAAGGAGCAGAAGAGGAAGCTGAGTGCAGCCCGGCAATGGTTTGTTTAGTTTAAGGGATTAATTATTCAACAGTTGCCGTCATGATGAGAGTGTGCACACCAGACTGAAACTGGCACAGAGGTTAATTGGTATCTAAGGGCTGTCTCTAGTCACCTGATACCCTTAAGTAGCGTGGTTGCTATTTTAGTACCTTTTTGGACTTTAGAAAGAACCCACAAAAGAACCCTAAGTCACACGTGAGGAGGTGGAGACATGATTTCCTGGCATGAGGAGTTCGGGAAATTGGTACCCAGCATCAGCTTACCCAGTGAGAAGAGAGAGATCTTGTGTGCTTTGCTACAGTTGAAAAATGGATTCCCCATTGCTGCTAGTTTAAGCCTTATGGGTGCTATTTAAACTTGGCATGTCATAAATCCAGTATCTACCAGAGCATTCGTTCTCCATCCCATTTTATTCGTGAGCATGTGCAGAGAATTGCAGTGGTGCAAACAAAGATGTGTCATTCCAGCCAAAACCAAGTACATCCCAAACTTTGCTTCCGCACAAGGGGCGGAAAAGGGACAGGGACTGATCTGTTCTCTCTGGTGACCAGTGACAGAACCTGATCATGGCAATGTTTATGTTGTATATAGGAAAAGGTTCTTCCCCCAGAGGGTGCTGGGCACTGCTCAGGCTCCCCAGGGAATGGGCACGGCCCCGAGGCTGCCAGAGCTCCAGGAGTGCTTGGACAACACACTCAGGCACAGGGTGGGATTGTTGGGGTGTGTGTGCGGGGCCAGGAGTTGGACTGGGTGATGTTTGGGTCCCTTCCAACTCAGGATATTCTTTGATGCTATGATTTTCCAAGGGCCTTCTTCATCTGAATTTTTAGAGGAGGTCATCAAGACTGCCAAAACCACTCTCGCTGTCAAGATATAGATTGGGTATGCACAGGCCTCAAAGGCTTCAGGGCTGACCTGATGAACCACCAGTAATTACCAGAGCAGCAAGGCAGGCCAGCACACGGTTCTGTGCTTGAAAATGACCTGGCTTCATATTCCTGATTGTCTGTTGAGAAGTTTTGCTTTAGGTTCAGAGGACCTTCCTTGACCTGATGTCCCAAGAATGTCCTCTCTTTTTCTTCAGTCTCTGCTTTAGAAATTGGGATATTATCCCCTTTGCCTTTTGTTTCCTGCATGCAGGGGAATATCTGCAAAGACCCTGGTAGAGAAAGCAGTGATGGTTTCAAGTCAGAATGTAAATATCTGGCTGTGCCACAGCCCCTGCTGCCATAACATCTGAGGGTGTGTACAGCAAGTTTTTGTCAATCAAAGTGTGCCCAGTGGATTTAGAGACTTTGAATCTTTTCAGGGCTATGAAGTGGAGTTTTTTTAGTGCCTTATGATACAAAGACTTTTGGAAAAGGAGACTAGTGCTCATAACCTGACTGTGGCTTACCTGATAACAGAAAAGCAGAAGACACTGGGAGCTGTGCACAAGATGGATAAAGCTGACAGGGACACAGGTAAACTCTTTGCAGCAGGAAGAGTCCCAGCCTTTAAAGGAGCTTAACAATATGTGCTTCTTACAAAAGCCGTAACTCAGGCTTTGGCAACAGCTCCAAGATGGGAACAAAATGCAAGAGGTGCCAAAGACACAAAGGAAAGAAATCATCTTGCTGTCTCACCACCTAGCAACATCTGACACCACCAATGCTTTGCCTGAACAAGTGCAAGGAAGTGTTCATCATCCATCCATAACCCTTCCTTTGGGGTTTATAAATCAGGAGCTGGCTTCTGACTGACATCTGACATTCAAGGTCTCCACCTGAGAGCATTTACTGGCTTTTTTCTCTCCCCACATAGGCAGCTCCTCTCTCCCATGCTGCACCTTTGCAGTGCTGCTGAGTTGGGATGAAACAGCAGCAGCTATTTGAACTTGTAATGTGAGAGAGTAGTGAGAGGACCTGGGGCATTCAGGAATTTAGAGGGATGCTGTTTGCTCTTTTCTAAGTTCTAGTGATGCAGAAATGATCACGTCCTCTGTCAGGGAAATGGGGAAGTAAAACAGTGAGCATCAAGTAAGAAGAAGAAATTATATTTAATGAAATTGGATTCGGAAATGTTTTTGTTCCAGCTACTTTAAAGCACCACTGGCATCATAACTGAGGAACTGCCAAGAAGATAATCTTTTCTGCTGCTGTGGTATCTTTTCTCCCCCCTTCCCTGGCTTTTTTCTCAGGCATGTTTTGGCAAGTGATAAATCATGTGCTGGAAGACTGCATGTCTCTTCTATTTGTCTTTAACATTGACCTCAGCCCTAGGGAGCCTCAAACAACAAAAACCTGTCTTGGCCCAGACTGTCTTCTGGGTTACATCAGTTTCTTCAGTGTGAGAGGACAGACCTCCTCTTAGAAACCACACAGACATCTCAAACTCAAGTAGTGGGACTGAAGCCTCAATAAACATCGAGGCTCAAGTGTGTTGCTGAGTCAATCAAAGGGACAAAGATATCCAGATAATACTTATAATACTATTGGCATCAAATATTTTCATGAGTTAAGAGAAAAAGGTACTTTCAAATGATCTTCCTGCCCAGGTCCTGAGTTACCAAGAGGCTGAATGGACAGTTCTAAAGAAAACAGAACACCTCAGGGTGAAAAAGGAGGCCATTTCCAGAATTTTTGGCATCATAAAGTCACAAATCCTGAAAGAATTTGCGAAGGAAGTAGCTGTTGCTTCTGTGTGCTCATCTCTGGCCATTGGTGGTGAAGCATCGTGGTGAATATCACAACAACATCCCATTTCCCTGTTTTTTGTGTGTCAGAGCAGCAGGCTGGGTCCTGGGATGTTGGGATGAATGCAGCTCCCATGACCATCTGGGGGTGCAGGGCTCTGTTGGGCCAAGGATGAAGCTCTCCTGGCATCATGTTGTGAATCCCCTGGTGAACCCATCTTGGGTGAACCCCCTTCTCCAGTGTCAGGATAAAAATCCTATTTAGCAGCACCGTCACCGAGGACAAAATTGAAAAGTCTTTTGTTGAACAAAGCACCTTTCACTTAAAAAATCCAGGCAAGATAAAATGACATGTGTGCTAATGATGTATTTTATGAACCACCATCTGTCTCGGGAAAGGTCAGAGAAAAATGGCAACCGCTGCTCAGGTGATTGGTGGTGGAGGGGGGAAAATGGCCTCATCTGAACGTGACAAGAAGCTTCAGTGACATCATATAAATGCCATAATTGGGAAGTGGTAAATTGAACAGGGCTGCCTTCGGAATTTGATGTGTCAATAAACAAGTTCAAGGTGACACATTGGATCAATACGGCACGACAAGAATCATCCGACAAATTTACTGCAAAGTAATTGGGTGCAAAATGACTCAACTCAACCTTCACACTGCAGAAAATCAAACAAACAGGCAACCTACAGGCAACAGTTTGTATATGTCAGATGCTGCTTAAGGTAGCTTGCGCAGTACTAATAGAGTTGTTTTAAAGAGAGATGGGGAAAAAAAAATAAAAGTGAGGTTTCTGTTATTATGAGTGTGACCTGAGGCATTGCTATAACCCTCTATGCACCTTGAGGGTGTATAAATAGAAAAACAAAACACACAATTGCTAGAGGTAGTCTTAAATATTGATATTTTTCTTCCTGTCTGTGTTGAGATGACAAATAAAATAAACTATAAACCGGGAACCCCTTTTTTTTTTTTTTTTTTCTCTTAGCACAAACAAGAGAATTTTCGTCTAATAGGTTTCTCACCTCTCACTCCCCTTATTTTTTGATAAAGGAAGGTGTAACAAGTCACTTCTATTAAAAAAACCCCTCTATTTTCCCACATTATGCAGAGCTATTGAATGCAAATCACTGGCTACCATTAGAATTAACCATCCCCACTTACTACTAAACCTGAAAAGAGTCACTCAGAGAAGTCTCTTCAGCGCATCAATTTGTTGACAACAAATTTGATGCTTGATTTGTCCCCACTCGACAACCTTTAATCTTGAGTTTCTCCGAGGGAAAGTCAAGAGCTTATTTTTTTTTCCAAGAAATCTGGGCTCTCGCCAAGGCTACGAAAGAAGCTGGTACACTGACTGCACACTTTGGAAATGTCACAGAGATTGATTGTGTTTTAATTGTGCATTCATTCTGGAGGGAGAAAAGAGAGAAGATGAGTGGAAAGTCACAGCCAAGGAGAAAGATGCCGTTCATGCTCTCATCCCCTCCCAGCCAGGCTGAGTTTCAGAAGAGACTACTTTTTTTTTTTTTTTTGCAGTGGTGTCTTTGTGCATCCCTGGAAATGATGGGAAAGCCTCTCTCCTGCCTTATCCCTGATGTTGCTGGAGCACAGGGAATCCGACACAGACCTCAGGCCCTGGCGCTGACACATGGCTCCAGCATCCACATAATTTACCGTAATCCGAAAATGCAGGAGAGCAGACAAACTCCACAGCTGAGCTTTATTGATGGACCGACGCCACTGGATAAAGCAGCGTGCCGTATTGGTAAGCTTTGGGCACACCGAGAATTTAATGGATGTCAGAATGTGGACAGGGGAAAAATAGGAAGATTGAGACAGAAGATTTGTGCCAGGGATGGGATTAGTGTGAAGAATTATGGGTGTAGTAATTATGTTAAAAAAAACCATTTATATATATATACATATGGATATATATATATATAATAGAGAGATTTGCCCCTGGCTGCCATCCTGGAGTTCTCAAGCTCCCTAAAGCAGGGACGTCCCTGGGAGCATTTCCCAGGGCCAAAGGCTGTGCAGCCTCTCCAAACTCAGGAGCTTCTTGAGGTTGGTCTTTTCTGCAATACAACTGAGCTGTGTTCCATGAAAGGAACGCGACCAAGTTGAGTGAAAACTAGCAGTCCATCCTATTTGGGGAAAAATACTCCCAGTTCTAGCAAGTGACCTGATGCTGAGATGTGGAACCAAGAGTATAACATCAGAAGGGCCAGTTCTCCCCTTTTGCCTACTACCAAAGTTATCCTGCTATGTAGCAGAAAGGGAAAAATGCCCCTTTTTATCCCAGCAGTGGTTTGGGATCCCCTTGAGCTGCCACCTGACTAAAGGACAAGGTTATTCACTTATCAGAAGATTTCCTTGTCTTTCAAGAATGACTTGGAAAGTCGGCTGGAAAGTGGGGACGATCGTATACTGTAAGATTAGGTAGTCTATTCCGTAAACCTGACATTTCTGGTGGGATGCTTTTCTCCCCTCACTTTGGCTGAATCAGAGAGCAGTCACAGCAGAACATTAAAACTGGACAGTCTTGGTTGGAGGAAGCAATGTGATGCAAACCATCTCCCAGCAGGGCCCAACTGAGTTCAAAAATTTCAAAATAGAACTTCTATCACTTCTTTAAAAGGTGTCTTGAGGCGGTTTTACTGTTTGATGGGGTTATTTGCCAGTTTCACACATTTTTTTGTTTTTATTTTGGTTTGGTTGGTTGGTTGGTTGGTTTTTCCCTGAACCAGTTGTATCTGAGCCAAATCTAGCTATGGAAGGAATCCCACAGGATAGCAGGAAGTCTGAAAAAGTGAAAATGCAAGGATATTTTATTTTCAAACTTTTGGAGAACATTTGTGTTATCAAAATGTTGTTAACCTAATTCTATTGTACTCTGGGAAGAAGAAGTTCTTCATGGTCAAGCTGAAAGCCTTGTGTTGCTCTGCTGCAACAAGTCTGCCAGGAGTATCACGTGAGACAACATGGTATTTCCACTAGTGTTCCAGATATTTTAGATTTCTACAGCAGAAGGCATGGATGAATATCTGCCTCTCTACCATTCTTTGCTGTGAAGCACCTTGCACATCTGAAAACACCACCTCCACACCTGAGTGAGGAGTCTGGGATGTTCATTTCCTGTTAATTAAAGTGGGAATCAGGTATCCAATCTCTCAGGTTGCTGTGCAAACAAAACCATGAGAGAATCACACTTTGCTGGGCACAAATGGGGAGCCAACAGACTGGTGGCACCTGAGCCCACTGAAGACATGGATCCACCATTTGGGGTTTCCACCACCTGAAGCACACTGGAAAAACTTCTTTGCACTAATTTTGCTGAATTTCTTGTTCCTTGAACTGAACTCAACTGATTTTCTCTCTGAATGATATTGATTTTCAGTGTTTCTCTAATTCATTCCTTATCTTCTTTGTTTACTTGTAATGATTACTTTGTTGTTAATTGATATTTCTGTTGTTCTCCTTAAAAGCTAATTGAAAATCAACCCAAGCCAATGGTAAACCTGTCTCTGATTTCAGTGGATTTTCAGGTTATGATTGCTATTTTGCCCCTCTTTTGGTATATCAGAAGGGGAAAAAAATCCAAATAAAACAGTCCTTTAAGCTGTGTAGCTCTTCCTGGAAATATTCTGTATGTATGGTGCCTTCCCTAAATCCTTAACACTTTGATTGTCTTTGGGTTATCAATCACACCGGTTATTTTCTTGTCTGACTTAAGAGGATTATCGGGACTGGATTTTGTACTTTGTCAGTATTACAGAGTGACACCTCCACACTCGGGGCTGGGCTGCAGCCTGGCAGTGAGCCTGCCTGTCTTCCCTCTCACTGGAATCACCTGCAGATGCCACCCACCTTGCTGGTGACAGTTTCTAGGAAATCTGTCCAGCCCAAGCAGAAAATTCAAATTAAGGCACCTGGAAGGCAGGGAAAGGGTGAAAGGGACAGATTTCAACCTAAGGAGCAAGTGATAAAGCGTGGTTTTTCTTTCTGGGATCCTGGCAGAAATCAGATGCCTACAGCACAGAAGCTTTGATATCACCTTAACTCATGCGAGCAGGTTGAAAGCAAAAAGGTATTTCATTTTGTGTTGAACTGAGGAATGAATCTGACCCCATTACTCCTCTGCAGAGGAGCTTGTGGGCTGTTCTTCAAAGAAACATATTATTTTACAGATTTCTCTGCTCCATAGGTAAGCTGGCTTTTCCTTTCCAGTTGTCTCTCATCTTGTCTTATTTACCTGTAGGGATGCACAACAGATTTCGGCAGCCTTTGGACCAAGCCTTGCCTGAGGGACCAAGTGCTCTTTGGGTGTTGTGTTCAACCCCAGATTGTTTCCCTCTTGAGTGAACAGGAGCAGAAGAGGCATGGCTGAGGTTTTCTGGAGCGGTGGGAACATGTCCATGGGACATCTTGCAGCCCTCTCTGCGTTCCCTTTCTCATTCCAAGTGGAGAGGAGCTCAGGTGCTGCTGTGCCCCTCTAAAACTCCTTCAGAGAAGGTCTAACCCTGTTCATCTGGTCTCACTGAGAGCTGATGTTGCCAAGCATGCCTGCAGGTCTGGTCCATCAGCCCAGGAGCTCTCCTCTTACCTGGAATAAATATTGCAGCTTTGGCTGTTTAAAACTATCCTGCCATGGCTGGGACTGCTGTGTTAATTGAGCTGCAATTGGAGGGCCTGAAAGGCAGCAGGGTTTGTTTAGTGTTGCTATTAGTTTTTCTGGGTTGCAGAGAAGCCCTGCATGGCAATTGAGCCCATTATGTATTTGGGTCTTGCTTAACGAGATGCAGTGCAAAAGGCAGTCCATTACTTTGGAACTAGAGGCTTTGCCTTCTTTCCAAGATTGATTTTTATTTCACAAATTATTACTGCATGGATTAATGATCTCTCCGCATGCAAATGCTCTCGGCTGCTACCCAGGTACATTAACCTTTCATAGAACAAAGAATTCCTGCTCCACGATGTTGCTTTGACCAAGGAATTTCTCTTCTAGGTGCCAAATATTAAATACACGGGCTTCACATCCTTCCCAACCACACAGGATCTGGATTCAGAAATTTTAGGCCTGTGTGGAAACCTGTGACCTCCTGCAGGTGTTATTTTCTTCACTGAACCACTACAAGCTCCTAGTGCTGAAGGGCAAAATTGTACACTGTAATTAGTATGATAATGCTTGGCACTAACAGCATTTTTGGAGCACAAATGCAGCACTCAGGCATCCCAAAACAGGAAAGGGTTACAGTTTATTGGTGTGTAAAATGGGACTTAAAGGTGGAAAAAATATGTGTGTGAACGTGCCAGAGAGAAGAGTCCAGACTCCTGAAGCTCATCTCCATTCTTGAAAGATGAAGCAACACAGTTCTGTTAACAGAAGCTGTTCCACTGAACCCTGATGTCCTAAGGCTTCCACAAGGATGTGCTCGACACATAAACTCATAACAGAGGGGTCAATCCTGCAACAACTTCTACACTGAGGGTGGCCATTTGTACCAGGAATATGATAGGACAAAGGGAAACAGCTTTAAATTGCCAGAGGGCAGGGTTAGATGGGATGCTGGGAAGAAATTCTTCCCTGTGAGGGTGGTGAGGCCCTGGCACAGGCTGCCCACAGAAGCTGTGGCTGCCCCATCCCTGGAAGTGACCAAGGCCAGGTGGGAAAGGGTTTGGAGCACCCTGGTCTAGTGTCCCTGCCCTTGGCAGGGGGTTAGACTACATGGTTTTTAAGGTCCTTTCCAACCCAAACCATTCTGTGATTCTATGATTCTATTTAAACTGTTGTAGAAATGGGGATTCTTTTATTATTTGCGTTGACTGACATCCTTAGTCCGGTTCCCTCCCAGCCATTCTGTCGTGGCAACATGCTCATTTAGAATTGAAAAGTCTCCTCTGCTGGCAGATTGCTGCCTGCTCTCAGTAAATAGCATGAAATGTAGCCAGCTTTGCTGTATTTGCGAAACTTTCCCCACAGCTCTAATTATGCCTGGGTAGTACTAACATTTAGTCAGCTTAAATTATTAAACTCTTGCAGCCCCCGCAGGTAAAAACCTGTTTAATTAATGACTGATTAGTTAAATCATTATGTGTTCTGATATGAATCACAATAATTTTTATAGACCGTATTATCATTTTAAAGGCATGTTAATTTATTGAAGGATTTTTTTTCCTAAAAGGAACAGAAATAGGAATACCTTAGAGCCTAGGAGAAACCACCTCCTTTATAAGGACAAACGATATCATCAGAAATCTAGTGTAGAAAGATACTCCCTAGACAATCCCAAATGCTCTCTAATATATCTGGAATCTGGAGATGCTTAGACTCTAGAGTAAGAGTCCTTCAGATCTGGACAATTATATGTTTAAACTTGCATTTTTATTTATTTATTTATTTTTATTTATTTCCCCATTTGGAGGGCAAATCCTGGCACAATTGCACAGCCTTCAGATGTTTTCAGTGCTGCCAGCAAAAGTAGATCCGATGTCCCCTTTCCATCACTGTCCTTCTGCCCTGCTGGTACCTGCTGCCCGTCAGAATCCCTGTCTCAGGCAACAGAGTCCCATGCTCAGCACAAGTGGATTTCAGTGTCAGTCTGGACTAAAATGAGGCATCACTATTTGTATGGGTTCAGCCAGGTAGCTTGTAGCTCTTGCCAAACCATATTGGTCCATGGCCCCACGATGCCTTGCAGGAGGAGATGGAGTGGTATGTCCAGATGTTATCCTTTCCAGCACCCTGCTAGAGAAATGGTTGCCTGATGCAAACTTTGGCTGTGACCCCAAGACTGAAATATGATCCTGGGACAAACGTCAAGGGTCACAGTTGTGCCAGAAGAATAAATACATAAATAAATAAATATGTAAATAAACTTCAAACCTCTTCTTCTCAAGGATCTCCATGACACATCATTCCTGATGCACCATTGCCCCCAGACCATGTTCAGATGCTCAAACACCTTAAGTGTCTGAGTTACTGATGAAGGTATTATCAGACACCAGAAAGTTGTACCTGACAACAATAATTTCTGTAAGGACTACAAATTTCTTTAGAAGACTTCATCAGCTAAGCTTTGACACCTCATAGCAAAACGGTTGTGGCATTATCTGTCATACTTTGGCCTCTGAGCCAGACTTGCTGTGGTAAACTCCTTTTCCAGGAAGCAAATGTGTTTGACTGTTGGGAAGCAGAGATATACAAGAAACTGTACATAAATCTGAATGTTAAAAAAATTTTTTTAGCCACTCTCTTTCAGGACCTGACAGAAACATCCATTTTCTTTTTGAGTGGAAGCAGTGGGCACAAACAGCAAACTTCCCGTCTCCAAAACCCCATTACCCTCACCAAGAACCTGAAACCACCAACTGATAGCCTTATTTTCCAAGGCACAGCTGTGTTCAGTCTCTTGGAGACTGCAACAGCCAGATTTGCAAACTCAAGTGAAATTACGCTATTTCTTGGTCTTGTAGAAGTTGAGTTCAGGCTCTCACTTGAACCTTGATAAGTCTGGTTGTCTTCAGCACAGCAAAGTGATCACCCTCCAATGGAATGACCTTGGGAGATGGCCTGCAAGCAGGGTGCACATTTTGACAAGAGGTAGGTGTAAGGCAAATTCAGGTGAATTCAGAGGAATTTCATCTCTTTGCCCAGCTGAAGGCATCTGTGCTCTCCCAGCAGGAGTATGGAACTCCCAGGGGAGCCAGCAGGAAGAGTCAGCTCTTGCTGGCTGGCTGGGTGGACATACTTAACGACATACATACTGTGTAGTGTTGCCTCACTGCAGAAATCTAGGAAGGCACTTGCAAAAAAGGAAAGGAGAAGGAAAAAAGGGTTATTTTGAGCTAAACATTCTCACAGAAACATAATGCACTGCAAACCACTGCTCACTTCCCTTTGGTTTGCCTAAGCACCGCAGCCAAACAGTGCGACAAACGCACTGCAAAGAGAAGACAGGGCTTTTTTTTTTTTTTTGTAGCTCTCCGTTTTTCTCTCCCTCTTTTCCTATCATATTGAATCATCAGGGTGTGAAATATAATAAAGCACTGTACCATTCAATCTGTCGGCTGTACCTTACAGGTGTACTCCAGGTAAATATCCCCTTGGCTGGTGAAAAATGAGCTTACCTGAAACAGATGACTTTGATGAACTTCAGTAGCTGGGCCTCTATCACTCTTTTCCAATTGGCTTCCCCAGCAAAGCATGGTTACCCCACACAAATTTGTCTTAAAGAAGGAAAGATATTCTCTAATTCACTTTGTTCCCAGCGACTTGCCCCCCTCGCTGACGTCTTCACTTCATCTGGCATTTCATAAAAGTATAAATGGCAGGGCTTGTCATCTCTTTCACTGGGCAACTTTGGGAAATAAATTAATTATTTACCAGCCTATCGCACGCCCCATTGCTTTGATAAAACTGGAATATAAATAAAAATGACCATGTATTAAAAGGTGCCATTTTCTGGATGCAGCAGTGGCAGGTACAGTATCACAGCAAAAGCTCCTGCTTTTCCCCACCACCCTCCCCAGGCAGTCCCTGCTCAGTGGCAAGCAGGGGCTGATAGCAGAAACAAAGCAGAGACCTATGCAGATAAGATCCCTGTACCTGTAAGGGCTTTCACTGCTGACCATTTTAATTTTAGATAAGTGCCGAATGCCTCTTTACTCTCAAAAACAAGAACATCTAGAAGATTAAGTCCTGTCTGACTAGTAGTAATCCAGGGAAGCCATTCCAAATGGTTTGGAGGTATGTTCTCTTTGATGGCTCTGTGCTGATTTCTAATTTTGTTTGTTAATTTTTTGTTCTTTTCTCAGACAGACTTCTCAAGAGGGCAGGGAAAGGCCAGGAGATGTCTTGGGGGTGACAGGGAACAGAGAGATGCTGTTGTGGGCAGTGGTGTTGGCTGGATCCTCAGTAGAAAAGTCACAAATCCACTCCTGCAAGGCCAGAGGGTGCAGGCCAGGGAGTAGAGTGAGGTATTTCCCCCACTTTTTCTTTCAACAACTCATTTGGGTGAAAACACATTGTGATTGCCCGAGTAAGACTGTGACTTGGGGAATACGTGTGGTAGCTTCCCTTTTTGCCTGAGTATTTTTAGAAGTTTCCTTGAGAAGTACAGAAAACCTCACACATCACAAGAGGGATTGGCTGGTGTGGTGGCAGGGAATGATCCTTCCACTGAAAAACCATTTTGTACATCATTAATGGTCATCTGCAGTAGAATGTACTGCTTTTCCTCTTTAAATGAGTTACAAAAGTTAATTACTTCATCCTTAGATGCCTTTAAGAGGGACAAATACACTATTTCCTTTTGTTCACTGGAAATCGTGAAGGTGATGACAAGACTTGTCCACAATCATGAAACCAAAATTTTAAACCCTTGAGTAATTGCACAGATCACAACACCCCTCCTGATTCTGTGACTATTCTGTGACTCTTAATGCTGGGTTGCTGATGTTGGGTGTCATCTCCCATGGAATAGACAGAGTTTATAGATTTTACTCTTTCATTTCTCTCTCCCACATGGCTAAGAGAAGAAAATTGAGGCTGTGGGCATCTGAGTTTACATCTTTCCCACACTGGAATCTTTGGGATAGTGGGGTGTGTTTTCTAGAGAGGCAGAGGTACTGAGAGGACTGGACAGGCTGGGTCAGAAGATGAAGCATTTTGGGGTGGGAGACCCCT
>NW_008240031.1:1928989-1949636 GCF_000691975.1 Corvus brachyrhynchos | reverse complement strand
CCCCAACCCCCCCCTCTTTTCTGAATTTGGAAACAAGTAAACTCTGTTCCACTAAGTGGCTGAAAAGGCAGAGAAACAAGGCTGTTAATGGGGCTCCACAGGAGTTTGTGCATGAAGACACCGAGTTACTTTGGAAGATATAACAAAGGCAGGATGTGAAAGGATGCCCAGAGGAGAACTTCCAAAAATCATCAGAGCAAAAGCAAGGTTATTATATCTACTTAAAAATTAAGTGCTCTGTAAGGTGGCCAGGAATGATATTTCCCATCCCTTTATAAAATTTGTCAATGCCCCAGTAGACCCAAACCATTAAACAGAGTTTCTCCAGGACCAGAAATAACCTCACCAATCTCAGAAACTTCCCTTCTCATTGAATCCAGTTCTGTCCTGAGTGTACCTCAACATTTTACTTCAAGTCTTATTGTTTGTAATTCTGCAAAGCAGCAGGCAGGGAACAGAAGCCACAAACTCTATTCAAACTGGAATGATTACAGCAAAACTCTGTTCTGGTTTAAGTTCTTATTTTTTCTTTCCCAGTCATCATGGAACGGATTAATCTGAAACCACAGCCCAAACTAGGATATGTTTTAAAAGCCTTCAGAGCAGAATTGCACTCATGTTCAGTGCCTCAGCTTTTTGCTTCAGGCCAGGGTTTATTTGTGTCATCCTCCTTCTTCCTCCTTTTTTTTCTAAATGTACCACCAAGTAGTAAAAGCACCATCCATGTTTCAGATGCATGCAAAATAAACTATAGAAGGAAAGTGGCAGATAAATTTAACGAGCTTCAGGCCAGGGTTTATTTGTGTCATCCTCCTTCTTCCTCCTTTTTTTCTAAATGTACCACCAAGTAGTAAAAGCACCATCCATGTTTCAGATGCATGCAAAATAAACTATAGAAGGAAAGTGGCAGATAAATTTAACGAGCATTAAAGTTATATATAATTTAAATATGTATAAAATTATTTGGTATATCGATTAGAAAATGGGCTGTTGACCATTTAAAGGCAACAATCAATTTCATAGTTCACAGGTCAGGTCAAGTTTCATTCTAATGATCTAAAAAAGCAAATAGCATTAGGAGATAATGAACTCCACAGGATTACAGATGTGATCTATAGCTCTGCTGTGGCACAAGACCCAGAAAATGAGAGAGGGCATCATCTGAAGTGCCCTGGCCCCCACAGACTAAAACCATGTTTTTATAACTTGGCAAGGTGTCAATTTATGATGTAATCAAAGGCAGACGATGGAATTACTCTGCTCCTAAAACCCCACATGGTTAGGCTCAATGTCATCAATGAGCAAGGGAGGTAGATCCCCATTAATGTGGTCTACAAAGTTATCTTCCCTGTTCTGGTAAGTGAATGTCAGGCATACCCACCCTGTTAATCAAAGGGAGTTGATAGCCCTCACTGCTCCCACCGAGGGGTTGGGTTACACCAGGGAAATACTGCAGGGCTGCCACAGGGCTGTTCCTGGTGCACTGCTGTACAGCAGAGCAGCTTCCCCAAATCTCAGCGAGGGAAGAAGGAAAAAGAAATCTGTGCATAGAGAGAGAGATGAATTTGTGTCCATATCCATGTAAATATACGATTTTGTGTGTGTGTGTGTGTGTGTGTGTGCATGGGTAAGCATATTTTTGTTGGGATGTGGAAGAAAGAGGCCATTTGAACTTCTAACAAGAGGAGAAAGGGTCAGTGATGGGTATATTTCTTCACAAAGTCACAGAGTTGTTAGGTTTGGAAGGGACGTCTAGAGATCCTCCAGTCCAAATCCCCTGCCAAGGCAGGGTCACCCAGAGCAGGTCACACAGGAACGCATCCAGGTGGGTTTGGAATGTCTCCAGAAAGGGAGAATCCATGCCCACCCTGGGCAGCTGTTCCAGGATTTTGTCACCCTCAACATAAAAGAGGTCTTCCTCATGTTGAGGTGAAACTTCTTGTGGTTTAGATTATGGTGATTTAAGGATATTTAGCAGTTACTTTGCAAAAAATTGTTGGTTTCCTGAAGAGCCATCAGCTTTTCGCCTGGATCTTAAACTTTCAAATTCACATAACCTAGAGAAGAGGAGATTCAGAAGTGACCTTATCACTCTCTAAAACCCTCTGAAAGGAGGTGGTTGCCTCCTTCTCCCAGGCAACAAGTGACAGGACAAGAGGAGATAGACTGAAGCCGCGCTAGTGGAGATTCAGGTTGGGTATCAGGAGGAATTTCTTCACAGAAAGGGTGGTCAGACATTGGAAGGGGCTGCCCAGGGAGGTTTGGAGTCCTCATCCCTGGAGGTGTCCAAGGGATGCCTGGAAGTGGCACTCAGTGCTCTGGGCTGGTGAAAAGGTGGGGATCGGGCACAGCTTGGCCTCAACAACCTCGGAGGGCTTTTCAAACCCCAATGATTCTGTGATTCTATAAATCCTCAGTCCATATCCTCTGAACCACATGACCAGAATTTTTGTATCCCTACGTTTTGCTTTGCCTCAGAATTTGAATGGAGTATAAAATCCATCTAGGTTTGGGATTGGAATAGGCTGGTTTTAAATCCAGGGGTGATATTTATATAATCTTGTTATCCCATTTCCACCTCTGGTTGGGATGCATGAGAAATTTGGCAGTTTCTGAGTGGGTGCCTGAAATGTGAGGTAATCCTGAAGAAAGATGAGGCAAGATTCCTCTGAGCATCCATTGGACAGCAGCAAAGGAAGAAACTCCAGTGTTGCCAAGAGGACATGAGAAAGGTTTTCCACCTTTTTAATTGTGAAGGTGCCTTGAACACCCGTGAGCCTCTCGAATGGCAGTCAGTGCCTGCATTTCAACAGCTGGGTCCCACTGCAAGTGTTTATGCAGATTCTATCAGCTGGGCATATGACTTTTCTGTCTTTGTGATCAGCCCACATCACTGCCTTGAGCTTCTTCAAGCAGCATTCACTTCCACACTGCTGTGTCTGCTCGGCTGTTGCGGTGTTAATGGTCTTACTTGGATTATTAATTGGGCTCATTAGACTTATTTTCTTCTTTAATATAATGAGTGTGTAAGCACTAAACTAAGAGGCATAAAACTTGATAAATGAGAAAACTGGATAATTGCACAGCATCAGTGCTGTGTTCGTAGGAGCCTTGTTAAAAAAAAATGGAAGAGGGAGAAAGACAGAATGAAAGCAGGTAAAACAGAGAAATAAAAGTATCTAGAAGCAGCCTTGAGCATCATCCTATGCTCTCCTTGCATATCAGAACAAGTCAGCTTGGTTGGGATACAGGCCCCTCAAGTAACACCTCAAAGCATTTTTGCTGAGAGGGTGAGACACTGGCACAGGTTTCCAAGAGAGATGGTGGATCCTCATCTCTGGAAATATTCAAGGTCAGGCTGGATGAGGCTTGGAGCAACCTGGTCTAGTGGTTTTTGGACTGAATTTTGGACTTTGCAGGAAGGGACCTGCAAAGACTCCTTCCAGTTTAAACCTTTCTGTGATTCTATGACTTCAACCCAGTTTTTACGTCTCTTAGTGGTAAGAACATATAGGATGTAACTGCAGATGGCTGCTCTAGTTCAGCACAGTATATAAGCATATATTGAAAACTAAGCATGGATGAACTCACATACATACAGAATAGGGTCCAATTCAGCATGGGGGTTAGACTAGATGACTTTAGCAGGTCCCTTCCAACAAAAGCTATCCTGTGAGTATGATCTCGTACATCCAGAGTTCCCATAGATCCTCAAGCAAATGGATAAATGAAGAATCAGCCCAAACCTCTTTACTGACAAAAGAAAAAATATACAAAGGCAACCATAATCCCAAAGGCAAAGAGAAAGCAAAGAAACTGAAGATGGTGGACCTACAAGAATATGTGTGTTCAGAACCAATCTACCTATGAATGATCTTGCCAAAAATCTTAGGCAAAAATGTGCTTCAGCTTATTCCAGCACAATGGTGAGAAACCAGTCCTGTGAAGCTGTGCTGTTCATTGTAGTCCTGGATCATTGCTTATCTATTCCAATAGGCAAGAAATACAACGGCTAAATTATAATTATGTACGGTACACAGCAGTGTTAGCAAAATAACATGATGTCTGCTACATTTCCCATCATCTTCTTAGGAGGTACAGTGAGCTGCAGGTTTGTAACAATCTTCTGTTTCCTCACCTCATTAATCTCCCGAAGCGGAGAGAGAGCAATACAAGCAGAGGGAGCCCAGAAATGTATGTACATTACCGAATTAACCAGGCATGTAATTAGTGCTCAGGTGCTTAGTCAAGGAAGAAACATGCAGGATTATTTAGATTTGGATTTAACACCCCAAAGTTTGAATAGTGGAGGTGGGTTGTATGAGTTTTCCAATCAGCCGCTCCAGCTGTGCTAGAGAAATAGGGATTTGTGCCCTCTTTTCTGCCTCTGGCATTGTGTTGTTTCCCAGCCTTCCTGTTATATATGGGAATATATGAAAGTGAAGCATGCAGCATGTCACAGACCCCCCTAGGAATGGGAGCACACTTCTGTCCACCAAGGGACATGGACAGTGCTGCTCACCCCAACAAGGGAGTCTGGCATGACCCAGTAAGACCTGAATCCTTCTCTGCTGGCTGGCAATAAGAAATGCAGTGCAGGTGAGGTTGAGGTATATTTTCTCATGTTCTCAAGGGCTTCTGCTTTGACAGGGTAGATTATCTCTGTTGTGGTGCCTTCTGATTGACACCTCCCGAAAATCTCCTGCTTAAAGTGCATTTAGTGTCTATGGGGACCTGAAGGCAGTTGAGTTCTTCTTGTCCCACAGGGCACCCACATAGTTTTGGAAGTGTGCCCTGGGATCCTGGGTGTGTGATACAGCTTGACACTGAGCTTGCCCTGCTGTGAAGTGCATTTTTGGTTCTGCAGCACCCTCTGTTTCTATCTCACTTCTGGTGAACATTTTGCAATCTCAACCTGAACTACATTGAGTAGAACTGGCCAAAGTGCGCATCCCAACCCACAGAAACCACAAACAGCTGGGAATCATAGAACAGTTTGAGTTGGAAAAACCTTTTAAAGCTTTTCTCATTCCACCCCCTGCCATGGGCAGGGACACCTTCCACTATCCCAGGTTGCTTCAAGCCTTGTCCAAACTGGCCTGGGACACTTCCAGGGATGGGGCAGCTGCAGCTGCTCTGGGCCCCCTGTGCCAGGGCCTCATCACCTCATTGTGAAAAACTTCTTCCTTGTATCTCATCTAAATCAATCCTCCTTCAGTTTGAAACCATCACCCCTGCCCTATTGCAACAGGCTCTGCTAAGAAGTTTGTCCCCATCTTTATTGTAAGCACCGTTTAAGTACTAAAAGATCGCAACAGGGTCTCCCTGGAGCCTTCTCTTGTGCAGCTGAACACCCCCAGCTGTCCCAGGCTGGCTGCAGAGCAGAGGGGCTCCAGCCCTGGAGCATCTCGGTGGCCTCCTCTGGACTGGCTGCAGCAGCTCCAGGTCCTTCTTATGATGGAGGCCCCAGAGCTGCTCCTTGTGCTGTTGTTCCCCAGGGCTGGGGCAGCTCTGCAGGTGGGGTCTCCCCTGAGCGGGGCAGAGGGGCAGAATCCCCTCTCTTGACCTCCTGCCCACATGTGAATGATCAGCTTTGCCCCATAACTCATTTCCAAGCCTTATCTAGTCCAGTTTTCACTACTTCTAGGCCAACTCCTCAATCCATCCTCTGGATACCCACATATCTACACCATCCCATTCAGGCATGGGGCTCTGTGTGCATTTTCATGCTGGCCTGGATAAGCACACTGAGAAGCTGAATTGCAAATGGTAGCCTTGAGTTACATTTATGTAAACACCACCGAAAAACAGAGATAAGGGAATGAGGCACATTCCTGTACATTGGCTCTCTGGGGTTATTTGCTGCTTGTGGCTGGTGAATGAGAAAGAGGGCTCCCTGGAACAGCAGCACGATGATAAAATTGTGATGAAAATACTTTCTGTATTGCTTTTCATTGAAATATTGCCCCTTGGCAGGAAGCAGATTGGTAACATCAGCCAGCAGGAGTAGAAAGCGGGTCTTAACATCCTATAAGCTCATCATGGCAAACTCAGGCCGTGATGTGTTTGGTGAACAGCCCTCATGTGCCTAATTTTGAAAGTTCAGAGAGACGTTTGGCTAGAGAAGTAAAGGAAATGCACATGCGTGAACTGCAGAATTTGTAGGAACAGGCTTTTGTTGTGTAAAAGACATCCAAGATTGTCAGGAAAACAAGGTCAAATCCATTAGAAAAGAGTAACTTAAATATTTCTCCCAGAAAATCTGTATTTTCCTAGAAGCGGGCACAGAAAACTTCTGGGGGTTTTTCTAACTCCATAGCTGGGAATTCAATTACATCTTTGGGAAAAAGTTGTGCTAATGACAAATCTCAAAGCAAACTTTAATTTATAGAGACCGTGCCTGGTGCAGGATTCGTTATGGCTTCAACATGCATCAAATGATGTCTGCACACACATGTACATACACACATTCCCCATAATGACCTGATAAAAATAATTTTAAGCAGCTAGATTAAATAAGGCCTAAATAAATGATGATTTTATGTGAATATGGCTAAACTTCCACCATCTATAATTTTGGTTACAATCACAGAATACTTACTTTCCTTCGCTTGCCTCCCATAAGAAATATTTCTGCTGGAGTAAGGTTTAATTTTCATTCCAATTTTATTTTTATTCTTATTTCTATTTCTTATGTAGAGATGAGGCAGTGGGGGACCCATTACACCCAGGGTGTAATTCCAAGGCAAAACCCTTGCCTCATGCTTATGCTCTCAAATCTTGTCATCTCTGCTGGTAAAACAAGCAGGATTAGCACACGATAAGACCAGTGGAGATAATAATTACACTGGCTATGAGCGAACTCCAGAACCACGGAATAAATCCCCAAACAATTATTAAAATGGCTCAATGCATTACACAAATTGGAAAAGATTGGGACATTTTTGGGAGGGGCGAAGGGAGGTAAGACACATTATTTAAGTGTTCTTGTAAGCCTTCTAAGATATTAATGTTGCAAAGCTTCTTATGAATATTTAAGAACATAAAATGGAGATACACTTCAGCCCAGCATTACCACAGAAGCCTGTAATACAGTTGAGTCCACTTAAGAAGGCAATATCTGACATCCATGACAGATTTAAGCATGATAAGGCAAAGGTCATGTTTATAGCTGAAAAGTCCATGCAAACTAGTTAAATACTACTGCAGTTAGCTCCATTGTAGTTATTTTATGTATTGATATATGCATTTATAGAATTTTCTTAAAGATTCAACTTTGCCTCCAGCTGCCTGTACTTTTGAAAACACTTTAAAAAATACTTATTATTAAATTATTTGATGTTTTATGGATAAAGGACAAAAAGGAAAAGAGCTTTATTTCTTGCTCTTTCCGGAGCTGCCTGGGAGATACTCCCTAATGTTGGTACCACTAGGACTGGTTTAAACACAACTTTTCAAAGGAGAAGGTTTTATTTGAGTAAAGGAATGGGTGCCAAAATTTTTCTTCAGAGACTCTATAACACTCATAAAACCTAAGACAAAAATTTTACCTCACATTACATTTTTTTCCTCTGTTCTTAAAGAAAATATTTTCATGGAATCATAGACTCATAGAATATGATTAAAGAAATTATTTTAATTTATCAGGTGTAGATTTTGATTAATTTCCTTCACTTTTAGTTGGTATCTACCCTTAGAGAAATACAACATTTTTCTAACTAACTGCGATATTCACCGTGTTTGTTCTAAATGACTAAATCACTGTGTCTAGTTAAAATAGCCACCAGGATATTCCTGTTTTACAGACTGATGAAAACAATTGTGGTTATAGAAATTTTTATATTCCCTTCAGCAAAAGTGATTCTAACTGCCCAGAGAACATTGGATGACTTTTTTTTTAAACTTTTAAATGAGAAATAAACTTCAAAACAAAACTAAAGGATCAAAACCAGAAGTGGCCTCTGAAAAAGAGAAAAAATACCAATAAAGCTGTTGTATTTTACAGGAAACTTGACTGTAAGAGAGCTTTATAAACAGCAGATGGCTCCCATATAGAAGAGGCTGAGCAATCTGAGCAAACAATAATCAACATGAAAAGCAAAGCTGAGTTTGACACACGGGGAAATTTAAGACACTGAAATTAAAAGATATATTGGAACATACTGTAAAGAAAGATAGAAATGCCTCTGTTTTGGTCGTTTGGGTCTTGATAGCATCTCAGGTTGTCATGAATACTTACATGGTGAAAATCTTTGTGGTGGAAGACTATACCTAATACCCTTACAGGTCATGGGATCTCAGAGCCCTGCTTTTACTTTTCTATCACCTGTGCATCTACAGATTATACAGAGATGATTACTAAGGAGTCATGGTTTAGGACAGCCCTGGTGCTCTTATTGGGATATAGAACTGTTGTCACCACTGATAATGTCTCCTGTGCATGGCTACTCCAGTCATGAGCACTTCTGTCCCTATGAGGTATCAATTTCTCCCTGGAGAATATGTCCCGTGGATAGTATAATAGAATCCTGGAATGGTTTTGGGTTGGAACGGACATTAAAGACAATCTTGCTCCCCCCCCCTGCCACGGGCAGGGACACCTTCCACTATCCCAGATTGCTCCAAGCCCCATCCAACCTGGCCTTGGACACTTCCAGGGATCCAGGGGCAGCCACAGCTTCTGTGGGCACCCTGTGCCAGGGCCTCAGCACCCTCACAGGAAAGAATTTCCTCTTCTCATGCAATCTATAGCTCCCCTCTTTTCGTGTAAGACTCTTCCCCCATGTCTTGTCACTATCTTCCTCTGTAAGAAACTACTATTAGAAGTAGTTTTCCTCAGTGTTAAGTATCTTAGTAAGAATGGAATATTGAAGTGGGAAAATTGTATCAGACCTTGCCTTGAAAAAAAAGGACGGAATGTGCAGAAAGAATCTTGGTTTTGTCTCAGTGGTTCTCCCCTGTACAGACCAATCGAGCCACGGACGAAAAATACCTAAGCAGCTTCTATTTTTTGACATTTTCCAGTGTTTTTTCTAAGGATCCAAGGAAATTTCAGGTGACAACAGGGATATCACATGCACAGCTATCATACCAAGCTAGTTTCAGAAAGCTCTGTTTGCCACATATTAACTGCAAGATTTCTGGCACATGTATTTTTACAACGTTTATTAAAAGGGCACGTAGACAAAGAAATAAAAAACAATTAAGAATGGTAGAGAGGAGGGAAGGCAGAGTGGAGAGGGGAGTGGGGACAGAGAGGTTGGTTTCTCCCCTTTCCAGGCTAACCTCCTACAGGGATGTGTAATGAACCAGTTCCACAGAACTCTCCCAATTGGGCTCCTATTTTTCCAGGGTTTGCTGAGGACTGTGTGTGATCCTTTACTTCACACTCAGATGCACGGGTCTATTAGACCAGCCTCTGTGCTGTTGGATGAAGGATTTATTTTACCAACATAGCAATAAAAGTAGTGTTTTGCAACCAGTAAAGCACTGAGGAAGCCCTCTCATTCCATCTGGCAGTAGTTGTGTTCCCTGAAGATATGACCTGCTCCTCAGGTGACCACGTTAAAGCAGATAGAGTCCCTCCTGTGACTTGGTCTTTTCCAGCTTTATCATCAACCCAAAAGCTGGAAATGATAGTGACTGAAACAGATGTATGAGAATTGTTCCCTTCTTTTAAGCTCTGATTCAGTTCAGTAGGAGCAGAGTTAATTTTGTAGGACTGAAATAAATGAGATGGAAGGTCACAGGGCTAAATGTTTTCCACAGCCTCCTACCCTGCATTGCTCCATTTCACTGTGTGTCTAGGATGTTAGTTTCCTGTTTTGCCTCCTATTTTGACTTCTTAAGTTTGTGCCACTAGGGATCAATAGGAATCTGTATTTTGTAGCTGCTGTCTTGGAGAAATAATACAATTTGCCTCAAAACCTAGAGTGCATTTCAGCCACAGACTACAGGGATAGCACAACTGAAATAAAATCTTTGTGTCCATTCTTTTCTTTTATTAAGACATTCTGTAAGGTAGAAAAAGTCTCTATTCAACATTTCTCCTTAAGGATGCTAGAGATTATCAGATGTTTTTATGTCCTGATTCCAGTGGTTTAAGAACCTCTTGTGAATACTGGGGTAGAAATGCATGAAAATTATATTATTTCTATAGCAAGTTACAGACATAATCCTTGGGAAGAAGATGGAATTAAGCTAAAATAGAGTTATAGAACAGTTTGGGTTGGAAGTGGCATTAAATATCATCTATTTCCAACCTCCCTGTCATGGGCAGGAACATACCACTTCCATATGTAACTATATTTTCTAAGGACCAACATTTTTTCATTTTTCTGCTGAAGAGGAGCTTCTTGGCTGTAGCTGGAGGCTGCTACATAAACATAGATGAGGCAGGTGGTGCAAAACATCTCTTTGCAAAGCCAATGGCCATATCCACTAAATGATCTGAGCCAAGCCTAGGCTTGCTGTTTAAATTCTTTGATGTATAGAGTTTCCTTCTGGTTTTGGTGGTTTCATAGCTTTCATTAATGGGCAAACAAGATCTGAAGAACAAGACTCAAGGAATACATTTGGAAAAAGTATTTACTTCTACCCCACCTTATGTTGTATCCCCAAAGATTAGTGGGGTCAGGGACTGGTCTAGAGAAAATGAATCAATCTCACTTGGTACCATCGTAGCTGTTCCTTGACCTATCAATCAGGCACAGACAGTAATTATTTGTTGTGGTGACCAGACAACTCATTGGCTGTTCTGACATGATGTTAATCTTTCCCACTGTCACTGTTTACTGAAACCTGCTGACAGAGGAATTAAGGAACCAAAAATCTGTGTGTTTACAAAGGATTAGCATTAGAAACCTCCTCTGAGGACTGAAGAATCTTCTGCTTAGTAGAAGAGCTGAACTGTACTGGAGCTATGGACTGTCATATTTCAGTGAGAGAAGAAAACATCTCTGGAGTGCAACCTTACAGCTATTTAATCACAAAGTCCTTTACTATCTTTTGTTTACACGACACCAAGACATTCCAAGTCTAGGGCTTGGAGCTCGGCTGTCTCATTCCAAGCTTTCCCAGTTGCAAATTAGTTGTGCTTTACTTTCCAAGTTGATTATCCTCACGATGTTGCCTTGGTGCCTGATCCAAGCCCTGCTGAAGTAAATGGGAACCTTTCCATGGACTTTGATAGTTTTTGGATGAGGCCTTAGCTATCTCTGTAGCTATTAGGAGAGGCACAAGTTGTGCAATGAAGTGCAGGTGTTTTTGCTGCTGGGAGGAAGACCTTCTACTGTATTTAACGTTGTTTAATTAATTGAGTCCCGAGGTATAGAGTGGGCTTATGTTCCCAGAAAATGCATTAGGGTAACACAGCACCTTCCATTTGCAGCAATCCAAATATAATATTAAAGTTTTATGTTTATTGAACCAGGTCCAGGAATCTGCGTGCAGGAGTGCTTCACCTTCCCCTGGAATGCAGCCTCCTTTGGAGCAGAACGCAGCAATCACTTCACAAGGACAGAAAAAGAGTGAAGCAAAAGGTATGAAACCTCGGTGAAAGCATTAGGTTTATGATGTGGGCTGTCAGTAAAGGACCAATGCAATAAAAGTAGCCAGAATTTTCCCAGTGCCTTGACCTTGCTGACGTGTTGTGAGGGCTTTGTGCAGCTACCGTGTGGTTGATCCAAGACATCACACTTCCAACAGCAGAATTATCTTCATGTTATGTCGGAAAACTTAGGCCAAGTGCCCACATTTCTGAAGCTAAATAGTCAGGGCCAGCCTGGCATGTCTTCCTAGTCAATGGAAAGAAAGAGGTGCTTTCTGAGGAGTGATTCAATTTGGTTGGGTCAGTCTGCCCTTGAAGTTGCCTCTTTCTCTTCATTGACTGGAACAGAGCCCAGCTGACTGATCTGAGATGTCATTCAGGTGTGAAAGTGAGATAAATCCCACCTTGAGCTAATGAAGCCTTGTGGGAAGTCTGCCTTAAAGTCCTTTGGTGCCTCTAGCTCTGAGGTGACCTGCCAAAGTGAAGAAGGATTTGTGAAATATTCTTTAAACTGAGTGAGGGGAGAGGCTTGGCTTTGAAAATCTGTAGAAAAAGAGAAAATCCACAGGCTTAAAAAGGAAGAACCAATTTCTGCATTGTCAAAAATCTTTTACAGACTCAGAATAACAACAGCAGAAGGCGATGACCTGGAATGACTCAGGGGCTCCGTGGGGAAAGGAGCAGTGTGTACTCCCAGAAGGAGATGAGAGCCAGAGCAAGGTGGGTAGTGAAAACCCAGGCACAGGATGGTGGGTGGCTGTCAGATGGCTGAGAAAGCAGCTGGAAAAATATTGTAGACCAAATTGCTATGGTTTAGCCCTGTGCAGGAGGAGTCTGAGGCCTGGGGGAAGCAGGGAGAGAGCAAAGGGAGAGCAACAGAGGGGTTTGGGGTATTTGGCCATGGCCATGGGCAAAACAGGCATAGCTGAGATAAATTGCAGCAAAGAGACCTTTTTTGAGGCTGTAAACCACGTTTAGAAGGAGTCCAGCCACAACAGAGCATTTCTGCAGATGTTAATTGCTGCTTTGGTGGGGCAGAGCAATCCATTATTTGGGTTGTGCTAAGATATATGAGAAGACCTCTTAATCAGATTAAATGTACTTCCTTGAGCAGAACAACCCAGCCACCCCTGCTCAGTGATATTTATTCACCTAAGTCATTAGGTGGCAGAGTTCAGATTTCCAAGTGCATGTTTGGTATAGACAAGTCAATATGTTTTTGTTTTTTTTCTTAATTTAACTTCTTGATTGACTTATTATGTACATTGGCACTTTTAAGAGCTTCAAATAAAACACAGTGAGAGTTCAGAACAAATGTAAATGGCCTAAAAGAAAAGAAAAAAAAAATCCTCTAATCTTTTTTAATGGCTATAAAACGTGGGAAGGATATATCATAAGCTCCCCGCATGGGGTCCTTGTCTGCGTTCAATCCAGTATTGTAATTTAGACATGACTTTTTATTTAATTTCTGACTGAGAAAGGGAAATTAGAAAACAACATTATCTCAGCTGCTCCGTTATAATGAACAATATTTCACAGTGCCAGTATAAGTTACCTTAAGAACTTATTTTATGAGACAAACATTGGCTGAATTCCACAAACAACTGGGTTTTCTGGTGTCTTTTGTCTGCTGAAGAGCCCAAACTTAAGTAAGGTTTTTAATTGTAAATAAACCCATCATTATGGTGACGTGTGTGTTACATGGGTGTAACATGTGGACCTCTGCAGTGATGGAAGTGATGATGGTAGGCTCTGGGTTAGAACCAAGGAATTAATTCCTTCTGAAGTGCAAACAGAGACTGTTTTGTTTCATGCTAAACACTGTTTTCTGACTTTTTCTTCTGGAGTATGTACCTATGCTTGTCTCCAGCGGCACTTGATATATAGGTATGACAGACACCCATGGAAACACCTTGTGATCTTGGTTTTTAGAGAGGTGTAGACTGAAAAATTTAAAATTCAGGATTCAGTGTTGAAAAAGATGGAGAGAGGCACACAGATAGCAGGGCAAGGTGGAGATATGACTGCCTTGAGCACGCTCAGGTCGAGGCCACAGCAAATCTGCTCCTAACAAACTCCTCCAAATATTTCCAAGAACACCAGCCCCAGGGTAGGAAGCTGCCTTGGATGAGCAACTTTTTTGTTTTCAGACAATGTAAACCAACCTTCTCTGTTTTTCACTGCTGTGAAATGTAGACCATTGATATAAAATACTGACTTTGGTTGTTTTTCCTATGGGGAAATCCCAGACTGGGATTATGCAGCTGAATGTTTATTTATCTGTAAATAACACATTGTCCTGTTAATCTCTCTATCTGTTTTATCAATTTTTAAGTCATGGAGATTTACCCAGTTTGTAATTAACCCTTTTGTATGGCAAAAAGCAGGATAGTCTCTTTTCCCCCAGCCACTAAACACATAATGTTCTGATAAATATTTAAGCAGTAATGAGGGACGTAATGCACAGTAATCCATTAGTGCTGCATTCTGGGGGAGCAGAATGGTGCTAAAATGGATGCTGTAAGTGCTAAAATCCCAGATTGAGCAGAAGGACTTCTGACCACTGTGGGATTTGGCTTTGAACTATGCTACAGGTTGTAAAACCCATTTGAATGTGCAGACACGCTTTCTTTGCCTGCCAAGAAAAGGTTCCTTTAAAGAAAAAACAACAAAAACCAAACACCCCTCTCCCCTCAAATAATAACAAAACCAGCTATCTCTGCAAATGGTGTAGCCAAATATTTTCCAGTCAGAAGACCACCAAAAGCCAAGAGTGAGCAATCAGAGCCTAGACCAGTGGTGAGATAAAGGTGGTGTTGGAGGCATGACCACAACTGGTTCGACTAACATCTAAAACCACGCCGAAGGAGGATCTATGAGAACTTTATCTCTTTGAGTAGCCTTTTCTCCTCTTTCCCCATTGTTTTCTTTGTCATTATGTCTTCCTGTCTAATTACAATCATGTCTATGGTAGTTGCTTTTCACAGCAGGGTCTTGATTCTTGATTCCCAAGAGCAAAGAAAGGTGAGGCTGGATACCAGAACCTTTGTGCTACAGGCAGCCACTGCAGCTGAGATTTGTGCTGACTTCAAAGCAGAATCCCAGCAATATTCTCTCAACTTATCTCTGTGCAGTGAGCAATGGCAAGTGGCTCTGAAGAGATGTTCTGCTGGGGCACAAGGCAGAGCAGGAGTAGTGTCTTCTGCTAAGACACAAAGACTTAGCGTCTTAGCAGAAACTGTTGGGAGCTGATAGAAACCAGGAATGCTTCCTTGAGGTCATGGAAAAGGAAGTTTTCAAGAGTATCTGTGAATTTGCACCTGGACCAATAAACTTTTTTTTTTTTTAATTGTTATTCATTTTACACCTCAATAAAGCTTAATTATAAGTAAGCAGTAAGAAAAGCAGGAGACATGTTCCAATAATATTGCACTTCTCTGAATCATTCCTGTGGGGCTCCAGCAGTTTTGTTACCATGAAGCAAAATAAAACAAATTAAGAAAACTATTCAAAATTCATTTAAAAACATCATCCAAGGAGCATCATAATAAAAGCACAATAAGAGAGACAAGCTCACTTGGCTAATTTCCTTCATGTGCTGCGCATGTTTATAGTGTGTCTCTTAGTATGTTTTAATTAGCATCACAATCATCAACTGGTAACTAACAGCATGTATGGTTCAGGTTGGAGATGCAGGCCACCTCTTTGGAGCAGAAAAGGAGCGGAGGATTTTATATTTTTTCTGCGGGTCAGCAGAGCCTGCTGGCAGAGCAGGGCTGTAAAGCCCTCACTCTTGGCCAGAGGGAATATACTTGAGGAAAGGAACAAAATTTCAGACACTGGACCTTCCATTCCCTGGGATTTCCCATCCCCCGTCCCAACTTTTACCCTTCTGTTCAATGCAGAACTCATGTGGCAGACAACTGCATTGATCACATTGCTCACTGACAGCCTGAAAAACACTTTATTTTTTTTCTTGTGGTTGCAACATCCTATCTGTGAATTTAGTCTCCTCTTGGGTGCATCATAAAGAATCTTGCCTGTTCTCGTTTTCACTAAGGGAAGCAGGTTGCTCAGTTTGCCTTTGGGGTGCCCTCTCTTGTCTTGGAATTTTTTATTCTAAGAATTATTTTATCTCTTGCTGCTTTGGTTTATTTTAGTTTATTTTAAGTGATGCTTCTACCTCCATCTGAGCCTGCTTGGTGGTGTGGGAACCACGTCAGGTACCTGAGGTGTGGTTGAACACAGTGACCTCTTCAAGGCCAGGTTGGATGAGGCTTGGAGCAACCTGGGACAGCAGAAGGTGTCCCTGCCCACTGCAGGGGTGGAATAAGATGAGGTTTAAGGTCCTTTTCAACCCAAATCTTTCTAGGATTCTATGACATGCACTCACTCAGAATTGAGGTGAACCTTTCTTAATCTGATCTTCTGGATCAGAGCTGACCTGCATCTCCTGAGCCTGGGGTGGATTATTTCAGGAAGTCTGTCCAGCTGTGAGCTAGAAATTGCCTCCAAAAGGGAAGAAGAAGATGCAGCTATCATGGATAGATCATGCTTAGTGACCTTGAAAGGTTTTAGGATGCCATTTACTCCA
Organism: Corvus brachyrhynchos; assembly: GCF_000691975.1. Taxonomy (NCBI): domain Eukaryota; kingdom Metazoa; phylum Chordata; class Aves; order Passeriformes; family Corvidae; genus Corvus; species Corvus brachyrhynchos. Next base: position 1,933,494 of record NW_008240031.1, on the reverse strand, counting down.
CCTTTGGGCACTATTCTCATGTCTGGAAAAGCATCGCTTCACCAGGCCACCTACACAAAAGCATACTCAAGTGTGTCTTCCTTGACAGCCCTGTTTAAGATGATTTTCCTCTCCTGACCTGCTTCAGGTACTGCTTCTGGAGCAGTTGACTTTGCTGTGCAGCAGGGATTTGCAGTGTCTTGCAGTGATTCCATCGGTCTTGTGATGTGTGCTCTGAAATGATGGTCTTTGCATCTGGTAAAAGCAGATTAGTGGAGGAAGAAAAGACTTGGCCTTGTTTTTACCTGTTTGCACCTTGTTTTCACCTCACCTGAGGATACTTTTATCTGAATTCTTGGCCCAGCCACTTCCTGTTATTATCGAGGTATCCTGTCTAATTCACTTTTTTCCTTAAAAAAAAAGTCACTTCCCCTTAAGAATATGTTATGAACTGCTGCACTTCAGCAGTGTGATAGTTCATAACAGAATCGAGAGGAGCATGAATTATTGTCAGAGCTACATTACCAATGTGTAATCTGCAGCATTGGTTAATTTGTTTTGATATTAAAGTTTTAATAGGAAATATAATTTGATTGCATTTTAAAAATAAAAACTGATTTTCTGTATTACAGAAAAATATTATGAATAATAAGCAAAAAAGGGGCTAATATAACTAGGCATTTCTATTAACAAAATGAATATGTTTCATACGCTCTCTGTGTACTAATTCAAGTCATCTGATGCCAGTTTGAGCTGATTTAACATAAACTACAGCCTTGTTCCTTTGCTCTGCATTTTGCAGCACTGCTAGCATTAACTTGCAGATGGGATCAAAGCTGGGCACTATCAGCTCCTCGCACATCAGTTATTGGCACTCAATTATTAACAGCATTAACACCTTGTGCTGCTCTCTCAACACACCAGCAGGGTCTGGTCTGTACTTATAGATGTTTTCCAGCTGGACTCAGAGTAACTAAAGAACCCAACTGTGACAACAATGAGCTCTCAACCTCTTAAATGAGTGTGGGTGGCTCATGCTGGTGGCAACGTGCAGATGTATTTGTTATTAGGATTAGAGCAGGGGAGTGGCAGCTCAGCAAAGGTGCAACCCTGAGTGTGATGAGTGCTTTGGCATGACGTGAAAATGTTAAGGAATTGCTGAGATTGGAAAAGTCCTCTAATGCCATCCAGTCCAACAATTTCCCCAGCACAGGCAAGGCCACCACTGACCCATGTCTCCACGTGCCACATCCACATGGCTTTTAAATTCCTCCAGGGATGGGGGACACCATCAATGCTCTGGGCAGCTGTGCCAGGGTTGGACAACCCTTTCCATGGAGGAATTTTCCCTAATATTCAGCTTAAACCTCCCCTGGTGCAACTGGAAGATATTTCCTCTCCTCCTGTCCCTGTTCCCTGGGAGCAGAGCCCGACCCCCCCGGCTGCCCCCTCCTGTCAGGGACTTGTGCAGAGCCACAAGGTCCCCCCTGAGCCTCCTTTGCTCCAGCCTGAGCCCCTTTCCCAGCTCCCTCAGCCGCTCCTGGGGCTCCAGCCCCTTCCCAGCTCCATTCCCTTCCCTGGACACGCTCCAGTCCCTCCATGTCTCTCTTGTCCTGAGGGGCCCAGAGCTGTCCCCAGCACTGGAGGTCTGGCTTCCCATGAAAGGTCTATTTTAGTCTTTCTTCAGCAATGCTCTCCCATGGGGCCTGGGGAAGAGGCTGAGGAAGAGGTGAACATCCTTTGACTGGTGCCTTCCAGTCTCTAATCACTGCCCAAGCTTCATTGTATTCCATATTTAGCAACTTCCAGTGTATTTCTCTACCGTGCTAGAGCTGAGGCTCCAGAGGGCAAACTGTTGCTGTGGTGTTTTTTCACCTTTAATAAGCTGCTTTGCCCCCTCATAGCTCTGTCCTTACGCTGTGTGACCTTGTTTTCAGTGGTTAAAGACCTCAGGGCACTGTTATTAAAGAATGTGAGCTTAGAGTAATGGAAGGGTAAAAGCTGTCCCATAGCGAGCAGCTGGAGGTGCGTGATCTATTCAGCTTATCAGAAAGATATAGAGGAGAATTGATGAGAGAGTGTATTTCCTTCCTGGATCCTTCCATGGGTACCAAAGGACTCCTTGATCTAGAGGGAAAAGACGTAACAAGAGCTGAGGGCTGGAGCCTAAAGCTGTAAGATATCAAATTAGAAACAAAACACACACTTTTCTCAGTGAGGATAATTAACCATGGATAATAACCATCAGGGGGAAAAGAAGATTTCTGCCTTCCTGATGACTATAAAAAAAAAAAGTCTGGCTTTCTTCCTTAAAAAGAATATTTGAATCAAGAACATGATTTGGAACCAGATCTGTTTGAATGGCTTACATGGAAAGGCAGGATAGTTTTTATACTAGATAGCTAAAAGACCCTTCAGATTTCAGAAAAGTCAGCATTATGCAGGAGCATTTGCATCTGGGATCTTTGCCTAGGTAATTATATTTCACCTGCCTTGATGATTGTCCAGTTTCACTTGCGTTTCATCTGCACCCTATCCTTGACTGGAGACAGAGCCCAGTCTAGGATGGCCCTTATTATTGATCACAGCTTTCCTGGTTCTCCTAAACCAGGAGATGCATTGCTGTTTCCAGTTAACTGATCACTGGGTAATGTTTGTGGGCAATGTTTGTGTGATTCATTGTCTTTGGAAGGGAGGCAAAGTGATACTTTTGGATATAGGAAAGGATTATTAGTGGAGCAGACAAAGAATGCACATCTGATGAAAGTTCTGCACCTTCTGTATTTTTTATTATTATTATTGGTGTCACTATTAATGACCAACAACAGTGACCTCTCGTGTCATTAGCAGCCAGAAAAATGTTCCTTTGATACTATAAGGAGAGGAAAAATTTATTTAGAGCTACATTAAGCCCCTGATCAACAAATTCAGAAGTTTTTCAGGTCAGTATTTCTTCTCAGCTTCAACTCTTTTCTTTTGCTCTGTTTCGTGACAGGAGGAATTTCCAAGATGGGAGGAATTTCCAATTGACATGCATCTGTTCCTACATCTCTGCTAGTATCTTTGAGTGCCTACCTAACTTTGGACACACAGTTGCCAGAGCAAGGAATAAAGAGATTCACCTTTTACAGGGGGTTTGATTTAGCTTGAGAAGTGCCAACTCCAGTGGAAGAACTGGGGATAATTAACTCCTTGTTCAGATGTCTCTGGTAAGAGCTTCATTTCATCTGGTAAGGCTGAGATGAATTCTAGCCTTTCACTACTTACCTCCTACCCTTACACTTCCTTGTCACTGCTGAAAAAAAAAAATGTTTTTGTCCATCTCTAAAATGAATGTTGTCTTTGCTTTTGCCAATCATGGGGAATTATCTTGTCTGAATATTACTTCTCTCCCTACAACATTTTTTTTTTTCCCTTTCTGGCTTGGCACAGGTCATCTCTCTGTTCTCCCTTACAATGAGAAAAGGGTTGGCACCTCTACTCATCCTGAATAAAGGAGCTCATAAAGACCACTGGTGTTGGGGAATGGACATCTGGGGGGATGGATATTTTATTAAGCAGCTTAATTCCTGTATTGATAGTTAGAATTTCTATACTTAACAGACATCCCTTAAATTTTATGGAGTGTGAGACTAATCCTGTCAAATCAAAAGCAATAAATATGAGTGTATAAATATAACGGAGAAGAAAGAATTATATCTTTGTTTATCCTCGTGGTGGAGAAATAAATGGATCCTGTGCAATAATCCTGCATAAAACATGAAAGAAGTCTCAAGCCCATGAGACTTCTCCAGAGGAGTCAATGAGAATGGGTTGTCCTTGGTGGCAATCTGATTGTTTTTTCTCTGATAAGGATGTTGGGGAAGGCAATAATGGACAGGTTAGGGATTGGAATAAGTTTTCCTTATCATAGGTGTCTGAGATGTCTTGAAAGAGGCAGCTGAAGGGGAATATTATAGAGGTATGTGCATTTCTGAAAGGCTTAAGGAATAGGAATAGGAAATAGCTATTGACTATTTATCTTCTCAGATGAACCTGTGCATTCACCAGGCAGAGGCAGTAATGAATTAGAGGTGGTTTCCCACATCTCTCCACCAGCCTTGGGCAAGTGGAGAACAGCCTATGCCTGGCACATTGCTTCCAGTCCTTTGGACTGTCCTGATGGACAGTGATGGACCATTATTATAACATAAATTAAAAGTAACCAGGAGCACCCCACCGTCTTCCTTTGCCAGGCAGGCCCATTGCATTCAATTAATCTCTTTTTATACCTTTTTCTTTTGCCTTTTTCTTATTAATGTCTTCCTTTTCACCACCTGTGAATTAAAAATCAACTATTTATCCTCTAACAGATTTTTAAGTTCTGTTTTATCTGTCTGAAAACCATGTTGTGTTTCTTCTTTTTTATACACCATCCTTGCAATAAAGTTTGTGAAACCAGAGCTCGCAGTGCCTTTATCTCCAGCTATATCAGCTCTGTGGCTGTAAAATCTCCATTATCTTTCCTTTCCAGTCTCTCAGCTCTG
>NW_008240031.1:1923497-1928591 GCF_000691975.1 Corvus brachyrhynchos | reverse complement strand
TCCATGGCAGGATTTGGAACAGATGAGTTTTCATATCCTTTCCAACCCAAATCTATGATTCAGCTCCTGGTACTGCCACGGACCTGCTTTTATGGCAGTGCCACTTTTTCAGAAGTGACTGAAAACACTGTCCTTTTCAAATTATGTTTGTCTTCTTTAATTTGATTGACTGTTTCCCTGTCTGCACCCAGCATAGCCTTGTTTTCACTTGCTGGACACCATCGGCAAATGGGAATTTTGTTATAGGGCATTTCTTCCAGCCAGGTAGGAGACCTGCCTTTCATTTCACAGCCTGTACATATAATTTTCAGAGACATTTTCAAGGGTTTTTTTGGAGTATATCACACCTAAAGAGGAAGGTGAGATGAGGCAGGACTTTTGGGCCACTTTGCTGTGCCCCAGCTTTCCCAACAACACCTGGATTTGCTTTGTCCTTCCAAGCGGTGTTCCACAGACCAGGAGGTAGTTTCCTTAAAGCTTTATGGTGAGGGTGAAGTAGAGCGAGAAAGGTGCTGTAGTAGTATTTGTTATCTAAAGATGATAAAAACAACATGGCAAAATTATTCAGAAGATATATGAATTGGCCAAAAATATTGGCAATGGTCACTGAACTGGTGAATTGCTGGTGTGTTTGGCTGTGAGAAATTGAGTGAGGAGGAAAAGGTGATAAATCTGATAATACCTGGGTTATCCTCAGAACACAGCCTGGCAGCAGAACTCATGGCAGCAATAGTTCAAAAGTACCTAAAGGTAATCTGCATTTGGCATCATGGCTTATTTGTCACGTTTTATAATAGTGCCTGCTTGAGTTTATCATTGTCTGCTCATGCATTTTAACCACACCAAGGCATTATGTACAAGCCATGGGAATATTCCTGAAGGACAGAGGCCCAAATTCTTCCCTGTCACTCTGAGTTTTGTAAATCATCCATTAGCTTGCAGTCTGGGCTAAACAGATTTTCCTCCAACAAACCATGTCAAGCCAACTTGAGGTCTCTACACTGGCTCCCTGGTGGTGCCTCAGCAAGTCATTCTGATTTACCCATGTGGACAGATTGTAAAGATTAATTTGGATCTACAGACTGAGTTCAGACAAAAACCTGACTCTGAGTTTGAAAGGACTCCACTTTTTGTGAGCTAAACCAGACCCCAGGCCTGATCAGACCAGGACCGTGACGAAGTGTGGGTTGAAAGCTGAATGCCTGAATTATTAAGTTTGAGCTCATGTCTGTCCTGGGTTATTCAGCAGTGTCATGCAGAGCTTGATAGATTCAATTGCAAATATGGGCTGTGCTCATGTACATTTGGCTGTGTCAGCTTCAAGCTGAGCTGCAAGTTCAGTGGAATGAAAATAATTCAGAGTGAGACCTCAGCTAGGCTGCTGGGTTTCTCCAGTCAAACCAAAGGGTTTCCCTCATTGAAGATAAAAACTTCTGGATATCAACAAATTCCATGGGAAACCACACAGGAGACAAACAGGTGCAGGTAGGCTGAGCTGTAGTGAGAAACAAGTCTATGCTGAAACTCTGCACCAAAGATCAGAGAGTGTCTTCTGCAAGAACTTATAGCTCCTCCCAAAGCAGCAGTGTGACATCCAAAAAAGGAAAAGTTGCTGCTTCCTGACTCAGGCAGGACAACCAGAGGGTGAAAGGTGCTGCAGAAGGAAAATACACCTCAGTTCTCTTCAAAGCAGGTTGCAAATTGAGATCTGAAGCACAAGCGTGTCCCAGGGCTGAATGCATACTGTGTGACTGCCAGCATCTCCCTTTACACTGTTTCACACCCCTTGTGTGATTATTTCACTTTTAGGTCCTCCTGAGGCAAAGATTGCAACAATGCTTTAGCAAAAAATATTTTTATTTTCTCCCAAACCATTTAATAGCACTCAGACCCCTGAAAGGTGGGAAAGAACATACAGCACTAAGTTCACATAGATCACCTTGGTACAATTTCAGCTCAGGGCTTTCTTTTCCTTTAGTACCTGACTCACAGGTCCTCCTTCTCTGTGGCATCCCTTAGTAGAAATCACAGTCTTTTTACATCTCTCATGAGATGAAATAACACTGTGGATGATCCCTCCCCTTTGTTCCTCCTGCAGGAATCACTCTGAAATTCCCTGGCCTGTGTTATAATAGAGGTCAGAGCAGAGCAAAATATCCCCTCCTGGCCTTAAAATCTATGAATAATATTTCCCCTTGGAGACTCCAGCCAGGATACAATGGGAAGAGCCTCAGTCACACCTGGGTTATGGACTTGGGCTGGGTGTAGGTTGGATAAAACCATCACATGCGGATGGATGGATTCGGTGCACCTTCCCACTGTCCAGCTGCACCTCCATCCCAGCCCCACAGGGCAGTAGCATTGTGGTATCACAGCAGTAAAGCCACTATGAGCTGGGATGGCATCTCACATGTTTGCTCTTGCTCACTGATTTAGTATTCAGAATTTAGAATTTATTGAGGATTCTTCCTTTGTCACATCATCTATCAGAGACAGACACCACCGAGATGGAAAGGGGAAAAAAAATTAAAAACCTGTTTATTGCTCAACTTGCTCTAGGCATGTTTTAGTTTATTGTTCAGCTTGGTTCATTTCAGTGTTTCAATTTGAACGGTTCGCTTAGTTGCTGTGGCTAAAAAAAAATAAATTAAGAAAACCATAAGAAAACCTATTTAAAAAAAAAAAAAAGAAGAAGAAGAGGCAGCAGGAAAAGTTGAGATTTGTGGGGCCCCTCAGCACCTCCCAATGTCAGAGGTGTCAGCAGATAATTTAAGGGCACAATCCCACGTCGCCAGAAGAGACGTGCTCCCAATTCCCTATTCTGCACATGTTCACCCATCGAGCTGCTGTTGGCACCCCTGGGAGGAGAGACCCGCATTGCAGATACCCTGCCCAGCCCCACAGGGTTTGCTGCTGTGTCTGCTCTGCACAGAGCCCTTTGCTGGGATATGCCAGGACCTGAACATTTCCTCTCGTTTTTCTCAGGCTCACAGAAGGTGTGTACGAAATTCCTCTCGATGGACACTGGCATGAATGGGGTTGGTGTCCACAGGGAGTAAAAGGTGGTCACATCTCTTGTGGTCACCCAACGGCAGATCTGATTCCGGCCCCACAAGTTCCTGAAAATGGCATCAACGTGTGCTACCTCTCTCCACATGCAGCAGCTCTTATTTCAGCAGCCATAATTACGGCTCTGCTGATCCTCCAGACCTTGCCTCGGATATCTCTGCCTCCAGCGGGGTAGGGGCTTTCCAAAGAAAACAGGATCCAGCTTCTCCACACAGTTGCTTTAAGCATTTGAAGAAACCTTCTCCAGCAGCAAGTGTAGTAATCTCAATGGGAGATAAGTCAATTACGGCAAATTGAGCTATTTCATTTCTGGCTGCAAATGGCTTTCAGTTACACAAGTAGACACATTAATCTAATAACTAATGATCATATATTTTACTAATCATACAACGCTGCGTGAGGTATTATATCTAATTATATTTAAGATTAAGACATCTTTATGTGTGTATTTTTGCTGGTTGCCAGGCTGGTGCAGATGGATGAAAACAGAAAAAGAAAGCAGAAATAGTTCCAACCCCCTCCCTGTAAGAAACAGGAGGTCCCTTTGAAAGATGGAAAGATACAATTCAGAGAGTATTGGCTGAGGTTGCCTCCAGGATAGAATAGAAGGGAATAGGAAAGAAAAACTGCAATAAAGTATTCTATGATATTGACTTTTTTCATTGGAAGCAAAGGTTGAATCCAGAAATTTGATGCTAGTGGCTTGGGAGGAAAAAACCCCACCAAATTGTTGAGCTTGGAAAAGCCCTCTCGGATCATCCAGTCCACCCATTCCCCAGCACTGCCAAGGCCACCACTGACCCATGTCCCCAAGTGCCACATCCACACGGCTTTTAAATCCCTCCGGGCATGGGAGCACCATCAATGCCCTGGGCAGCTGTGCCAGGGGCTGGATAACACTTTTGCTGAAGATATTTTCCCTAATATCCAACCTAAACCTCCCCTGGTGTGACTTGAGGCCATTGCCTCTTGTCCTGTCCCTTGTTACCAGGGAGAAGAGACCAACCCTAAATTAAATTAAACAGCTCATGTTGTTCTCACCCTCCTAATCTGTCCTTGGAGCCTCAAGGCCTGCAATACAGATGAGATGCAACCGAGAGATGTTTCCCCAAAGCTGTGCTTGCAGAAAAGCTGACTGCCTCCAGCTCCTGGGCTTCTCAAAGAACTCACTTAGAGACATTCCTGAGACATATTGTCCACAAGAACCCTCAGTACAACCCAGCAAACCTGCAGTGCCCATGATCCTCTCAAGGACCTTAGAAACAGAGAATAGGAGGATCGTTAGGACTGGAAAACATGTCTAAGATCATCCTGCTGCCCACAGCACTGACTGAGTGCTTCCCAGTTCCTCATTTGACTGGTGTGGACCGTCTCCTGTGTCTGGTGCCTCCAGAATGGAGCAAATGCACATGGCCACAGGGAGCTGCTGTATGATCCTCTTTCCCCCAAAGAATGTCTTCCTCCAGGATGGTATAGCTCTTGTCTCTATGATCCAAAGAGCAAAGGCTGACACCAATGAGATGCCCTAACTTAGACTGCGTTATTACCTTTTCCAGGCTCAAGGAAGCCCCCAGGAAGCGAAGGGATAGTCATTAACATAACCACTTGAAACAGGGTCTTTAACACAATCTCTTAAAGCTTATCCTGAAGAATATTAGTCCGTGCTAAGATCACTCCCTGAGCTTGCCTGTGCTGTTGGTCAATATGATAATGTCCTAAATGCAGTTATGCAATTGCTGATTACTCTCTTTGGTAAATACTTTTATTTATGCGGGTATTTTTTGCATCAGTCTAGTGGCAATCCATCATATATGAAGGTCTCGTGGCAGCTGCTGTTAAAATCAATATGTGTTAGGATGCCAGAAAACTGAGCTCATTTTTCTCCTCTTTGACATCGTAACTAAAGATCATAAAAAGAGATAATGATAGTGACGCAAGACAATGCTTAGAGATACTCTGTTAAAGGAAAGAACGGAATCAAGCAAGCAAGAAAAGAAAGGGTGGTAAAATAACGGAAAAGGACCT
>NW_008240031.1:1920964-1923384 GCF_000691975.1 Corvus brachyrhynchos | reverse complement strand
TAATTGCAAGGGAGGCATGTATAGAAATCACAATTAATAATCCTTCACCCTTGCCCAATCACTCTCACGTAGACCCCTTGCATTACAGCACCTCTGCAGCGAGCACTGCCAAAGCCAGGACCTGGGTCTTCAAGCCCCATTCCGGGCAACCAGCTCTGCAAATTCAGATAGTCCAATGGAACTCCTATTTATCAAGAGGAAAAAATCCCCTCCCTGCTTACCAGTGGTTGTTCTGGAACAAGATCGGCTACCAGGTCTTACAAAGCTGTGGCACAGCCCAGGTTCTGTGAGATTGTTCCCAGGACTGGGTCTTGGCACCATAATCAGCTGTGACTTACTCTGAAATGTATTTGTGTGGGAAAACAACACTCTTCACTCAAGCAGAGCCACCCCACTGCACAGGGGTCAACCAGCCTGTGATACAATAATATATATAGTATTATACCATGATGACCATAACACGGTGCTGTACACCTTACGTATGTAATTTCCCCAAAATATCCCTATGGCATACAAGCCATGGTATGCATATACCTCTACATATTTAACTCAAAGGATCCTAGAATTTTTGGGGTTGGAAGGGACCTTTAAAGATCATCTAGTTCCATCCCCAGGGATGCCTTCAGTAGGTGAGGTTGCTCCAAGCCCCGTCCAGCCTGGCCTTGGACACTTCCAAGGGACACTGCCAGGGACAGCCCCAGCTGCTCTGGGCACCCTGTGCCAGGGCCTGCCCACCCTCACAGACAGCATTTCCTTCCCAATATCCCATCCAGCCCTGCCCTCTGGCACTGGGAAGCCATTTCCCCTTGTTATGTTCACTACATACTCTTGTAAAACACACACATGCGCTCACATATGTTCTGTATTCTACCTCTAGCGGTTACAAAGTGGCTACCTCTTAGGAACAAATTAGCATAAACACATGAGAATGTGTTTCCATACATCCTTCATACATAAGAATCACCTCTCATTCATAAGAACATTTTTTCATACATAATCTTATTTTATTTTGCCTGGATGTAGGGTGTATGAATATATTTGCACATCTCCAAAGTACACCACAAACCTTCAGCACAACGTAAAATCCAAAAAACCAAAAAATACGTGCATTTGTTAAATGGCAAGTATGGAAATGAGACACACACATAGCCCCAGCACTGAAATCCCCACATTAAATGTGAGGGAAGTCCCAAAAGCTCAAGATCCTTTACAGCTTCAACACAGCAGCCTCAAGCCCCCAGATCTGTGGCCAGAAAATCAAGCTCTGTATCAGTACGAGCACGCTTCTCCTGCTCTGATTGCCTCCCTGCAAGCAGAACCCCATCCCGGGAGGCAGGAGACATGTTCGGATGACAGAGGGAGACTGATCCCCCCTGTGCCGGCGCCTTGGGCAGCTGCTCTTTGTCGTTCAGTTCCACTAATCACACCGTGGCTCTGACATCCCTCCCAATATTTAACTTTCCTGGGACCTCTGGTAGTTTATTAACATTTTCAGGCTACAGGTGCTGGTGTTTTCTGCCTTCAATTACGCGGCCACTTTTAGCTGCGGGAAAATTCCCTGCCCCAGGCGAAGCGTTGGCTGCAGTGATAGGAATAATCATTTGTGGGTGATATTTCAGCAATGCGCAGAGGGAAGTGGAGGACGATCTGTGACAAACAAAATGGATAGTATCAAAAATCAATTCCACTCCCGCTATAGGAAAGAGCAATGGAAAGAAAAAAAGAGGCAATTCAACAGCTTTTAGAGGCAGGGAGGACTCAAAGGGAAGAAAGGATCCTGCTTAGAAGAAATGCTCACTTTGCTATGGAACAATAAAACGTGCCACTTGAAAAATTTTACCTTTTGATGTGTGTTCAGATGTGTCTATGAATACTTCCATTGGGTTTGGTGCTGGGAAACCCAGTCATTGAGAGATTTCTGGCCCAAGCTTGCTTGTTTGATCTCAGCCAGATTATTCCCCAAGGTAGGAGATCCTCGTTCATGTCTGTGTGTGTGTGTGATGTGTACACACACAAGTTTTCATGCCTGTAAATGTGTGAATCTTTTTCCCCTTAGAGCTATGATACCTAGGTGGAACAGGGTCTGCAATCTATTTAAATTTTTCTAGGTCTTCAAAGAGGTCTTCACTTAAAGCCATGGCCAAAGGAGTACAGCAGTGACCTCACACCTATTAAAAGTGAATGAGGTTTTTTTTGTTGAGATACCTGCTTGGCTATAAAAGCAGTTGACTTGTGCAGACATGGGTGAGTCTGGGTTTTCAGGGTTAAAACTCTCACAAAGTAACTTGTAAAACCTTGTGGGTTTACCCTGAAAAAATAACTTTGTGATGGGCCAGCATGTTGATTATGGATTTGGACCACTCAGGACAAGAATGTCCAGGGAAGGGAATGGAGCTGGGAAGGGGCTGGAGCCCCAGGAG
>NW_008240031.1:1882091-1920881 GCF_000691975.1 Corvus brachyrhynchos | reverse complement strand
CCCGGACAGGAGGGGGCAGCCGGGGCGTCGGGCTCTGCTCGCAGGGAACAGGGACAGGAGGAGAGGGAACGGCCTCAGGCTGGGCCAGGGGAGATTTAAATTGGAAATTGGGAAAATTTCTTTGCGGAAAGGGTTGTCCATTCCTGGCACAGCTGCCCAGGGCAGTGTTGGAGTCCCCATCCCTGGAGGAATTTAAAAGCCATGTGGACGTGGCCCCTGGGGACATGGGCTAGTATGGCCTTGGCAGTGCTGGGGGAGTGGTTGGATTTGATGATTTTAGAGTACTTTTCCAGCCTAAATGAGTCTGTGATTCATTATTGCTGCAGAGTCTATCTGAAGGTACACAAATATGTAAAAAAACACACACCATTTTCACTACTGGCAAATCTGAAGAATTGCTCTGTGAATTATGGCCCTGGTGCCTCCCAAAATGCCCACAATGACCAGAACCATCTTGCTTTGTTCAAGAGGTCCTTTCAGATATTCACAGCTCTGATAATTAGAAAGCTTCTTGTAATTTCCAGCCCAAATTTATTCATGGCTAGTTTAGATCCATTTGCACTTCAATAGCCCACTCCCAGAGGAAGGAGGAGGTTGCAGGGCTGTAGATGGAGGTGATAGGTTTGACCCAGAGAGGAACCTGGTTCCTGCAGCCTCTGTCAAAGTCCCTGGAGACTGGATTGAGCAATGGTCATTTGAAGTCTATGAGTGGAGCCGAAATACTAAGAGGATCAAGCCTGCAGGAGGGGAATTCAGAGATGCTCATCACTTCTTATTGTAAATTAAATATTTGGTTGTGCCAAAAATGGTATTTACTTTGAGCTAAGAAATTGTTCCTTCCTTTCTCTTTCATTCTTGATGAAGCTGGAAGACAGGAAACTAAAATGTTTATTTTATTTTTCCTTGGTTGATTTTTTTTAATTGTAGATTTCAATACTCTTCCCAGTGTTGAGAGAAAAGGATGAGAAATGCTGACTAAGTAATTTTAGCCCTATTTAGAAACCCGTATTAAGTTTATACTTTAAAAATTGACTCTCAAATATTTTCCCATTTTTTCCCAAAAGGGTCCCCAAGAAGAAAGTTGTGGTGCAGTACACCTTGAGGACGAACCTGAGCACCCTGTCCTGTACAGATGGTAGGGGAATATGATCTTACCTGAGCACTTACAGACACAGAGAGACAGAGGGTCCATGGAGGGTCTACACTTGGTATGGACATAAGTAAATTGCCTCTTGAAGTGCCAAGCAGACTGCAGTGTATCTTCCGCCTCTTAAAGAAATAGAATATTTGAAAAGGAATGGGAAGTGGAAATGAAAATACTGCTTTTTCTTACTCAGAGTTTTTTCTAGTCCATGGAAAAACCCTCTCTGGAAATAGTCATCCTTTCCACTCCTCCTGGTAGGCATGGAAAGAGGTGTGCAGGGTGGGAAGGCCTTGAGCAGGTCATCTGTGTGTCTGCTCCAAATTCTGGTGGGGGCACATGGGGCCCTGCAGCATCTGCCCCCTCACATTGCTCCACAGCCAAACAATGTCACTCTGGACTCCCTCTGGTTTCATCACAATCCCCAAAATTGTCCAGCCTAGAAAATCATAAAATCACTGAAGGGTTTGGGCTGGGAGGGGCCTTTAACCTCATCTCATTCCACCCTCTGCCATGGGCAGGGACAACTTCTACTAAACCAGGTTGCTCCAAGCCCTGTCCAACCTGGCATTGGACACTTCCAGGGATCCAGGGGCAGCCGGCGCTGCTCTCCTGTGCCAGGGCCTGCCCACCCTCACAGACAAGATCTTTCCCTGACATTTAATCTAAAGCTAACCTCTTTCGGTTTAAAGCCATTCCCCATTTTTCTGTCACTACATGCTCCTGTCAAAAGCGTCTCCCCCCACTGCTCCAGCATTCTCTCATGTTTTCCCAGCATACTCTCTGAGATGCTGCTTCCCTCTGGGATCACACAAGGTCCAGCAGGTCATCCAGAGTGGTGGGACACAGAGCCCTGGCAGAGCTCACCAGTAAGGACTTAATGTGCCAGAATTCAGCCCTGCGCATGGATCCTATCAGCCAAAAAAAGCCACCCAGCAGGGCTGCCACGTTTGCCACGCTTAACCTGCTGCTGCATAAAATTCATAGGTGTTTAAACAAACACAACACAAATAGACACTGCAGAGTCTTTTTAATAAGAGCCCATTGTTGTTAGTACCCAAATTCCACTAATGATTTGAAAAGAATTAGTGCCTTTCCAGGTCATGAAGAGGGTTGATCACCTTCGCCCAGTTTGGTTTTATTTACAGCCTTCTCTGTTGTCATCTTGACATTTGCCACATGAAAGTTGGGGAAGGCTGGGGAGGGAGGGCTGAAAGGAAGCAATACCTGATGATGTAAACAATTAGACCTTTATCCATCCTGCCCAAAGAGGTCCTTTATCTGATGACAACCTCTGCAGAACGGAAGAGGAATAGGTACCTCCCTCTGGGACCATCCTAACTATTCAATCAATTCTCCTCAATTACTAACAAATCTAAATGTGATTTATCTGCCCAGGAATCATTCCAATATCAGGCAAGGATCTATCAATAAAGCCCCCAAAGGCAATCTTTTTTTCAGAGCTGTCAATAGAACCTCTGAAGCACAAAGAGAGGGAGCCAACAATTGAGATATTTTGCTTTTTTTTTCTTCTTTTTTTTTTTTGAGCACTTAATTAAGTCGACAAGAAGCTGTCAAGGATAATTTTCAAAGCACACGGCCTCAGCATCTGACATTTGATAATATTACACTCCATGTTGATTGAAATTGATTTTTTCTCCTCTTTTTTTCCCCTCTTTTTTTCCTTTTTTTTTTTTTTTTGTTTTGTTTTGTTTTGTTTTGTTGGAGGTGGAAGGCTGCAAAAAAGGGGGCATTTGACAACTTTCTTGCCCATAGATCCAAGGACAGCAGGCCAGTTTGTTAAGGTCAGTCATGACAAACAGTATGATGGGTTTTTAAAACCAGCTGAGTTTAACAATAGTAGGGCACGGGTGTGTTATTTCAGTGTCAATAAAGCAAGCTGCTCAGCAGTTAGCAAATATCTCAGCAAGACCAGAGGCGCCGGGATTAGAAGTAATAGTAAATTTATAGGGTTGGATTCTGATCTCAGTTAATACCATTGTAAATCCAGAGTGAATTTCATTGACTTCAATAGTTTTTGATCCAGAATAGCCCAGATGTGGTCATTTTCTGAACTTGTTACCTGAGCTGCCAATTGCATCGTTGCTTTGGATTTATTTGTATTTATTTTTCATCCTGATGGGAGTTGGGCACTTCCCTTCCTGTTGTCCCTCCCCCTGTAAAAGTCACTGCTGTAAATCTCTCTAGATTATTATCTTCTTAAGTGCCTAAGCTACTTTGTAAACCTATGCATGCAGTAGCTGCCATGCCTTTGAAAAAAGTGCAACTCTGCAAGCATGGAGTAGAATCTGGACCCTGTCCTTGCTCAAACAGGAAAAAACCAGTCAGATGGCAAAAATGAAGTTCCAGGCTTTTCTTGCTCTTTGGCTCTCTAATCAGTAATCAGTATTTACTATTTGCTGCTTAGCACCCCGTGAAGAAAGCAAAGCAGACTCTCAGCAAATTGATTTGAACGATAATATTTTATTAAAGTTCTGTATTTTAGTTGCTCTTGCAGCTGCAGCTGAGCAGTTATGGCATTTCAAGAATAATTTATTGGTTATCAGAATCCAAGATATCATTTCTTTTGTCTCAGCTACAGAAAAAGACCCTGGAGTAAGGTAGTTGTGTGAAAGGCTGGGAAGCAGGAAGATGCCCTCCCTGGCCTCTGGGCAGAACAGCAGTGACCTGCCAAGTTTTTGGGTTCAAGAGGGGATGGCTTGAAGAATAATGGGGCTCAGAATGTACAAGTCCTAATCCTAGAATCCTTTAGGTTGGAAAAACCTCTAAGGGACCAATTACTCCTCAGCACTGCCAAGGCCACCACTGACCCCTGTCCCCAGGTGCCACATCCACATGGCTTTTAAATCCCTCCAGGGATGGGGACTCCAACACTGCCCTGGGCAGCTGTGCCAGGGGCTGGACAGTCCTTTCGGAGCACTTTTTCCTAATTACCCCCGTTCCTGCACATACTGCTTGGTTTCAGCTCATGCCCACCCAGAGTCCAACTTATGTCACCTGCTCCAGCACCAGGGCTCAACAGGAATGGGAACAGCTTGGCAAGTGCTCCCTTGGTCCCACACTGAATTGGGGCTCCAAGATGAGGTCAGATCCTGTCCCTGTTTCATTTATTTCTGTTTCCTGCACAGGACAAGGGGGAGATGCATCAACATCAAGTTGCAGCCCATTGCAGAAGACCCAGTTCTGGACAGCTTGAGCAGTGGCAACAGGGTCAGTCTCATCAGAAACCAGATCTAAAGGGACAGGTCTGGCTTAAACAGATAAATCATTTCTCAGGAGTATGTAATTTAGACACCAGGCAGCTTTCATCTGTCAGAGAGCATCAGGGAGCAAGCAAGCTAAATTAATTAATTGAATTGCCCAAGGTCATTGAGGAAATCTGTAGAAGAGGTCAGCCGTGGCCACAAACACCCACAAATCATCATCCCCATCGCCACCAGTGTGGTCTCAGCAGGAGTGTGGGATGAGAAGGGTTAAGCCGGGCTAGATTGAAGAGAGACATAATTATCCCAGGTAAGAATTAACTTGCAAGGAATTGGGAGCAAGGCACCACCTGACTGGAGCAAAATGATCTGTCTGTCCCACGCCGATCCCCACGCGGCTCTCCCACAAATGACGCACCAGAATTAACTGGAAGTATTTTACAGTAGGTACATTTCACTCCTCGGAGGGATGCTATAAATGTTGGTCTCACGGACGCCATTCCTGCAGTATCCTGAGATAAGGAGAGAGGGTTTAAATCCAAATCAGTGCCAGCACTGCCTCTGGAAAGCTCTCACAACAATTAAAGCAGAATTATAACAGGTTCCCGGGAGTGACCACAGTTTAGATTTGAAGGGTGAGGGATCCTGGTCTCTCCACCTTGTTTCAGGCAAATGAAGCCTGGGTTTTATGACTTTTGGGACCTTGTGGCTAGGAAATTAAAAATTACCAGGGTCACTGCTGGGCACTGGAATGTGACTGTAAACCAGATCGTCAATCCAGTCTGAAGGTATCACTGGCCAGAGGTAGCTGTCCCTCTCCCAGCTATTTCCCAGGGGTGCTCTGGGGAACAGCCTGAGCCAGGCACCACCCCTGACTGCCTACTTGGGTCTGGCCTCCCCAGGTATGAATATAGATGAGGGTGTTCGTGCTAGAGATGGCCCAGGTGGGCTGATTTTGGCAGTGCAGGTATGGCCTTTATGGTCGGTCTTCCTGGTCTCTTGGTTTAAGAGAGAGTTTGGGACCTCAGCTATAGCACAACAAGTGCTATCAAGATGAAAAAGTGGAGGTGGTAAGGCTCATCTGGCCAAACTAGCAGTGATGCTGCTCTTTGGAAGTGTCTTTGAAGGATGGATCCAGCCCTGTCCACCAGTCTGCTCCCTCCCTGTACCCTTGTGCTTCCAGGGGCCAGGCTTGTCTGATGGCTGATCCCGTCAAAGATGCTGGCTCAGGTTTCTTTCCCAAGGTTCAGGGACAAGATCACACTGTGGCCATCCCTGAACCACTCTGCGTCTCTGTCCTGCCCTGTGCCATGGTTTGCTTGCCTCCTCACAGGGCTAAATCACAGCTCTTGTGCTTCCCATTGTCCTCAAGCACATCTGCAGGATTTCCTGGGAAGACTCAGAGGCATAAAAACAGTCATCAGTAACAACCTGAGCAAACTTCTGATCCAAGAGTACATTTTTTCCTTTCTTAGGCTTCACTTGGCTGCACAAAGAATGAGCACCAAGATTTATTCCTGGTATTTGCTTTCTTTTGTTAACTCCTTATTTCCTGGAGCCTTGGGATAATGGGAAAACTTGTTTCCTTAAGAAATAGCTGCATGTGAGTGTGGGCTGGAGTATGGGAAATCATGAAGGAGGTGCATAACTCTCACATGTAATTATCCTCTGGCTTCATGTGCTCCCCCTTTACCATCCAAGGGGGACGATCCCTGCCCAAGGTCTCCCTCAAAATGTGTAGGGACCGGCCAGGCTGGGCTTGCTGGGATGAACCCAAGCTGGTTTGAGCATTGTGATTGTCATCAGCCCTACAGTGTGACCTGCTGTCCTTAGGGACATCGTTCAGTGGAGGGCTTGGCAGTGTTGGGGAACAGGTGGACTCAATGATCTTAGAGGACTTTTCCCACCCAAATGATTCTATAATTCTATGATTCTATCCTCTCTCCTGTGCTTGGCTGGAGTTTGGCCCTCCTGTATCAGAGGGGTGGAAGGTTTGCACACCTGAAAACACAACTGTTGTTTTGCAAATATATGAAGAGATAATGCTCTTTTTCACAAACCTACCTCCACCTCTGAGTCTGAAATCAAAGTAGAGAGCTACTTGTGCAATATGCTAGAGAAGGATTTACTCTGAGCCATCAGATCCCACACTGTGACCTGAGGCAGTGCAGACATGATGGGCTGAGTCCTTGCTACCTTGACCCTGCAGTGGTCATGCAACAACTCACTTAGACTCTGAGGACAGCATGGTACTAAAATTCTGTTTAAAAAAATCTTCCCCTGTTGAACTCCATCTCTGTCTGGGATTGGCCCACCCTGGGGCACAGCAGGGGGATCCCTCAGAGGGTCAGCAGCACGCTTGGGTGATAAAGGTGGCAGTGCCAGGCTCACAAGAGCTCAGATTGAGCGTGGTGCTGGGCTTTGGCAAAATGACTTTGGGGTTTTCCTTGGGGAATAAGAGCGGGGACTGAAGTGGTCTTGGTACATTGAGGTCTTGAGGTGATGAGGACAAACAGTGTCCAAGCGAATTTTCTGGTCTGGAGCAAGACCTGGAGATGCTGATTTCACCTCCGGTGCCTTTGCCTCTGGCAAGTCACTTAACAGTGAGGTTTCCCTCTGTGTAAAATGGGTAGAATAATCACTTCCTACCTTGCAGGGGAGACATGAGGATTAATTAATTAATTAATTAATTGTTTTGGAAGTAATTAAGTTTCTTATTTCACAATGAATTGCTTTTCTTTCTGGTCCTTTTTTTTTTTTTTTTTTTTTGAAAACTGTCATGTTGTGGGGAACCTTGAGTTTCACCACACATGAGCTGATGGGTTTTCCCCTGGACCAGGACAGCTTCAAGTCCTTGCCTGGAAGGACAGAGCTGGAGTCTTGCCACTCGTATGGGGTTTGCGCGTTGCAACCACCAAGCCATGGCTGCCCTCCTCAGCCAGGCTTAAAAAAACAGTAGTGGCATCTTCCCGTTGGAAAGACCAAATCCTGCCAGACTCTGGCTCCTCTAATGCCTAGTGACTGAGGCTAGGGTTAGGTTCCAGTTCCCTCTGGTGTGCCCAGGCCTTGGGGCTGGTCCCTGTTTCCCACTGGCTGCTCTGAGTTACAGCACCTCACAGAATCTGTGGGGCTGGCAGAGATCCCCCATGGCAATCAGGGACATGGGGTCACCACGGGAACAGAGGACAGGAAGCAGTGACACACGAGTCTTCAACAGATGATTTGTCTTTGGCTATCTTTCCGTGAAGTAACCAAATCTTTCAAATTGCAACTAAGACTTTTGAAAGTGTCTCTAATCCTTGAGAAGCATTATTCAGGGTTCAAAAAGCACAGATTCTGAAGCGAATTTGGTATCAGAGCTCATATATTCAGATTGTCCTTAATTAACAATTAAAATGCAGAGTCTAAAATCTCTTGTTATGTCATCATTTTCCAAAAAGTTGCAGGAAAAAGGAGTCCAGCACTATCTGCTCTCAATAGACATGTGACAAAGGGGTAAGTATGGCTAATTCCCCTGGGCATTATTTGTACACAGAGCGTAGGTATGGGTGAATTATTGCTGTCCTGATCATCTCATGATTTTTTTTTCCCTTCTCATATGATCTTTTTTTCCTTACCTGATGTTTTGACATCTGAGAAATTCATATTGGCATGTTGATCTATATTGTCTAATACAGCATGGAGTGTAATCAATCACAAGTCCTGCCTAGGTTTTTTTTCAGCAACTTCAGACACAGTGAAATGGTAGAGATCTGTTTCCAGGTAATGGTGATTACATGACTAATTTTCACTAAAAACTTACCATACAGACCAGAACCACTAAAAAAATAAGATTTGCACTCAGGCTTTGAATTATGCTTCGGTATTTACTACTGCAGGACCAGCTCAACGCAGAGACTTGGGAAGTCTTGCAGTTAAGAATTGAGAAAATGATGCACAAGGAGGGATTTTCATCAAGAACTGAGAAACTCTTGAGGAGAAGCAGAATACACTTAGCCAGAGTAGCACTGAGTCTTACAATTGAAGTGTTCCTAGAACGATTTTTAAAATTAAAACTCAAGGAAAGCTGAGAGGGAAAGCGAATCACAGACTTCAGGATGATGCATACTCTGGAAGAAAAGAAGATAACATCTCTTTTTGTTGAAATAAAGGGTACAACAGAACCTGCCAAAACTCAAGAATCCAATCAAATAAAATCTCTTTTAAACATTGCACTTTAAAACAGGCTGCTAGATCAGGTGTGGGATGGGGCACGGTGACAAAACAACCATGAAGCTTCAGCAGAAGTATCGGTGTTGTTCCATTTTAGGAAGGAGACCTGCATAAAAATGGGGAAGTCTTTAAATAAGAAGAGGAGAGGAGTGAAGAAGAAGGCGTAAAGGGTGGTAAGAGGCAGGGAGTTACGTAGAGGTGTTATTTCAGAGACTAACAGTAAGTCTCCACCCCAGATCATAGTACCCAGTAGAAAAACTCACGCTCAAATCAGCAATAGCTCAAAGGAGATTGCCAGGATTTGGAAGGTCCAAGCTGAACCCATACCCACCAAAAAAAAGATATCTGGCTCCTTCAATCTAAAACTGTAATGGGACAAACCAACCAACCAACCAACCAAAGAAAGAGAAAAAAAATACAAGGAAGATTTTGAGGAAAAAAATTGCTGAAATGGTTAACACTGGTAATAAATCAGAGGTAGGAGCCTGAAAGTTTGTAGGGCAATAACAACACAAGAACAATTGCACTGTCAGACTAAAGTTTCCTCTACCATAATACCCTGTCTCCAACAGCAGCTGATACAGATGTTTAGGAAGGCATAGCACAACATTTACTTTCACAGTAACCTTTCTCAGCCTTCAAGGATTTAAGGCTTGCTGCCTTCCTGTAGACCTCACCAGGGACTTCAGGTGTTTATCATATAATAAGGAAATTTAGAGAAGATTGGGCCTCAGCAGAGAAACTAAGTGAGATTTTCACATCCATATTCAGTACAAAGAAGCCTGGAGTGTCCTACACTTGTAATGTCTTTTTTGGGGGGGTTCAGCAGAAGACAGGTCAGAAACTGAAGTTTCAGTAGGAGAAATGTAGAGTGGCTTGATACAGTGAACACAGCAGTTATTAGGGTGGGACACTGCTCTTCTCTGAGCTTTAGAGGAACTTGAACATGACCTTGGTCACACTTTTCTGTGCTGTGTCCTTGCTCAATGTCAGTGTGACTCCTGCACACACACACTGTTCTCCAGGGCGTCTGCAGAGTGACAGTGCCCATAAGTCTCCAGTCTGCACTAAGTAAACTGTTAGATGTAAAGATGATCATGGGGGCATTCATGATAAATACAATACAACAAAGAAGGCTCAACCCATCCTTCATAAAGGGAAGACAAGCTTATAAATCTGTTAGGGCTCTCTGAAGGTCTTTTTAAGCATATGGAAAAGGTAATCTGGTATTAGTTAGGTAAGCTTTCCATGGCATTCTGTCTTGAAAGCTTAAGGAGCAGCTAGAAGGGTAGGACCTTTAGTCAATTAAAAACTAGATGGGGTAAAATCCCCAGGAAATAGAGCATAGGAATAACTTGTGTGAGTTACCAATGGAATCTCTTATATGTCTGTAGTAAGATCCATTCAGTTCACCATATTCATAAGTAACCCTGGAAGGACTGTGGACAGTGAGATGACAAAGCTCAGTGATATTATTGAATTATTCAGGGTGGTAAAAGCCAGAACTGGCTGCTGAGACTTGCTGAGATCTGCAACCCAGAGTGATGAGGAAATAAAACTGAAATTCAACACTGCTAAATGCAAAGTAAATCACACATGTACTCTGACTCGTCTATTAACTCAGAAAAGAGAATTTGGTGTTACAACAGGTAATTCTGAGAAACTGTTAGCTCACTGCTTGATTACAGGCAGAAAAGCAAACTGGCTGCTGATAATTACTAAAAAGGAGTGGAGAACAAGCCAGGAATATTACACAGCTGCATGAATTAATGTTATATCTGCATCGTTCCTTTCTGGACTTTCTGTGCCCTGAAGGAAAGCAAAGGAACAAGATGGGCAGGATTGTTCAAGAGAAGGATGGCTTCACAGTAGGTCCAGGAAAGTCCACAAAAACAGGTGAATATGGAGACAGAGCTGTATAAAGCCAAAGGAGGTATATTGTTCCTACTGTACACGGTGGGCTTCACAGCTTGTAAAAATCAGATGAGGTGGAAGCTGAGAGTCCTGAGTGGTTTCAGTACTCAGTGAAACTAATGAATGGAAGCGAAATCCAATGAAGTGTTTTATGCAGATCTATCACTTTTGCTTCAGAAAGTTATTGGGAATTTAGAGAATATTCTTGATGCAAAATGATTTGTGCTTGCCATGGTCTTATATTTGTCTCCAGGCTTGAGCCAGGAGTGATGGTCAGACACCGAGTACTTGGCCATGGGGTCTTTTGGGTTGAGGCAGCTGTTGCACTTTTTTTGCTGCAGCAAAATCCCTAAATTCTACAGCACTTCAAAAAGCATCTCAGAGGCCCTGTGCTCTGGACAGACACCTGGAGCAGCTCATGCCCTTCCCAGCCAGCTTCCCAGGCTGTCTGCACACTCAGGTAACCACCACAGTTACACTGCCTCATTTCAGGGTCATTTGCTCTAAAATTAAGGTGAGGAACACATCTTTTAAATGAAGTTTGGGTTCCCGTGCCTTATTGTGGGCTAGGATCACTTCACAGCTGGCGACTATCCAAACAGAGAGGGTGACTGACCATTGTCCTCCCACTGCAGCGTAGAACGGATGGGCAGGAGGGTATGACTATTGTTACCCTTCTTGTATGAATATCCTGAACAATGTCCATGTGGTGAGGACACTTGGGACAACCAGGAGCTTTTGGAAACCTGAGCCCTGCTCCCTCCAGTGAGAAGGAGGAGCAGGATTCCATCTCTTTCCTGGCAGAAATATGCCGCTCCTGCTGCCGCATTTAAATCTCACCAACCTCCCTGCTCTACCTTAAACCGCCAGCTTTAGAGGTCCCCACTCATCAAAGTCTTGTCAGGCAACAAGAGGGAGAACAAGGAGGGCTTAATTGATCAGCTTCGAAAGTAGCCTTGAGAACTTGATTCAGATATTGACTTCCAACGAGCTGGTTTAACTCCAGCTTCCAGAGCCAGCAATGGCTGAACATCAAAACTATTAACCTCTGGCCTTACCAGTTGGTGAGACATCACAGCAGCAGTAATTAGGAAGTCAATCGGAATCACATGTCTCACTTACACTGGCATGTCAATCAATAGTGCCAGTGACAGATTCATTAGGCCAGGCCTTGCAGCGCAAGCTAGTAACAACCTCATAAAATACGCTTTTGAGGCAGGGCAAAGAAAAGTCTGCTTGGAGGACTTGACTAGATGACAATATGTATTGATTAGGGCTCAAGCAATTTATGAAGTGCTACTTGCTCTGCAACCTTTCTGTCTTGGTGTTAAATTTTCCCAAGTAGCTGCTAAAGAAAACAAAATATTACACTTTTTAAAGCCTTCTTCTGACACAGCATTTTTTTATTTTAGTTACAGCTAACAAATAATCAAGCAAGGTAAAACTTCTATCGTTACTTAATGGTGAAAGGTACCTTTCATTTCTCTGGCCGTCAGGCTTTGAAAGAAGATATTCATCTAGATGAGAAAAAAAATATCATCTGAAACGTGATTAGGAAATGCTCCTACCTTCCAGAGGCAAATTTCATTTTAGCATTCCTTTCTTTAGAGAATTTAATGGCCATTTTTTCTGTCAGGTCACAAGAAAAGTGGATATTTTGGTTTTTAAAACCAAATTAATAGCTTGATTTGTGGACTACAACCAGATCTCTACTGCTTGTTGCAAACAGAGTTTTCAAAGACAGAAACAGTGGAATTGGGAACTTTACAAAATGGTCCTTGCAGTGCTGTTCTTTTCATTGGATCTTTGTGTCTTAATTTGCTTGTATCTGGTTTTTGTCAGGATTTCCCCCAGGTTCATAAGGACTCACTGCCCCCTGTTTCTTCTGTCACTGAGGGTGGGATTTATTTCCTCTTGCCCTGCCCAGTGAGGGAGCATCAGGCTTCAGGGAGAGTGGCAATGCAGTGTTCCTGCAGTGACATCTCTCTGTGTGGGATTTCAGGACTTGTGTGCCTCAACCCTCTCTCCAAGACAATATCAGAACTGGTGCATCTTTATCTCACTAGCCCAAGATGTCGAAATGTATCTGCAAGGCTGGTGAGAGAATTTTCATGAGTATTAAAGAAATAAAAGGCTTTTCAGAGTCTTTCTCAGGAGATCATAAATTGCCTGTGTTTGGCTGTATCTGACAGGGGACCTGAAAAAAATGTGGAGCCAGTTTCAGTGAAGACCAAAAAAAAAATTTGTCCTTTCATATTTTGGTGCCAAAAGTACATCTCCTGGTTCTTCTGCTACAGGACTGTGCTCAAGTCCTTACTCAGCATTAGCAAGACTCACTCCTTGCTAAGTATACTTTTAATAACACTCTCTGGTACCAAAGATTGCCCCAAAGTAGCAAAATGGCCATTGAGTTTCAGCCACCCCTAGGAAAGGGGCTCAGAAAGACGCAGGAGAGAGAT
Source organism: Corvus brachyrhynchos (assembly GCF_000691975.1). Lineage (NCBI taxonomy): Eukaryota > Metazoa > Chordata > Aves > Passeriformes > Corvidae > Corvus > Corvus brachyrhynchos. Next base: position 1,907,931 of record NW_008240031.1, on the reverse strand, counting down.
TCTGACTGTCTGTGAACTGAACACATGTTTTTTGCCTTGCTTTGCCTTCTTTTTTGCCTTCCCGAATGCAGCTCCTGCTAAATTTTCCAGCAGATATTTCATTGTCACCAGAACAATCCTGGTGAACAACTTTAATAATCTGTGGCTTTGTACAGGAAAGATCTTAGAGAATCTTAGAATCCAAGAAAAAAGGAAGGGTTTATGTTGGAAGGGATATTAAAGCCCACCTCATTCCACCCCCAGACATGGTTAGGGACACCTTCCACTACACCAAGTTGCTCAGAACTCCATCCAGCCTGGCCTGAAACACTTGCAAACCCTTTCAACACTTTAACTTCTTCACCTTTAGCTAAGTGTTAAAGACACAGTGCAAGTGTTTGATGGGTCAGAGTCTAAGTACTTCTGATTAGGGAAGGTTTCTCCAATTTTTTTCCAAATAATGTTGGCTCTGAGTAGCAAAGGAATGTTTCTCAGGTTGGAAAAGCTGATCCCCTGCAGTAACACCATGTCCAGAGAAGGCCACATTTTCTTATTTTCACATCAGATTAATAAAACCACCAAAGCAACCCCTGTGAGGCAAAGACCTAATATTTTGGAAGGACAGTGACTGCGGGCTTGATAATTTGTTAATAACAAAAATTTAAAAGTTTTCTGTTTAAATATTTTGGGAACTTTATTAATGTTAATAGTACAGTTGGGCCAATAATTTATGATATTTCCTTGCCAAAATCAGATCTTTTCTGCTCTTGAATAATCCAAGAACAGATTGTGGTTTTCTCAAATTGATTAATTACTTTAAATTATTTGCCAGACAACTTCTGCAAATAACTCTGGCTTTGGGTCTGGTTCACAACCAGTTCACTGGCATGTACTACACATGAAAGCTGAACTGTGGGATGGGACAGGTAATTCACCCCGGGAGTTTGGTTTTCCATTTTGGGTCATGAAATATTTTAACTTGTTTTCATTGCCAAATGTCTGTGGGTAACACACTAAATTGTCCTCTCTCCAATTCTCTCCGACACTCCTGCCAGTAAACTCCTCATTCCACCAAACAACCCTGCCAGTAAATTAAAATTCATTAGAATAACCAAGAGAAAAGGCCATAAACAGGATCTAAGTGGAAACAATTTGATTTTAAATTCAGAATGAACACACATGACCATATTTTTCCATTACTTTTCATGCTATACCAATTAATTCCTAAAAACTCCAACCATCTTTCCTAAAATAATCCCAGATGGTTCAATAAAATCCAATGGAAATGGAAGAGTGAACTGGGCATGAGTTGTTGAGTGCTGGGAATCCTTTAAATTGTTTCTAACATGGAAACTTTTGAGAAGGAGGAGTATTCACTCCATGTACAGATGAGAGGAAGGTCACTTTGCATATGGTTTCCTCTGTAATAGAAGCACTTTTCCCATAGTAAACCAAAAGATTTAATGAAAAAGTAATAACTGCTGACATTGGCAAAGAGTGAAACCAGCTGTGTTTTTGCGAAAAACAATAAAATCTGTTTGTTTCCTCCAGTAGGTTGACTTTTCAAGACTTTTGAAAGACCCTTTGGTTTTACCCCTTGGTACAGTTATTTTAAAGAGTCTAATGAGAAGGCCAAGTCCAGCTCATTATAAACATTGTGCGTGGGGAGAGGCAGTTTTCTCTTTCCTGCAGCCTCCCCAAGCAGCCCTGGGTGAAGGTGAGGGAAACCCTTGGCCAGTCCCATGTCCATGCCTGTGACACAAGCCCTGGTGACAACCCACCCAGGGCTGAGGTGGCAGCAAGACGTGGATGTGAAGATGTTCATCCTCTCTGCCAACTCACGGGACCCCTGCTGCTTGCAGCTGAAGAAATCCTACTGTTGCCACAGCTCAGAGCTGCTGGTATGGACAAGCTGTGGGGGTCACTGCTGTTTTAATTCTCTGGTCTTGGAGACCTGCTTGGATTTTGTCAGGTAATGAGTTTTATCCCAGCCTGGCAAGTCCCTGGATCACTTCCACACTTCAGCTTGCACTTCGCAAGGCTGGTTTCTCCAGTTTTATCAACACACAGATCTGGAAGAGGAAACTATTGAATTAATATCACAATTAAAATTCAACCAGCGCAACACTCAACTGAAATCTCTGAATCAGCACAACAGGTCGTAAAATCAAATTATGAGGTATTAGAAGGAGCTGGTTGTTGCAGTCATGCCTCAGCAAATTTAACAGGGAAAAAAGCTTTGCTGCGCTGTCAGGGCAATGCAGTGGCACAGCTGGTGTATCAGTACATGTGTCCATATGACTTTGATGGTCATAATTCTATTCTGATCTAAGGCAATTTTAAGGCGGTAGAACAAGCAGGAAACACATCCTGGATGTTCATGTACATACGTGATACAAAACCTTTTGCGTTTTACAGTTTTGATCTGTCAAAGACTTTCGGTGTTGACACTTGAAGCATCAGTTGTTCCCTTAACATCATTCGATGAGTGAAGACGCAATGAAGTGATGTCCTGTAGCAGAGGGACTGTCCTTCCTGCCTGCTGGGTACATGGGCCTGTGCCCCTGCATCCCCAGTTCCTACATGCCTGTATCCCTAAATTCATCCCTGGAAGTGTTCAAGAAACAGCTGGAGGTGGCACTCAGTGCTGTGTTTTGGTTGACAGCGTGGTCAGTCAAGGCTGGACTTGATGATTTTGGAGATCTTTTCCAACCTAAATGATTCTGTGGTTGTGTGACCTCTGTACCATCCTGGCTACGGCTGGCTGCCCCATCCTTGGCAGGATTTTCCAAGGTTTTCCAAGGCCAGGTTGGACAGGGCTTGGAGCAACTTTAGATAGTGGAAGGTGTCCCTGCTCATGGCAGGGTGTGGAACAAGTTGGGCTTTAAGGTCCCTTGCAACCCAAACAATTCCATGACTCTATGACACCTCTGCCCTGAGACTGTGGCCATGAGCCTGCAGAGTCATGAAGATCAGCAGCACATCATGAGAACTTTCTAAAATATGTGATTAAGAGAAAGAAAGGAATCTTTGTTCAGAGAAAGTGATCCTTAGTCTCGTAAACAGAGGTGTTAAATTCAAAATTCTGCTATGGTGTCTAAGAAAACTAATTTTTGAAAAACAGAAAGGAATCTAGAGGAAACACAAAGCTTCTGAAAAATATTTTCTGGTATCTCATCCAGGTGGTTTTCTAGTAAAGAGTAATTTAAGCCCCTCATCTGAAATTTTTCAGCAGTCCACCTGAAAAGCTGAAATGAGAGTACACCTTCCATCCAAAACTCAGAATTTTTTTTTGCACTAGCTATTTCTCCACCAACTACTGTTTCCCATAACCTTTGGAAAGCTGGATACTCTAAGGGCCTTAATAACTTTTCTGAGATGTTTTACCTCAACATGTTATGAAGGCGAGTCACATGAGACATCCATTTTGGGGTTGAAAACTTATTTTTAGAGATCTTCTGGGTTTTAAAATGGGAAATGGTCTTGGATTTGTCTAGTGGAAGGCTTCCCTGTTCATGGCAGGGGGGACTTGAACAATGATCAGTAAGGTCTATTCCAACCCTAACTATTCTATTATGCTTATTCTATGACTGGTTTTATTTGATGCAATCACTGCAGGTAAAGTTTTCATAATTTGTAGTCAACAATTTTGTTTTTTAGGAAGGCATGGTTTATCTGTGTTTAATTTGTGGAATAAGTTAAACCAGAAAAAAATTTTAGCTGGAAAATCTAAAAGAAAACAATTTTTAAAAAATAAATTAAATTTTGAAATTTTCCTAATAGCTGGTATTGGAAAAGATTTAAAAATAGGAAAGAAATTGTTTCACTATAGCATGACCATTTTGACTAGATCTCAAAAAAATTTTTAATTAGCTTTTCAATTCCACAAAAAATAAACAAGAAATAATTTGCAGCTAACACTGGATAGTCTCCCTCCTCCTCTTCAGGTTTCCATTCTCAAAATAATATTTTACCCCCTAGACCTTGGGGAAAAAAAAGTAATGAAGATTATTTCTATTTTTTTCCAGAACAGCTAGCATCCTTCCAGGTAGAACTGGTGTGCTTGCGTCAGAAGAAACAGAAATTCTTCTCTCCTGTGCCTGGTTGATAGAAAAAATGTTTAGTCTTTTTAAGACTCTGTAGACCTAAGGTCAGTCTCTTATCCTGAGTGTTGGTCTCTTTTCCCAACTAACAAGGGACAGTACCAGAGGAAATGATTTCACCATGTGCCAGGGGAGGTTTATAGGAGATATTAGGAAAAATTCCTTCATGAAAAGGGTTGTCCAGCCCTAGCATGGGCTGCCCAAAAGAAGTGATGGAGTGACCATTCCTGAATGGATTTAACAAATGTGTGGATGTGGCACCTGGGGACATGGGTCAGTGGTGGCCTTGGCAGTGCTGGGGGAATGGTTGGGCATGATGGCCTTGCAGGGCTTTTCCAGCCTCAAAAATTCTGTGATTCTATGGCCATTCCTATTACTCTGGTGGCAGAGTAAGGCATGGGGGGCAGAGGGACCTCTATGGAGCCTGTACTGGACCAAGTTCCCAAGCAGATGGGGGTTTCCCTCTCAGAACATGCAAGAGGCTTCAAAAACAGCTCTTCATCTGTCACTTGGCTTTGTTCTGTGTTCCTTATATATGAGAAAAATTTGATTTGAAGCTTCTCAAGAGTGAGATGACGCTCTGGTTCCAATACCAACTGTCTTATACGGTTAGGTTTCATGTTTTAGTGATCCTCAATGAGAAAAAATACAAGAAAAAACCCAGTAAAAAGCAAAATTTTCCAAGAGAGACAGAATGACTTGAGGTTGATACCTCATTTCCATATCAGGAGGACATGGTGAAAATCCCAAACTCCAGATTTCCCATGGATGTTGCATCACTGCTTTTTTCCTCTGTGAAAAAGGTGTCCAAGGTGCACTGGTGCATTGTCACCAGGTTCTTGGCTCTGCAGGGACAGGTAAGAAACACAAGGATCCCAGAACCACATTCTTCTGTTAAAGAAGGAATGAGTAAAGGAAACACCTCTTGAGTTCCTACCAGAAGTTACAGGTTTGTGCTCTTATTGTCTCAGTGCCCAGTTCATCAGCATTCCCTGGCAAAAATATTACAAGGATCTTACTTTTGGCTTCACCTTCCACAACCAAAACCAACCTGCTTTTCCTGGGACCGCCTCCTTAGCCACTGTTCTGTGTTTTACCAACAACTTCAACACTGTTGCTGCTTCGAGGCTTGTGCAAACACAAAGAGCAAATTTGATAGGAAGGTTCTTCCCTAGTGAATAATGTTAGGAATGACAGGAGCAACTTCTGTGTATGCAGGGGATTTCTTGTGGCTTGTTGAAACGACTAAAGGCAGAAAGACTGTCACTTAAAAAAAGAAAAGCAACCTCAAGTAGCAAACCAATAGCCATGTGGTTTCACCTCCTGTTGCAACTATTTTTACCACCACTTTATGCTTCATTGACCAACGGATTTTTTTTTCCAGCTTTGCACTTTTATATATATTATCCATACACACAGGACTATTATTTTTATCTTCATCATTACATAGTGGTGTTTTTTGTGCCATTTAGACATGAACCTCATTTGAACCCTAAAGCCCCATTTGTGGCACACAAAAATACTGTCATTTACATTCTGTGCCAAAGTATTATATAAAAAGCATCAAACGGGAGGAGAGGCAGGAAGCTGGGAGTAAAGATATATAGTCAGCAAAGTATATAACTTCTGGCATATTACTGCTTAATCCTAACATAATTATTCTCATCCTTTTATTTGATTAACTTCTAATGGTTCCTCTTGGTGTTAAAGGTCCCAGTCTGATCATTTGATTTTAGTGTCTGCTATAATTACCGATAATGTTCTTTGCAAGACAATTTAATGATAACCGCATAATGGCCTATATGAAGAAAGCTGCAGGGTTTCAATGCTTTTGAGTAATATAAAATACATTAGACTAACACAAGCTATCAACATGACAGGGAATGTTTGATTTACACCAAGGACTACGTTATAGAGTTGTGGAATTTTTTTTTTGCCCTTCTTCCTTCTTTTTTTCAATTTTTTTTTTTATTTTATTTTGCAGCCGTTTACAATAAATGACAGAACAGTTGGACAATCTGCAACTTGCTGAGAGCAATAAAATGTAGCACAAAGTTAGAAGTGACATGGAGCCAGGCCTGAAGAGCTGTGCTAAAGCATCCAGACAGACTGGAGTGGCAGCAGGGCTTGCTTTGTCCTCACCAGGGGATGTTACAGAGGCAGTCCCCTCAATGTCTATTAAAACCAAACTTAGCCAAAGTTTCTAACCTCCCGTATCTTTTCTGGATAAATGTGTGGTTTGCATTTCCAGGAGGCTTTTTCACTGTATTTAAAGTCACTGAACAACACACAACTTGCCCCAATATTTATTGACAGGTCTTTGCCTCCTTTTCCCAGACCTGCCATAAAAAGAAATTTGATTTCAGCCCAGACAGCCTGTCGCTTGCATTCATGTTTTGCTTCACACTGTCACATTTTCACAGCTAAATACTACACTGGGCTAAGTGGTTCAAGCTTAGCAAACACTCTTTTGCACGAAATTAAACAATCGCTTATGGTTTTGGCAAAATGCAGCATAATTCATGGTGTGCACATAGGAAAGAAAATTTCCTGTCAAAAAAAGGTTAGCAGTGGACATATTACGTTTGCTACTCTTTTTTATTCCAGGATAATGGCATTTGGACAAAAGTAGGCCTGTCCTGTTTATAGTGCTTTATGCCCCATTAGTATTATTGCAAGTCTCTGGACTCACATGTTAAAGCACTTAATCAAAGGCAATGGGTTGAAAATCATGTCCCAGCACTTCTCATATTTGATTCGTTCCTCCCAGATAGAAAGAAGTAAAAAACACATTACTAGCATCACAACAGCACATGCATTATCTGCTAAGCAGTTGAGAAGCTATCATTGGGTTTTATCCCTTTGGGTACTAGGACGGACAGGAATTTTCCCCATTCATCCGTTCAGAGATCTGAGACTGCTATTTTTCATTTTTCTCCCTTTGACAGACAATCCTTTCAGTTTTTTCATAGATCTCTATTTTAAAGACATCATCATGTCACTTATTTTAATTGCAGGCTGCAGGCATCAGGTCTTAAAAAAAAAAAAAGAAAAAAAAGAAAAAAAAGAAAAAAAGCGAAATCTTTAGAAAGACAATATTTGAAGTAGTGGTAGTTTTATGAAGATCCTCCAAGGATTTTCTCTGAGACAAACCTAATAATGGGAGAGGAACATATCTTAAGGGGAGAATTAATTTATACATTTAATTACTTGGGATCCACTCCAGTTCTTGGCGGTGTATTTTGATTCTCCACGAGAGCCCTGGCTACGGCAGCTCATCAGCTTGATGGGGATCAAGGGAGTCAAGAAACGGGGTGTCAGGGGCGAGCCCTGTCCAGAGCTGCTGCAGCATTGCAATATCGATCCAGGTGCATCTGTCTGCAGCTCAGGGAGGTGCTGATGGGTTTGTTTCTCCCTTTCTCTGAAGAGGAGAGTGATGTTAAACCCTTGTCTGGGGAATTTACAGCCTGCAGTCACGCCAGACAGCCTGAGCAGAAAGAAGGGCAAGGAGGCCGTGTGGGAAGGAGGCAGCTGAATGGGATGGTTTGAGAGAGGTGGGTGGACGCCTGAACCATGCAGGCTGCACAACTCCGCCAGGTCCCAGGGAACTGAGCAGTGATGGCATTTCTGATACCATTCCTACTATTCTAAAACCAAGAGTTTGATTTTATTTATCCATTGGTAAAGCAGGAGGACTGAAATTTGCACGGATGCTCTGCAAAGGCAGAGTGAACTCCATGTTTTCTAGGCCTATAACTTCTGACTTCAGGAGAAGCAATTATGATTTGCCACAGGAAAAAAACATAGATGCTACCCAGGGAAAAAAAGGAAGAAATAATTCAGAATAATCCACAAAGTCTATAGATGGTCCCAGGCCCAGAAGTGGTAACAGAACAAGTTTTAGGTTCAAGGGCCGAAATAAGTCAGCCTCATAAAATCACAGAATGGTTTGGGTTGGAAGGGAAACATTCTACTATCCCAGGTTGATCCAAGCCCCATCCAGATTGGCCTTGGACACTTCCAAGGGACACTGCCAGGGGCAGCCACAGCTTCTCTGGGCACCCTGTGCCAGGGGCTCACCACTCTCACAGGGAAGAATTCCCAATATCCCATCTAACCCTGCCCTCTAACATCAGGAACCCAATCCCCCTCTTCCTGTCATTCCATCCCTTGTCCAAAATCCCTCTCCGGTTCTCCTGGAGTTCCTTTAGGCACTGGAAAGGGCTTTAAAGTCTCCTTTATAGTCTCCCTGGAGCCTTCTCTTCTACAGGCTTAACTTGATAATATTTACCTATGTACCTTCCTTTCTGGACAGCCGGATCCCCACAGCTGGTTTTGCAGAAAGGTTTCTTTCATGAAGAACAAAAATCCCGGGGCAGGAGCTTTGCTTTGAAAAGCGTTGTGTTTCCTGTACATCTCCAAGCACATACAGGTTTGCAAATAAAATGCAAATGACTAAAGCTCATCAGTGAAAGCTCCATGGTTGATTTGTACAGGCACATCACTTTTTTTCCCCCCTTAGTTTTCACTTATGAGATTAAAAAATGAAGACAGAAAAATTAGACGTTTCCATTTTCCTCCTCAGTGAACTCTTTTGTGGCTCACTCTCCAGCCCTGCAGACTCCAGGATCTTTTTTCATACCAATGAAACTCAAAGAACAGAGATAACTTACTGATAATGAAATATTAACATAAATCAATACATTATAATATTGATAATTTGTTTAGGATATTTCATAAATACAGGTGTTTTGTTTATTTCTGCCAATGTTTAAAGGAATTCAGTAGCTAGCTAAAATAAAAATTATTTTTCTGGTGATTTGGGGAGGCACTGGCGCAGGTTCCCCAGAGAAGTTGTGTTTGCCCCATGCCTGGAAATGTTCAAGGCCAGATTGAACAGGGATGGAGTAACCTGGGGTAGTGGAAGGTAGCAGTGTTGGAAGCTGGGGGTCTTAATGTCCCCTCCAATCCAAGCCATTCTATGATTCTGATGTAAAGCTCCCCTGTACCCTTTTTGCTTTGTGAGCAGATGGAGCACCTGGGCCACTTGTCTGAGGATGTGGAAGGAGTTTTCTAGACAAAATGGGAGCCCCTGATGTCAGAGTCCAGATGATGCCAACATTTTCACCTGTTACCTTGTGGTAGAAATGTCTGGACCCTGAACGTGTCGTCCGTATGTGGTGCATGCTCTGGACAAGAGCCATTGGCTGTTCGCTCTGATGTGTGCTAAGCTCACCCTTTGATTGGCACTGGCATATCCTTTGAGATTCCTCCTTTCCTGAAATACCAGTGATGTTGACAGTCTCTCTTCACTTCCTTGCTCTGGACAGTCCCAATTTTGGGCCAGCTAGCAAAGAAACAAAGGCTGCATTTATAGCACAGTCTCAATCCTTTGTGCATGCAGCACAGCCACAGCCTTATATTTGCTCTTTATTCTCTCTCCCCTTCTAACAGAGCCTAATGCCTTATTTACTTTTTTGACCTCTGCTGCACATTGAGCTGTCAGTAGCAATGCCTAAATCTTGTCCCAGTGAGTTACGACTAATTCAGAACCCATCAGCATGTACAAGTAGCTTAAACTGTTTTCCTTCCAGTGTGCATTACCTACACACTGCCTCTGTTTCTTATCTGCCACTGAACTGCCTGGTTATAATTTGGTAGAGCCTTCCAGAAAACTTCTTTCATCCTTACACACATTTGGATGTCTGACTGGTCAGCACAGGGATCCAAGAAGAAGACGAAGCAGGAAAAGGTTATTAGTGCCAACAAAGATGATTTTTCTCCTCTTAATGGTGCTCTGACACAACTTCCTGGCATAGCCAGCAACCTGGTCTAGTGGAAGTGTGCTTGCCCATGGCAAGGGGGTTGGAAGAAGATGACCTTTAAGAGTCACTTCTGACCCAAATCATTCTATGATTCTGTGACTATGATAGTTGTAAAGTTATTGCCAGTTGTGTCAGACCAGGTTTGTTGCTCTCAGGATTGTCATTAGGGCCCCTTCAGGAGTGTAATGTTGCCTTCTTACTTCTGTTGGTGCCTTTGTACCTCTCTGTTCTGCCCAGAAATTAGTTTGATTTTCCAGTCACTATTTGCAGTGTGTTGGGTCCTAAAGCTCACTCTTGATTCAGATTTTCTTTGGATCTAGCAGTCACAGCTTCCACAAGCAGATTGATTTAGAGGGGAATTCACGCCCTGGAAGAGGACGTCAAAGATGAAGGGAAGAAATGCTTTCCATGGAGGTTTCCTTTCTTCACTGGCTGGAGGAAAAATCGAAATAAACTACATTTTCTGACATAGAGGTGGTTGAGAATTTTTCACAGAATCACAGAGTAGTTTTGGTTGGAAGAGACCTTCAAGATCATCTCATTCCAGCTCCCCTGCCAAGGGCAGGGACAGCTTCTACTAGACCAGGCAGTTCAAAGATGAAAACTTTCCTTTTTGTCGGTAACAGAGGACCAATTCCTACAATTATTTTTTGTTTATTATCTCTGTAACTGCCCCTTACGCCTTCTAAGGTTTCTTATCTGTGGTTATTATCAAGAGAAATGTTGAGAAATTTGTTCCCTGAAAAGTCTCCAGGACAGTCAGTCTGAGGAGCATGGCTTCAAGGAGGTCTGGAGCAAAGGGACTTTTCTGGTCCAATAAAAGATGAATTTAAAGGAGAAACCAAACAGAACATTAAGGCTACTTATGAGGTTGCTACAAAGAGTTGTTGGTAGTGAAATATGCAGAAAGAAGTTGCACCTGGAGAGGTTTTGGGTTGGGTAGTAGGACACAAATATTTCCATAGGACAGTGTTGAAGCCTTGGGCAGTAGTGCCCAACATGTTGGATGTATCCCACTTGGACACATCTCTGACAGGTTGAGCTGCTATCAAAGCAACTTCACATTCCCAATGCCTCAGCTGAGGATATACAAGTTTCTCTTCTCCTGTAGTGGCAAAGCACCCTCTGGAGATGCAGAGACAACTGAGCAACCCTCTGCAGAGCCTGGATGGTTATGCAGACACGAGATCATTCACATACCCTAATTAAAAACTCTGCAATGCAAATAGAAAGATAAAGGGATTTCTGACAATAAGCAGGATGAAGTGCCACTCAAGCACTAATTAAATATGATGGCGGTTAATCAGCATGGAGTGTCTTCCAACAATTTGCTAATGATAATGGTGGATTGACCTTGAAGGCTCTTGGAAATGTTTTCCAGAAGTCCTTTCAAATGTGTCAATAACATTGTTGAAAGTAGGTGACGCTCAACAAAAATGATTTTTTTCTTTATAGGATTTATAACAGGGTTCATCAGGTCTTCAGTTCCCAGGTGTATTTGAAGGTTCAGCTCCATCCAGAAAATTGGCTTCTTTGTTCATCCTGGGAGGATGATTCCTGCTTTGGTTTACCTCTTTTGCTCTTTGCTCATATTGAAAGGTGGATGATGATTTGCCTGTTACACATCACAAGATGATCTTCAAAAAGTTCCAGTACTACCTGAAACGGAGCATCAGGATGTTCCCAGAACCTGCAGCACAGACAGAGATGAGGTTTCATTGTAAATTCCTTAATGCAAAATGATGCATAAAGGGGTCTAAGAGAGGTCACAGTGGGAATTTGGCATGAAACTCCCTTGGTTTACAAATACAAAAAGAGATAAAACATTTGAGTGCTCAGCTTGAAATCTGTATGGAGTAACTGACGGTGCCAGTATTTATATTGCAGCTTCATCAATCAATAACTTTAACAATAGACAATTAATCAATACTTTTAACAACCCTGGGAGAGAATGACATCGCTGGTAAATCTGAATGTTATGCTATAGATCCATGCCTTAAATACTCATCCCTCTGTCACAGCTGTAGAATTTGACTGAATCCTGGACAGTGCTGACCACCTGCAGTTTTTATGAGGTGATTGCACCCTCTGAAATCTCTGTTTTCCTGCTTGTAAATGGAAATGTGTGTTCTTCATATGGGCAAATAAAATGCAAACAGATTTTGTTGACTATGATGACCTCTTCCTGGTGAGTAAACCGGTGGCACTGGACTTCAGAGAGACCATCTCTGATGAGTTCACTCTACCTCTTTTAGAGACAGCACCTATTAAGTTTCGTTCACCTATGTATAGATGTTTCCCCACTAGATTCTGTTTCAGCATCCTCAAGGAGGACGGGCAGCCACCCCCAGGCTGTTTTCAACACCACTCACAGCTAATTCAGAAAACAACCCACAGCATCCACTGGCAACAGCATCCCTGATTAATCCAAGTTCTTTATCAAGATGTTCTGTACTGTGCGAATATCTTACTGAACAGTCTTGTACACAACATAAGCCCATTAAAATGATGGTCTGATTCTCTAAAGGTTTGGCTATATGGCTTCCCATAAAAAGTTTCATAAACCACCCACAAACAGCCGCCTTAATCCTCAATTCCTAAAAGCATATTGTGCACAGAGTGACACACTGAAAAATGAGAGGAGTTTTCTGGGCACAGCACCAGAACTCGACTGCTAATTGTGGAAATAAATAACAACAGCTCCTAGAGGCCCAGTGTTTGGATTGTTTGGTTAGTTGTTTGTTTATCCTCCCTACCAGCAAGATTTCTCCATGGGTGGAATATGGAAGTATGAAATGAAACAAACAAACAAACCAGCTCACTCTCTCCTGCATAAGTTTGATTAAATGCAATACGTTGTGAGTGGGTTTTGGTGTTTTTTTTTTTACACTGGGAGGGTCATCAGGAAATGGAAAAAGCAGGCCATTTAGAAATTAAAATTCTCTCTTCTGCAGCCATCCAGCAGTGGCCAGCAGCTCGATTTTTCTGCTAAATATAACACCCAACAGTGACAGAACATTGCAAATGATGCTGACAAGGAGATGTTCTACAAAACAGGTTCTGCAAATCTTGCTCCATTCATTGCCTCGACTCTGTTTTAGCTCCAACTAGCTGCTGAATGTTCATCCTGGTGCAGCCTGTGGTTGCTCTAGGACTTTGTTTCTGCTAAGATTTCTGACTTTTTCATAAGTGTCAGGAACAGCAGCCATAGAACCATAGACTGGTTTGGGTTGAAAGGGACTTTTAAAGGTCATCTACTCCAGCCTCCCTTCTGTGGTCAGGGATGCTTTTCACTATGCCAAGTTGCTCAAAGCCCCATCCAACCTGGCCTTGGACACTGCCAGGGCTGGGGTTTCTACCATGTCTCCAGGTAATGTGTGTCAGTCCCTCATCATTCTCACAGGAAAGAATTCATTCCTAATGGCTAATATAAACCTGTCCTCTGTCAATTTGGAGCCATTTTATCTTGCCCAAAGTCCCTCTTCAGCCCTTCTGGAGCCCCTTTAGGCACTGGGAGGGACTCTGAGGTCTCCCTGGACCCTTCTTTTCTCCAGGCTGAACAACCCCAACTCTCCCAGCCTGGCTCCATAAGTCATGCCCCAGCCTTCTGACATTCCAGCTATTTATTTTCTGAGGGTGAGTAGCAGGACCCACTGCAACTAATTCTTGATGGACCTCCTTACTTTGCATAGGCGTGCAGCTCTGTATCATGGGGAGATTTTTGGGGGAATACTACAACCATGTCCCCATGCCCTGCATAGAGATAATATGGCTGAAAACAGAGTTTAGCTGAAGGCATCTGTTTTACTACTGTCTACAAATTGCAGTCTAAAGATGCTAGCCAAGAAGGAAAAACTTTAATTTTGGATGTCAAATTTTGGCACTGCTAATAAAAGCCAACCTCCCCAGCAGCAACAATCAGATAACTAGCAGCACATGTCTTGGAAGAGGGCAGTGATTTTCCATATGGCAAATTAATATTGACAATTGAAATAGTCTTTCATGTCCAGGGTGTGAGCCATCAGATTTTTCCCCTTTTATTTCACATCTATCTTGAGCATTAAGCAGAAGGTCGGACATCATACAAAAGGCAGAGAGAATTTGGTGAGGTCCAGCTGGCAGTTCCTTAGAGCCCTGCTAGTTAGAGACTTTTGAACTTCACTTCTGAGTACACCCAAGAAAACTTCGCCATTAAAAGGTCAGCCCAACTGCCATTACAACCTTGGAGTTTGAGTTACCAGGTTTTACCAGGAAAGAGAAATAATTAAAAAAAAAAAAAAGAAACCACTCAAGTTTTCCATTTAAACACATTCCTTGTGGAGCCCAAACATCAGCGTAAAGCTGATCTTGGGAACTGTATATTGTTTCAATCTTAGTTCCAAGTACTAGAACCTTGTTCTGCATGGAAAAGAATAGCATGAATAGGCCAGGTTACATTAGTGAGTGGGTCCCATCTGTCTCCTGCTACAACTCAATTTGATTTCATTCATTCTCTTTTGTCTCTTTCACTTTGGAACAGACTTTTGAGAATCTCAAAACAGGCACCAGGGCAACTGCTTAGTGTTTAAAATTGCTATTAAGAATCCACAGAGGTATCTCGCAAACAATAGGACTGGCCACTTTTTCCAGGTATTGTTTCATCAGGCTCTTTAGAACCCCAAAATAGAAGGAAAAGGCATTTCAAACCATTATTTAGTGAGGTTAAAATATCTGTGCAGCTTGCATCTGGCCAGTGTCAATGGGATTGTAAGGGCTTCTTTTAGCTTTTACTTGTTCTTTCCTTGCGACAATAGTAAGAGGGTATAGATATAGAGGGAGCTATTCTGTCTTTGTTTAAATTTTAAATAGGCCATAGAAATGCTGTTCAGTAGAATTTGATTAAAATTGGACTGAATAAAAACTCTTTCCATTTTTACTCATGTAGACGAGCACTGCACACCATTTAATGGAGGCATTATTTATGTAATACTCTGCCTGTAATATGCACATTCAGAAGCGTAGATTGAAAATCAGTTTTTCACTGACACAATTTTAAAGTTCAACCATCAGCTCCCCTTTTTGTGGTGATACCAAGTAACTCCAGTTCCGTTGCCCTGTACATTACCACCAGCAAGTAACACAGAAAATTGAAACTTAATGTGGAGAACCGGAACTGGGAAGATCAAGAAGAAATTGTGCTCCTACTGAATCCCATCAACTCAGCAAAGTGGTTTAGAAATCCCTGGAAGGGACTGTAGGGAACAAGATAATGATTTTGTGTAGGATGGCCCGCAGCGTACATGGGAAGGTAGGAGCTGCGTCGCTCCTTGCCACGGTTTGAGGGTACTTTACTTACATCTGGATTTCACCCTGAAAGATGGGGTTGTGCAAACCTGGGAGGAAAGGACGAGTCTGTGTTTTCACAAGTTCTCTGGCTGGGTTTTTCATCCTCTGAAGTTTGCTGCTCTCCTTATCACTGTTTGCAGGAGGTCTCATCTAGCTATCTGCCTGGTCTCTTGCTTAAAAATGTAATGAGCAGAAAACTCTAAGAGGTGAAAAATTCCAGCTGCTACCAGATGTGAGTGCAGGGAATACAACAAGAAGAGGATTGGTATTAAATATTGGATGATGAATGAATGGCAGTTGTGTTCACATGCAGTACATGATACCTGGAAAATGTGATTTGTTTTCCATTAATCATGCTTGTTCTTCAACTAAAAAGCTACACACAGACCTGCAATAATCTCTGGGATCCCTGGAACTTGAAATGGAAAGAAGGAACAACCAGCTCAGAAATTATGTGAAACCAAGTGGGAGATTGTCCCATGATTGCTCAGAAACCCGTTGGGTGACATACGTTTAAGTGGATATCACTGACTCATTAGCCCCAGTCAACAGCAAATTCAAAGTTTCAACTACCCACAGATCTCCATGGTGTACACTTAATTCTAAAACAATTAAAACAGCTGGGTGGGAATTTGAACAGCAGTAGAGGGCATAGAAGCTGAAAGATCATTGTTTATCTTTTAAGGAACTATCGGTCCTGGCAGAGGGAAGTTCTTCCTGCAACAGACTGTCTGATAAAAACGAGAACATATGGAAAGCCAGTATTTTATGGTTTAACAGCTTTCCTATGTGGATGAGGCCCCCATCCACTACAGTCCAGGAATAATAAATACTCCGTGAAGATTGCCTAGCTCTGAGGACCAGAGGCATGGATTTACTAGAGGGAAGGTGGTCCATATGGCTTGTAGCCCTCTCCCCATCCCTCATACCGCCATCATCTGAGATGAGTTTCTGCACTGGCAGAAACCCCCAGCCCACACTGCCCTGTCATGGCATCACCCTGATGCAGCTCCCTGTCCAAACTCAAGGGCTCAGGTGGACATTTGACCTCGCAGCCTTGCAAATGTTGTGTATAATCTGCTCTCTTATGCACAAGTCTGATGGGGAGCGGCTGACGGAGGTGGGGGGCTCAGCCTGGAAAAAAGGAGGCTCAGGGGGGACCTTCTGGCTTTCCCCAACTCCCTGACAGGAGGGGGCAGCCAGGGGTAGGTCAGGATCTGCTCCCAGGGAACAGGGACAGAAGGAGAGGAAATGGCCTCAAGTTGCACCAGGGGAGGCTATGGAGAAAATTCCTTCACAAGAAAGTCTGTCCAGCCCTGGCACAGGCTCTCCAGAGAAGTGCTGGAGTTTTCATCCCTGGAGGGATTCAAAAGCCATGTGGACACGGGCCAGTGGTGGCCTTGGCAGTGCTGGGGGAAGGGTTGGACTCCATCTTGGAGGGCTTTTCCATCCTCTAAGATTCTGTGATTCGATCTGATGTATCGTTTGTTTTGTGAAGGAAGGCTAAACCTGCAAAATGTCCCTCTTGCCCGTATCCCTGAGGTGAAAACACGAAGGCATAAACACCCACCAACTCTTTATGATAAGAATGATATCACCCATTCTTCTTGAAAAGTTCAAACCTCTTTTATGTAGCCCCTTAGAGTTTGGGAAAAGTGGTTTCCAACAGGGAAGTGAGCTTGAGCTCACTTTGATTTAACCAACAGTTCTCATCAAGGCTTCTGACTTCCAGGTTTGTGACAGGAACACCACAAGTTACCTCCTTTAATAAGTTTGCAAAGCTCTTCTCAGCCATGCCTAGTTGATTGCTGGAGAAAGTAAGGCACGGGTTGATGTGATTTTTCCCAAGTCAGTAGTAGGGCAGAGGAGGCTACAGCACAGCTTTTGAGGCCAAAACCACAGTTTTGGCTTGCAAAGCATCATCTCCCATCAATATTTTGCCACCTCAAATTTCCCTACTGTATATTTACAGCTTTACAGGCGAACCCGCCTGCAGCTTTGTTTCCTTCTTCCAGATTTAATCTTTTTTTATTAAGACTATTTAGCACTGATCTATGTATCAACCCCATAATACCCTGCTGACACATAAAATGTCAACACATCAAGTTGAAGTGCTGGAGCCACCATTTTCTGGTGGCTTTTTGAAATGATAACAAGCGACACTTATCATTTGCCACCCAATCCACCTGTGCAATAAGCAAAAAGCCAAGCAAACTGCTTTTTTTTCCTGCATAAAGCAGTAATTTGTGTGGCAGAGTCAGACCTACTCAGGCTGCACAGGGAATGAAGATCAAAGGGGAAATTCGCCTGCTTGTCTTGTTTGCTATTGATCTGAATTGTAGCCACTTTATCAGTAGCACTTTGCCATCACCCCTCAGAGATCAGAGCCTCCTATATCTTCCCAGCTCTTTTATTTATAGAACCATTTAATAAATACATTTTCTTTCCCTGGTCTCCTTTTTTTGTGTGTGTGTGTTCTGTTTTGTTTGACCAGCAGAAACAAAGGGTTGCCCTCGGTGTCAAGGAAAAAGAAGGGTATATGGCCCCAATTCAGCAGAGCATGTAAATACGTGCTTGGTTTTTAACAGGGCAACAAACACATGCCCTTCCTCTTAGAGGCATGTAAATACGTGTGGGGTTTTGAAATGCAGCTGCATGACACAGAAGCAAATGCCACCAGGGGAAGGAACTGGTCAGCTGAATATTCATTTTCCATCTTTGCTTCCTCTTTCTTCCTCTAGTTCATTACTGCTAATTACTGGGGCAACTGGGGCAGAGCAAACCACCTCCTGATGAAAGGGAAGGAACTATGAACCCTAAACGCCTTTTTGCATTACCCTTTAAATGGTAAAAGGGACAAGGCAGACTGTAAAAACAGAGAGGGGAAAATGAAATCCCAAACCATGCAGCTAAGAAATGAATAAATGACTCTCCTCTTCACGCTGCCGGTGTTACACAACCTGCCTGCATTAGATTGAGACCTACGTGATCCTCTTCTAATTGAAATCACTTTACCTTGACCTCCAACAGTAAACTGAAAGCTTGTTGCTCTTGCTGCCAGCAAAGCATCAGCAGTAGGTTGTAGGAAATCCCAGCTGGGGACATGAGCTGCATTCACATGGCATTAATCTCGCACTAAGTGGCACTAAGTCAGGAGGTACCAGCCAGTCTGTAAGACAGCCATTGTGCCCGTCGGGTGCCGCGGGGGCTGTGTCCACCCAGGCTGATACCTGCCCAGCTGTTGCCTTGTCTCTTCTGCTTGAAGTTATAAAAGTACAGTAAGCAAAGCTGGAAGGAACCCTAGAAAATCGTTTAGTGTATGACCTTGACCGTGGGTGAGATGAGCTAGACTGAAGCCATGGCTGTGAGTGTGTTTTAGCAGTGTTGGAGGTGCCTTAGTTCCCCGGGCAAGCTGCTCCGGGGCTTTGACAATCTTTTCAGTGAGACTCTTAACTCCTCTGAGAGTCTGGGGGTGGCATAGGCACCTCATCAGTTCAGCCAGGTTTGCATGTCTGGGTCTGAATAAGGCTCACAGGGTTTTCTGAAGGATTTTTTATGGTATTGTGACACTCCTGGTGGGCAAATGCTGGTCTATAGGGAAGAGCAAGGACAGGATGGGTTATCTTAGCAGGTGCCACCCATAATTCACTCCCTCTATGGAAAACAGGTTATTTCATTTTTAGCACTGTCAGCTCAGGTTCCCTGTCATGGAATGTTCTTTTTCCAAAGGCATTCCAAAAAAAGGGCTTGGGTTTCCCCTTGCTGTGTCTTTGACTACAGTAGCACATGAGAGCTCCTGGCACAGCTGAAACAACCTTGCATGGGACAAGATCTGAGAGAAGATGGAGATGCCCCATACTCCAGAGGGTCCCTGAGCCCACATGGGCTGGCTGAAGGCAGAGATGGGAGCACCCTGCCCCTTCCCCTGTCCTTTCACTTACCATTTGGAAACATTGCAAAAAACTACATCAAAGATGAATGAAATACTTTGGTATTTTTAATACTTGGGTTTGTATTTTTCTAGCTGAGTTGTGCACCAAATTTGACAGAGATTTAGAGATGGATTTGTTCCAACTGAGAAGCCACAGGAGGAAGAGGGATTTACCACGCCCTGATGAAGTTCAGTCCTTCTTTACTAACTGGGATTCTATTCAAGCATTTGTTTTTATGAGGCAAGAATAACTTAATACAAGTATAGGTGAGTATTTAATGAATCTGCAATCCAGCCCCTCATACGCATGTGATTTTCTTTAAGGCAGCTGGGTGGTATTTACTGGCTTTGTGGAGAACAAGAGAAGCAAGGTCAACTCTATAAAACAAAAGTACAACAAACAAATGAGAGGAAGGCTCTGCAGCATTTTACTTACAGCTCAGAGTTCCTGGTGCTGCAGTGTAGGATCTTTGAGGCTAATTTCTGAATCAAAATATCACCTTTTTTTTCACTGAGCAGTTGCTTGAGTTACACCTTTAGTATCTGCTGTAGCATGTTGGACTGAGTGGTCTCCAGTTTGAAGTTAGAGGTGGAAATGTTCCACTGCAGAGAAGAGTGAACCTTCTTGGGCCACAACTCCAGTGCTCACCTCCATGTGGTGACACTGCCCAGCTCTGCCCTGTCCTGTTGTGATAGGATGAGGCGTGATGGTTTTGTACTAAGAGAGGGTTGATTACCATAAGGTATAAGGAAGAAGTACTTTAAAATGAGGGGAGGTGAAACACTGGCACAAGTTGCCCAGAGATGTGGTAGCTGTCCCATCCCTGGAAAAATTCAAGGTCAGGCTGGATGAGGCTCTGAATGACCTAAGTCAAGTGGAAGAAGTCCCTGCTCATTGCAGGAGGGTTGAAACTAGATGACCTTTAGATGTCCCTTCCAATCCAAACTATTAAATGATTTTATGATTCCATCATCACTCTGCAAAAGGGAAAAAAGTTTCAAGCCACTGTGTTGGTCTTCAAGGTTTTTACTCCAGGTGAAGTAGGAGAAATTGTGGGGAAAACAGTTTATGAAATGGATAAACCATGACTGAAGTTTCTCAGAAGATAAAGTTAAGACTTGGGACCCATAGAATTTGGTGGAGAAACTCCCAGTGGGTTTCTCTGATGCCCTAGAGTGGGCACGGGCTTATTGGAACCGACAAACCTTTGTAGTTTCCTCTGTCCTAATTACTTTATAGGGTATTACCATACTAATACACAAGATCTGCTTTTTTTTTTTCATCTAAACTTGTGAAAACAGTGCAGCATTAGGAATGTGGTAATAAACGAAAAACGTTAACATGCAATTCCCTTATGCTTTTGAAAAATTACTTCATAAATGCAAAGTAAAATATTTTCCTTTTTATTACCTGACAATTACATATTAAGAATTTCTTTTTATGTTTAAAAACATATGCAATACGGGCAGGCAGGCTCCAAAATGTAATTGCCTTCTTTCTATAAGAATCAGATGTCATTTTCTCCAAACTAAACTCTGAAAAGAGATAGGAGAAGCAAATTGTTGTATGCATTAAATTTTGAAACATCTGATAGCATTCCTCAATTAAACTATTTAAATGAAAAAAGATTGCTTTACAGCTCTATCATATCCACTGAATAAAACCTCTGTTGAGGCAAATTGGCAGTGGCAGGTACCAAATGCATTGGCCTTAATGAGACTGGACAACCTAATAGAGGTCATTGGTAATTGTTATTATATACAATATTGCACTGTCAAAAAAAAACCCTTAAGCTACACACATTGCTCAAGACATCTGAGTTTCATTGCTGCAAAGGAAGGCTTTTATCTTTCTATGTGAAGCAATACGACTGTTGTTTTTTCATCATGAATTACAGGCTGCTCTTTAAAGGTGCTATGGCAAAGGGAAGAAGCACTGGTCACCATTGCCATATTGTGAAACACTTCATGGAGGAGATAAGAAGCCCACCTGGAATATTTTTCCATCATTTTCAGTGGGAGCTGGGTTGGGGTTATGGTTACATGTGGGTCCAGTAGAAAAGAGTCCTGTTAACTGAGCTGTCCTGGGATCGAGTTCAGCTGGGATTTTTTGATGCTCAGCTGCTGCAGAAGCTGAAGGATAAGAATTTGTCTGTATGACAATGTTGATTCTTTGCTACTTAACAAAAATTACGTCCTTAAGGTTTAATTTGTTGGAGGGAAGAATCAGCTCCTGTTGACTCCTTGGCCTGCCATGCTAATATTAAAATGGGGCCTTGTGAAGAGGGGTCACACTCTACCTTGCAACTTTTCTGTTTCAAAGATCCTCCAGGATCCTGCAAGCATTCCCATCTTCCCAATGGTAATTGGGCCAAACTTAATAATCCACAGCATTGTGGATCCCCTCCCCCTGAATTTACAGAAAATATTATCATGCTTTGCCTAAATGGGTCTGGAAACTGTGATCACCCCATCCCTGGAAGTGTCCAAGGCCAGGTTGGATGGGGCTTGGAGCAACCTGGGATAGTGGAAAGTGTCCCTGCCCATGGCAGGGGGATTGGACTAGATGATCATTCCAAGGCTTCATAAGTTGTCCCATGTGTCTGAACAGAGTCTCCTGCCAGATTTTAGGGGAACAGGTAGGTGAGCATCCTTTTGTGGGTCTCTAAAACACAAAAAAATAACAATATAGTTCAATGACAAACTGTTTTATCCCTCTATGTCTAGTGCTCCTTGGAAAAAAAAAAAAAAAAAAACCCCTGCCACAAACAACCTACTTGAATACTGGGAATGTCTTGCAGCAAAATTTTGATATGAGCCCCACTGTACTATCCTTTAAATGCTATACAAAAATAGCTAGTCTCTGCTGAGTATTTTACAAAGTACACAATGTGTGTCCATTTAACCTAATAAAATATTAAATAACATTAAAGCTATGATATTTAGTTCTCCATTTTCATCTTACGTAGCCTTGTAGGCTGGGATAAAGCAAGCAGAAGGCATTGCCCCTTCCTGATTAGGGAACTTTTTGAGCTCAGCTCTGCACACATGGGCAGAGGTGCTCCACCAGTGTGAAACCAGCATACACTTCCACAGCCTGCTGCCATCTGTCAGTGACAGCATATCTGGGCCCAAATCCTTGCCCACCTCAGTCCTACATGACTGCCCTGGGCTCTTGCAATCCTCCAATCCACATACACACCCGTGGTAGAACCCGTGGAGGTGCAAAAAGGGTTGAAATTACACCACAGTTCTCAATCTTCTGAGGCTTTAATTCTCCTTAGATAAATTTTTACTGTGTGCTTTACTCTTATTTTAGAGACTCGAGCTCCTTAGTTGAATGTTGTAAACCATTAAGGTCAGCACTACAATATTTTAATGTTGCTATTTAACAGAAGCAAGATTTTTATGGCAGTGAAAAACTACTGTGGGGAAAAGAAAATGCTATGCAGACACCTAGCAGACAATTGCGAGTGAAAATCAAACAAAACTTTGGGTAAGAGAAATGTCTTTATGCAACTAATGTGTTAGACTGTCAGACTGATTGAAATAAATCACTTTTTTCTTTCAGTGTGGGGGATTTCAAGGGAAGGACAGTACAAAGGTCCTTTCTGTAGCTGAAAGAAACTGCATTATCTTACTTTTTTTTTTCCATACCATGTATCAGCTGATGCACAAAACGGTGTAATTACAATCTGACATGGAAGTGATTGTCTGAGCCTGAAAATCAGTAATGTTAACCTTCTCAAAATAAATTTCAATTTGATCCTGTGAATTTTACATTGAAATGAGTTTTTTCTTTAAAACCCTGGAGAAAACAGCCCTGTATGTGCGCATTAACAAACAGCTTTGCAAATCTAGGCTAAAGTGAATATTCAATTTCATGAGGTCAAATTGAGATTCAGTCTCAACATCATGACAACTAAGCCACACGAGCCAAAGTGAGCTCTTTTCAGACCTGGCAGAGATTTTACCTGGTCCTAAGGTGGTCATTTGCCCCTAAGCCTCCCCTTTGCAGTCTCAGAGACATTTACATCCAAAGCCATGTCCATTTGGAGCTGGTTAAATACCATCTCAGCAGTGAATATTCTGAAGAAGGTGGCTCTGTCTTCAGGAATAAAAGAGATTTTCTGTGTGATGTCAGGATATCAAAGAGCAGATTCAAGCTATTTCTTGCCCTCCTACTGAGACTTCTGTCCCTGTAGTTAAAAGCCCTAGTGCGGAAGAAAGAGGATTTTGAGGAGACACCAAACTGTGCAGGACAAGCATCAATCATACCTCCCAAACTTTAACAAGTCCCAACCCCACGTGCTCCCCATCAAGTCCCAGACAGAACTTCCCTCTAGCATTGTGCTGGAGAGCTGAGGTCTGCAGACTCCTCTCCAAGCTACTTTGGTGTTTTTCTGTGCACTGTACATGTTAGGGCAGACAGTCCTTGACTCAGGGAGAGGCTTTCTACTTTTAAGGACTTCTACTGCATTTAAGAAGTGTAAATAAACAACCTGTGCTTGAGGCTTCGTTTGTTTTTTTTTATACACACTCAACCTGAAAGGTGAAACCCCTCAAAGACTTTCTCTCCTTAGAGAGAAAAGTGTGATCTGAACATGATCCTGGCGCAGCTGCCCAGGGCAGTGGTGGAGTCCCCATCCCTGGAGGGATTTAAAAGCCGTGTGGATGTGGCACCTGGGGACATGGGGCAGTGGTGGCCTTGGCAGTGCTGGGGGTGGTTGGACTCCATCTTAAAGATCTTTTCCAACCTAAATAATTCTATGAAATTCTAATTCTATGCAAGCCAACTCCTTGCCTTTTTCAATCTTTGAATCTTGTTTCGGCACCAGTAGTCAGAGTTTCCGGGATTTCTTAATCAGCATTTGATAATCCTGTGGGAAAGTGCAGCTGAGGAGACTGAAAATTCTTCTGTCTTCTTCTGAGGAGACTAAAAATTCTTCAACTTCTTTCCAGCAGGGCCACAAGGAGAAATTTTATTAAAAATGCTCTATTTTCCTAGAAGAAAAAAATACTTAGGAATTCCTCGCTACTTTCCTTCATTTTCCCCAAGTCACAAAGAACAAATCCCATTCTGCAGCAGGGTCATTAGCTGTATAATGATGGGTCATAGACCAGCACCACATTAATACCATGACTATGAGTGCACCTGATACCAGACCACAATAACCACACGCTGCTACAAAGGATCCACACAGTGGCTTGGAGCTCTGACTTGTGCTGGCTGGCTCTGCACATAGCATGATCCTGAAACTTCTTTTCTTGTGGCATCTGACAGGCACATTCAAAGAACAAAGAAATTTGTTCTTCCTATTCAACTAAGTCATTAATAACATTTTTTTCATATATGAAGAGAGAAAGAACTGGAAGATTATGAATATTTAATGAACTACCTGAATAATCTCTAATACAAATGCTGTGAAAACAGAAGTAAGGATTAGTAATTCAGTGTGGGGTGGTGACACACACCTCTGATGTGCTACTGGAGAAGATCTTGTCATATGGGAAGAGCATGAAGCTCCAAATTTGTGTGCAAAGCATACATGGCTGAATAAGGAGTATGTGCTGTGCATTAGAAGGAGTGTTGAAGGAGCCTGCAATTTTCCATTTGAGGGGAAAGGGTTAGGATCACAGAATATCCTGAGTTGGAAGGGACTCACAAAGATCAAAAACTATTAACCAGGTCATTTTCTTTTAAGTGGATTTCTAGAACCCTAACTATAAATACCCATGAGTCAAAATTTTGACTCAAGTAATGTGGTGGAATTTACACAATAAATTGATTTTTTTTTTTTTGTTTGAAATTTTTGATAGCAAAACTACATATTGCAAATAATTACCTCAAGTTAAACAGAACCATAGTGATTCAGTAACTTTTCACACACCCTTTGCCCTGTGCAGGGCAATGGAATTTCGTGTCCACAGGTCTGACCTCATATGGCCTTAGACCTTCAGGAGTTTTGCTTTAGAGGACATGAAATGCAGAGACCCTGAATGTATTGTAGGATTGATGGGTCCCTGTGTCTCCTCACATCTGTCTCTCCCCCAGCAGACAAGGGCGTTATTGAGGGCTAATGACTGGAAACCCCAATGGCCCAGGCTACAGTTCTGTGACCCTCTTTGGTAAACAACCACCTGGGCAGGGCTTACAGACTCTTCCAAGAGCACAAAGACCACTCCCCTGGAGCTTCTCCTGGACGCAAGGTCCAGCATGGTCACCACCCACCTCTTTCCAAAAGGATGAATTGCAGGACATGGGCCAACACTGGTCTTCAGGTGTGGAGAAACCAAGGTCAGCAGGAGCATGGCTGTGTATGTGGCATGATCAGCAGTCCCCTGTACGAGAGAGGACATGGCAGGAGGGTGCTGAGCACCATGACACCAGGTGGAAGCTGGCGCTGCCCTCTGTGACACTCACAGTACACATGCTTCAAAGTACTCTACATGCAGTAAGGACCACAGCCCCACAAATGGACACTGCTGCAGTCCAGCAACCCAGACTATCAGCTGAGTCTTCAATTTGGCCTTAAATGAATTTGCCAAATTGGCACCTCTGACGTCAAGTGGAAGCGAATTCCGCATATCTGTCTGTTTTATAGGGAAGCACTATTGATTTTTTTTATCGTCTTACTTTGTTTCTTCCAGCTCTCCCCTCCCTGCACCCACCTTCA
>NW_008240031.1:1880298-1882013 GCF_000691975.1 Corvus brachyrhynchos | reverse complement strand
CTCTTGGTGGGAATTAGAGGATGCTTTTCCCCACACATCCCAGCAGTCAGACTGCAGAGACGCGCGTATCCATCACCCTCACACATGGCGTTTACAATACAGTTATATCCTTCGAGCTGGTAGCTGGGGCTACTGACAGCCTCCAGTGCCACCCCAGTGCCAATTAATATGTGGATCTGGCCCCTAAGAAGCCAAATCCATCAGTGCCACTCTGGGTGCCGCGTGCCACTGATGGAGCAGCACGAGCAGTACCTTGGCTCTGCTGCGTTTTGGAGCGCTGTGACTTGGTGGAATCACTGGGCTTTGAAGGGCAATGGCTAACTTTGTGCTTGCATGCAGAGAGCTTCACACATTTTTCTTTTTATCTATGGGACAGAAGAGGGCTCTTACTGAAGAAATAATTTGCAGTTTCTCTTAAAGTCTGCTCCAGCTACAGGAAAGTCACTTCTCACTGGGAAGCAGCATCTGCTTCTCTAACATTTTCCCTATCCTACAGCGAAAGGCAATGACTTTTAAGCAGAAACATAAGGTTATCTATGGTGTTTCCCTTAACTCTGGTAGTTTAAGATCAGCTTTGAGGGCTCACAATGACATCTTCTATCCACTCCATTTCTTTCTCCAACACAACCATTCTCTCCTCTGGAGTAGCCTGGCACCTGCGGGTGGTCAAATCATTTCTGGCATCTGTCAGTCTGGGCAAAAGCTCTCTGCTTTTGTGACTTCAGATAATATCATAATGTTCAGGCTCTGCAGGTGTGGTGTTTGACTGAAGCAACAGGGAATTTCCAAGGGTCAGTATGTAGCCAAGCAGTAGAAACCACAGAGCTCTGCAAATGTCGGGGCTAAAGATACAAGTCAAGGGCAGAGGGCTTTAAAAATGTGTATCATTATAGAATTGCAAATCCCTTTCCCTAAAGAAATCTGTTGAATCCTTTGTTAGAGTAAATTCCATCAGACTTCTCTGAGATCAAACAAACAAACAAACAAAAAAATTAAGCAATTCCCACCAACTGCCTTTTTAAAGTCTTCCCTTGTTGCAGCTGCCAGAAGAACAAAGTTTCATCTTCCAGGACTGAAAAAATGAACCTTTGCTGCTTGGAAATAAGTCAAATCTATAGCTGGAGTAGACATAGTTGACAAAAAAAAATTTTACTGAAAGGTCCAAAATTATTCATGATGTCAGGAAAAACTGCACCACACATACAGACAAGATAAAAAATAGCCCAAACAATCTATTTGGAAAAGCTATATCATTTTTCATTTTTCATTTTTCATTTTAAAAACACAGTTTTAGTCTCTTAAGAAAACCCTGAAGATTTCATAGATATTAAATATCTTCTGAAATAAACAACTCATTGTGTGTTAACTAAAATATTCTATCTTGACTTGACCTAAAATATTTATTTTCTTCCATTTAATCAAAACAACTAGGAAAAAATTTCCTTGGGTTTGACCTGAACAGAAGTTTCTCTGATATTTATACCTACCAACAACACTAAGTCCATTATTTGTTCAAATTTTCTCAAGCAGCCAGGGAAGATGCAAGATGGACAGTGAGTCATGGTCTCTAGTTTTAACAAGTTGCAGGCTGGGGTTGAAATCTTACCACCTGGGAAGCTCATGGGAAATTTACCACAGACATTGCAGGAACCAGAACATCATCACAGCCTTTAATCTTTCCCTTTGATGTACAAAAAGCTGTTTGCACCATTCAA
>NW_008240031.1:1875347-1880284 GCF_000691975.1 Corvus brachyrhynchos | reverse complement strand
TACAGACTCCCCAGTGAGATGGATCCTCCAGTGAGTTGCAGGAGACCCTTAGCATCTCCCATCCACCTTTTCATCCCTGTGGCTTAGTGAGGGTTCACCTCTGGATATTTCCAAACTAGACTTTAAGTCAAAGCTAATGCAACAAACACTTAGGTGTTTCATGTGAGTCACATAGCTGGGAAGCAGCGCTGGTATTTGTCACAGCTCAGGTTCCAGCATAGAATCACAGAACCTCAGGATGGTTTGGGTTGGAAAGGACCTTAAAGCCCTTCTCATTCCTCCCTGGGCCACGGGCAGGGACACCTTCCACTATCCCAGGTTGCTCCAAGCTCCATCCAACCTGGCCTTGGACACTGCCAGGGATCAGTGGCAGCCACAGCTGCTCTGGGCACCCTGTGCCAGGGCCTGCCCACCCTCACAGTGAAAAATTGCAAAAAAAAATAAAGTATTTTATAAATCAGTGCACGTGAACTCATTGTTTTGTCCTTGTGGAGTTAATATTACGACAGACACCATCTAAACCTAATTGCATTTGGTCTGAAATGGAATATCCTCCTCTGCAGAATTAGTGGTACTATTAATTTCTTTAATAACACCAAGGGGGACCATTCTACTTGTCCTCCCTGACAAACCTCATGGGGTACAGCCTGCCCACCCAACTCACCTAATCCTTCAGTTCCAAGCATGCTGGCAAGCAGCAAAGGTCTTGGTTTCCCGTCTGTACCACAGGGGTAGGAGATGACAAACATCTCTGGAGGTAAAACCTCTCTGGAGGTAAAACCTGGTTGTGACTGAGTCACAACCTCCATCTCTGGACTCCAGGTGTGTCCCATGGCCACCTGCAAAGAATTGCAGAGACATGCCAACCAACAGGAAGAAATAGCTTCTAGACATCAAAAATGGTGTGGTTTTGGCAGCAATGAGATTTGTTGGGTCTGGTTGATTTCCCACCGTGCTCATATACCAGGACACGCTGCCGCAGACTGTTCATAAATACTTTCAGATGGACATGCCAAACGTCTTTCCCTTTTCCCACCATCAACCTTGCTCTTCAGAGATCCCTGTTTGAGCCCTGGGCCTGGCTGAAGCTCTGGAGCATTGCAAAGGTGCAGATAAAACACAGTGATTTCCTTAAATAAACTCTAAAGGCACAGGAGCAACATAATTGTCCCCAACAGATGACAGCCTTCATACAACCATCCTTCCTGAAAACTGCATCAGTGGAGGACTTGGCCACCATCAAACCTCTACAAGCTGCAAGGTTTCAGGCACAGGTGGATGCCAGGGAACAGCTGGATGGGGCAGGAGACCAAGCCAGGAGTTCCCCAGACCAGCCCTTCCACTCTAGTCCTGCACTGCTGTAGCTAATACGGGTTTTGCCAGTTATTTCACCAGGGAAAAGCATAGATCTTTTTGTTGGCTGACACTGCTGGCAGTAGTTATAAATTGTCTTCTGAAATAGCTGGAGAGGTGTAAGGTCTCAGACATGAGCCAGCTGATCCTATTCCTTCAACTCAGACCCAGGACCTGCCCTTGGGAGCACTCCCAGGCTGCTCCAGCACCACAGGAAGTGGGTTTGCTCCAACTCCCACCTCAAGTGTCAGCTTTTCCAGTGCCAAAATCAGTTTCAAATCCTCCACCACCTCTCAGGGATCAAGCAGCACTTAATAATTAATACTCTGAATGCTTTCAAATTACCTGGAGAAAGAGCCAGCACAAAATCAAACTGTTATGGTCAATGTCACCGTTTGGGCTGTGAAGGATGAGTCCTGCCTGATTGCAGGTTTTCCAGAGCAGATTAAACTTGACATGTCCTTTTTTTTTTTTTTTTCTATGAACAAGTCTCGTCTGTGCAGAGCAAAGCTTAAAATTCATTATTTACTTTGCATGATGTTGACATCACAACAGAGCCCTGTACACTCTGTCTCAACTGATGAAGAGAAGAAGAATCTCCTGTTTTGCATGATGAAGAAAAACCTCTGTAACCATCTGCATTTGCCCCAGTCCACAAGGTTGCTACTCCAGGGACAGCCACACTCACCTTGTAATAGTGTGTGTGGGATGCTCTGAATTTATTTATTTTTAATTTGTACTAAAGAAATAAATGCTGTTCTCCCAGTTTGTGTCCCTCTCCATCCTGTGAGATAAAGTTATCAGGAATAATCAGATCATAGAGAAGGGGTGGAGAAGAAATTGTACATTAATACTAATGTATCTGGCATTGCAGGAGACACGAAGCCTGCTGTTCCCTCATTGGCCTGGGAATGTTTAACAAGCTCACTACATACCTTTGCTTTGCTTTGCAAAAGAAGAAAACCCTGCACAGCTCCCCAAGCATCTGACAAGAATGCACAGACATAATAATTTCTTTGACCTCAGCCACATGAGTTTCTGAAAAGAACAAAACAGCATCATTTCATGGCATTTACAGTTTAAACCTTTCCTATTCAAGTTTCTAACAAAAAAAGCCAGCAGCCCATTCTGGTCATGATTAAAATTCATAGGCTTGCTGCAGAGAACAGATGTAGAAGCAATTTTAGGCCAGTCATATCCCAGCTCTGCAAAATTAATTTGACAGGTTTGCATTAAAGCACTGATCAATATCCACTTTAGAGCAGCAGAGGCTAACTGAGAAAAAATAAGTGACCGGAGTGCTACCAGACGAGAAAAAATGAATCTTTGAGACTTTTTTCCCTCTAAGCTTGCACCTACATCAGAAGTCCTGACCTCAATCCATTGATCGGTTGCAGTTAACATGACAAAAGGCCTGGCGGATATACCAGAGCTATACCTACCAGGGAACAATCAACCCTGATACACTAAATGTTTGACAGAGTGACTAGACTGCTGAATTAGTATTTGCTTTCTGAGGTCTGGCAGGCAACCTTTCCGTCCTGCAGTTTCCTAGATGCTTACAAAAGGGATTATATATAGACATGGTTTATAGAACTTCTCTTAAACTTTCTTAAAGAAGCGCCTCTTAGTATTTTAAGCTGAGACCAAGATAATAAAACTCGCCAGCCTCGTGCCATTCCGGTTACGTCTCCAACAGGGGAGAGGTGTATTTCTATTTTCAACTTAATAAGGACAAACTGTTTCATTAAAGTGCTCCAGTGGTTTTTTTCATCTGTGGGAGAGGGAGGAAACAACTCGAGGCACCAAACCTACCCCAAGCCTTGCTTAGGAGTGGGAATGACACAATCCATATTGGGGCTCGATTGGAGGAAAAATAGCTGGAATTCTCCACTGCCCTGGATTGTGTGGGTCGAGTCCAGCAAAGGGGAGCATTTACATAACCCCATACACACCACGGATACATCAGCACATCACCACAACAGCTATCCTGGCTGGCATTGCCCATGGAAGGAAGGTGTGGCACTACAGGCACAGCGTTCCAAGAGATGGACTTTTTGTCTCACCAGTGATCCTGCAGCCATGAGGAGTGGTTATAACTCACCAGGCATGGATCTATCTAACTGCAAATCTCTTCTGCTCCCGTGGGACACCAGCTATCCTTGGAGTCTGATTGCACCCACCGCACTGCCCCCTGAGAGGAGTGCGGTGATTTGCCCGGGGAAGAGCAGGAGGTGGTTTGGGGACTTGAAAAGCCCCCAGAGCGATTTCCCACCTGCCACTCCTTGCCTGGATTCATGCAAGACCCCTGTGCGTTGCATATAAGGACAGATTCTGACCTGGGATGTCGTGAGGTCTCTCCAGGGCCGCCTCCTTCTTCAGCTGCCCCCAACACCTCCAATCAATACCCGCTGTAGGAACCAGTCACTGCTGACTGCAGTGACTATGATTGCAGAACTGCAAACTTCACCCCACAGATCAGATCCCTTAGTGAAAAATCTCTACATGTCTTTATTCTTCTCTGCCACTTTCCCCGGAATTTGATGCACCCCATGGTGTACAACCTTATAGCAGCCCATAGGTCCTTCCCTACAAGAGCATTTGTAAAGATTGTTGGTTTATTGCAATCTCAAGAAGATGACTCACCTTTATTATTTCTATTTCTGATCATTTTAGAACCTTTATTTATGGCCCTTAGCCTAAGCAACACAATTTCATATTATAAACTTGACTACAGTTAGACATTAATTGCGCTTAATC
Organism: Corvus brachyrhynchos; assembly: GCF_000691975.1. Lineage (NCBI taxonomy): Eukaryota > Metazoa > Chordata > Aves > Passeriformes > Corvidae > Corvus > Corvus brachyrhynchos. The sequence goes on along the minus strand of NW_008240031.1, from coordinate 1,876,171 downwards.
ACATACTAATTACCTGACATCACTCCACAGCAACCTGTGAGTCTTACGGACAATGTTTTGCCAGGAAAAATATGAGGTAAAGAGTGTTTATTGACCACCTGTGAGAGATGGTGTCCAGTGGCACTGGAGCAGGACACCTGCTCACTTCTATTGATGTTTAACATACTCCAGTCCCAAAAAAGGGCAAAATCTCATTAAAATCTGTAGTTTACTCCTACACAGCATAGTCGAGGAACGGAACAGCCCATCCTATGGTTGAAGCACCTGCTTTAGCCATGGGAAATAGAAGTTTAGTTCCCAGCATTAAAGCAGACCTCACTCAAGCTACCAAGAACTAGATTTCTTAAATCTGAGGTGCCTAATTACCTCTGAGTTCAGTGGAAAACTAAGCAAGTCTCTTAAACACTATTTTAAATCTGTCCTCAAGCTACTGTCAAGTGGCAGTCATCACTTTCCGTAAATTCCCAAGGAGTAACATGAATAAATGTATCAGTCAGCTCCCCCAGTCCAGTGACAGAGGGCATGAGACAGAGGGACAGCTAAACCCCGCTGCATCTAAAATATGCTGAAAACATCAAGTACCATTTGCCATGTCTGTACTAAACCTTTGTATACACAAACAGATGCTGCAGGCCTATAGACACCAGCTGATACATCGAATTCTCTTCTCCCATGCCTTGAGGATTCTGGTGGAAAAGAAGATCAACAGGTCTTGGTAATGTGCTCTGGCTCCCTGAATCCCCCGTGACCTGGGCTGCCCCTCTGCCCCGCTCAGGTGAGACCCCACCTGCAGAGCTGCCCCAGCCCTGGGGAACAACAGCACA
>NW_008240031.1:1861133-1875055 GCF_000691975.1 Corvus brachyrhynchos | reverse complement strand
GGCACAGGTGGCCCAGAGCATCGGGGGCTGCCCCTGGATTCCTGGCAGTGTCTGAGGCCAGACTGGATGGGGCTTGGAGCAACGTGAGACAGTGGAAGGTGTCCTTTCCAACCCAAACCATTCTATGATTTCATGATTCTATGCCTAAGCATTTCCATAGCCTTGCAAAGACTCACATTCATGGATCCTGAATTAACACAGAAAAAACCTGCTGTTCTGAGCATCAACATCAGCCCTTCAGCTCTGGCACCTCTTTTAAAGGTATTTGAATCTTAAGCAGCCATATGAAATGAAAGTACCTGTTGGCAGATACAGCTGTCTGACCTGCGTAGGCAGGTTAAGGTGGTGCAAGACAAACTGTTGCGCAGTCAGTGCCAAAGCAGGACACATTGTTTGTTGCCAAACCAGATTTCTGCTAATCTTTCACCCCAGACCCTGAGTTAGACACATAACCATGAACAGTCTGGTACCTGTAACGCAACATGATGTGTCTGTGACCCAGACAGAGGAACATGCAGGCTGACATACACCGTCTGATTGCCACCACATCCTCAAGCAGGTGCTGAGCCCCCTGGCACTGCCTCTGTTAAAGATAAAAGGCCTCAGATATAACCAGTATTTTACCACGTTAAAAAAAAAAAAAGAATCTATATTACAATGCAGTGTATATCCCTAAATGTATATTGCAGCACATCAATAAAATGGACCAAATTTCCACCTCATTTGGAGCAGTGCCTTTTCTTTATCTCTCTGCAATAAGTTAACCTCTTAAATATTACAACACACTGCTCCTTATGTCTCTTAAATATTAAACAAGGGCTGCACAAAATAGACTCAAGAACACACAGTAATCAATAGCAGTGATCATGAGGGCAGAAAAATGGTACCGTTTAAGGGTTTTTAATCTGGTGAATAAACCTGGTGCTTTCATTCAGAGAAAACAATACAGCCAAAATCCAGCTGAATCACATGCTCTCTAGCACCAAATTTCCCTCATTTCTCCTGCTTGGCACAGCTGGATTTTGAAAATGAGTAAGAAGTCATCCAGGAAAAATACGCACCAAAAAAATCCCTGACCACAAAATATTTCATGCAGTCAATAGTTAAGTCTGTGCTTCAGCAATGCACTGAGAGATGTCTTCCATAAACCCCTGACATATATGCATTCTTCAAATCAGGTGGGGGCTTCAGTTTTTTTTCAGAGCCCACTTTTATGATATGAACAATTGCCCTTCTCATAACTGAGATGCATTAATGTGGTTTTAATGTATACATAAAGAGGAGACCCTTACAGTCAGTTCCGAGACCTATTTTCAAGTGAAATGTGTGTTTAGATACAGACATATCCGAAATATAAATGTCTTACAAGGAATAGAAGGACATTCAGATTCAGCTCAGATTGTGAACACCTCTTTGAAATGATCTGTAGGAGAACGACCTAAGTTGTGTGTGCACCTATTAATAATAGAGTGTCCACGACATCATTTTACCAATTACCTGGGTTTAGTGCACTCCATGTAATGGTATTTGTTTTACTTTTATAAATGTAGTCACTCTTCTCTGAACAGGTCTTCTGGGTTTTACTCTCGTGGTGGTTAAAGAGAAGTGAAATGAAAGCGTGTCAATAAAGAGGTCATTACATTAATGCATGTACCTATTAACTCCCACCCAGGGAAGAAAGGAGCCGAGTGGCATTGGAGGGGTCTGGGATCCATCACATATGTAAAAACCTCCTTTGAAAATCACTTCTGGAGACACAGATTCATGTTACTGCATCGTGTTGCACATCTGCCTCTCCTGGTGCCACTGGGACAGCTGCTCCAAAGTCCTTGGTCTTGGACATGCACAGAAACCATGTATGGATCTCTGTGATCCAGAGATTAGACCAGAAGATCACCAGGGTAAACTTCTTATCCTGCATTTGTGCCACCCACAGAGTCCCATGAGCCCTTGAGAAGACACCAATCCCCTCCCAGAAATTCCCATTTTCACCAAGTAACAAATTACAACAATAGTCTGCTACCTTTCCTGGACTGTGACTTACCATAATGGTGTGCATGCTGACAATCAATTTTACTGTGATAACTATTATTTCTTCACTTATTTTGTAGTTGTGAGAGTGCTGAAAAATGGATTGGACCGTTACTTAATCTCACAATCAGGATCATAAATATTCTGTGCTGGAATGTTATTTGTCAGCTTTGGCAGCAATATTCAATCACTTTCAACAGTGTCCATGTCCGAGGCCAGACTGGATGGAGCTCTGAGCAACCTGGTCTAGTGGAAGGTGTCCCTGCCTGTGGCAGGGATTGGATGAGATGAACTTTATGTCCCTTCCAACCCACACTGTTCTGGGATTCTACAATTCAGAAAGTCCTAGACATGCTGGATGCTCACAGTTGAGCAAGACCCCCAGAGAACTCAGCTGAAATCTTTTAACTCCAGAGATGTCTTTTCCCATGGAAAATCCAAGCACATCTCCACTACAGCTTGATCAAAACCTCTGTGGTCTGCTTGCTGCTGCCAAAAACGATTACATGGAGCAGAGCTGGAGAGGTTTTACCTTAGCAAGGAGGAAGATGCACGTGCAAGGGACTGGCTCGCAGCCCTCTTCAGCCACTTTCTGGTGGAGAGGTTCACTGCTGTAACTTCAGGAGCATGAGAACCCTGAGCAGTTACCACAAACTATCTTTAGTCGAGGGAAGGACAGTCACTGTACAGCTGCGATTCACTCCCTCAGGATGTCCAAGATAGGCAAGAGTCGTTCCCCGAGGCCCTCTTTCCACTGACTAAAAGGGCATTTAAGGCAGTCAGCCCAGGGTAGAGAAATTTGAGTGAGGTGAGTCCCAGAAAAAAAAGCCCTTTGAGCCTGTGATTAATGTCGACAGTTCCAGCCCATTCCTCGTTTCGAGATGGGCCTCTCCCTGTGCTCAGGCCTGGGCACCTCCAGACCTCCACTTGTGCAAATCCTCTGCAGTTCTCAGTTTTGAAGCTTCATGGCTGAGGATTTTTTCCCTTGCCTGAAGGTCACTGAAGGCCTTAATGTCTGGAGGGCTCCAGTGTGTCCCCTCTGCCAGGAAAGGGCAGTGTTAGAAGGAGGGGGACCCATCTCCAGCTGAGTGCATGTCCTCAGCTGCACCTGGCAGCCACCACAACAGCTTCTTCCTCTGGCCTTGGAGGATGATCATATTTTATGGCTGGAGAAGACCATGCCACTCTCTGCTCTAGCTTCTTACTTAATAAAAGCCCTATTTTGGTACATGCAATCCCTTAATGATTCTCTCCCTGGGTTGACTTGCTGAGTTGGGTCCAGCCCACACGTGTCATTTTCCACTCAATCTCTGTTTCTAGTAATTTAGCGTTGTTAATATCACCTTTTTTTACTGACAGTAGATGCTGGAAAGTGGAGCACACGTGCTTGCTCTGTGACCAGTATGCCAGTATGAGATTCCCTTTACTACTGCTTTTTCTTTTTTCTTAGAAATCTAAAATAAGCAAATAAACTACCCCTTGAGTCAGTGTTTGCTCCTCTGCTTTTACCTAGCACAACAGGCTTGATTTTCCAGGGTGCTACAAGTATCAAAATTAATTGCAATCCCGATTTGTTTTTTTTTTTTTTCTTTTACTATGACTCTTATTATTGTGAAAAAAGAAGAGCCAGAGTTTCTATTCTCCTTGCTGAAATAAGAAAATACTCATTTCATTGCCAGAGGTGCCTTGTAATGTCTTTTTAGATGTCTTCAGTAAAAGCCTCTTTGCCTCCTATAAGTTAAAGAAAATGTACAAGCTGCCACTTATATGCTTTCTGAGAGAGGGGAAGGGAATGTGGATAGAGATTTTGCTGTTAAATTTTGTCTGCCACTGCCTTATGGGAACTAGAAGCATATTCACTGTAAAAATGTGGGTTGCTTTAGAACATTACTCCCGCTGATGCTGCCTTCCCTTCCTCCTGTAAATAAAAAAGCAGAAAATTCAGCAACCCCGTCATAACCTACTGTTTAAGGACAGCTCAGGCACAGTTAATTTGACTGTTGGCTAACAAATATATAAATATATCACCCCCACCCCGAATACAGAGGAGACCTGTCAAACTTCAGCATCATTGGCTAAATGCCAGAAGGGGAAAACTGACTTGAAAGAACTTAATTCAAAAAGTCCTTTAGGCCACACTGTTGCATCTTGCAAGCCAGTGAAGATGCAGACAGCTATGAAGAGAAAGACATCAATAAATAATCAGGGGTCTTAGACTTTTAAATGGGAATCTGAGCATTGCAACCCAAAGGTAAATTGAATCTTTTCCCCATATTCCTAGCAGGTGCTCATGCCTGTGTAAGCTATAAAACTTTGCTCATTGTAAATGTAGCTTGCCCTTTTGACAGACATTTTTACATGGAAATGGAAAGTCTTAGCTTGAGACCGCTCAAAGGCATCTTTGCCTGCAGCAACTTCTGTTTTATATTTTGAAAGGCTTTTTTTTTTTCCTTCATCTTTTCCTTTCCTCTTTCTCTTTGCCGAGGGATATCTGAATCCTACTTAAACATTTTTCTGTGGTAAACAGCTTTAAAAAAGTGAGCTGTGTAACTGCAGACAGGCAATGGGAAAGACACTTGTCACCACTGCATTAAAGGTGAGACCAGCTGAGGCAATTGGTGATGAAATGAAATATCTCTCATTTCTCTTCCTGACAAAACTGACTGGACACTAAGCTTAACATAGATTCTTACTAAAGGAAGTTGCAAGCCTGTTTCATCAGTTAATTAGTGTTTATAACCATTCAGGCGTGTCATTAGATGGTGCCGCAGGTAGGATGAACAGTTTTGGCAATGTAACAGGACAGACATCAGTTCCTACTCATCCTCTTCCTCATGAACTGTCAAAAAGCAGAGTTGCCTTGCCCTTGGCTTACCCATAACTGCAATATAACACATCATATTGTACTGAAACAATGTTCTTCTGATTAATATTATATTAGGAGGAGGTGCCTTTGTGACCTCTGGCTCATGATGCCAAGTTGGATCACAGCTAGCTAGGAGACTGGACAGGACACTCATCTTAATCGCTCCACTCCTGGAAGAGTCATCTGATGTATGCAAGGATCTGTGAAAATAGTGAAAAAAAATCCTAAAAACTGTGAAGCTACATCTATGAAGCAGCGCGGAAACTGCACCTCTCCAGCCCCCCACACCAGTTGTCTCAAATGAGTGTTAACTCTGAAGTCTAATGACCTGTTTCTGAGTAGGAACTCAATGTTTTGCAGCAAAACACTTTCCTGCAGTGTGGGTAGGCACTGAGGTTAACAGCACGTCGTAAATAAAGTACAAAGCAATCTCATGTCACATCCTAATTTGCAAGCCGAAAACTTAATGTTTCACAGTAAAATTCTAAATATGACCTTCATATTAGTGGCTTTCCCTATGCTAGGATGAGACCTTAGAGTCTGTAATTAAATGCTGTTGTCCCTCAGATCTTTATCTCCAAGGAATTCTGCATATATTCCTTGACCACAAGGGTCTCATGGCTACCGCTCACTCTTCCTCACGTTCTGACCCAATGAGGAAGAGGAACAATACTTCTGGAATATTCCCGGAGGTCTGACCATGTTTTCACCCATAGAAGGATTTTGCATGTCCTGAGACAAGCTTGTCCTGTAACACCCATGAAGAGTCTTTGCTCAAAACCTTTACTAAGTTTAAACACAAAACTGACACAAGGGGTGACTTGGATTTGCTGTTTCAACTTGTTTTGAGGTAGATGCTGCCCTGTTTAGACCAAAGCCAAATCCACAATCTTGCCAAGGCCACAGCGATCTGAATATTCTTTTAACATGCGATACTTGATTTGCCTGTGGGCCTTTTGTCTGCTTTCTGTATCTGGTAAGTCTGATATCTTTAATAAAGACCTTTCTTGGAGGAGAAGACCAGTTACAGAAAAAAGCCATCTTCTCTGCCCAACCCAGCACTGATTCCCAATGCCCCACTGAAATCCTCTGGGAAACTCCTTGATACAAACTGTTTCTTATAGTCCACAAAGGTATTGCAGAAAAACATGAGATTTTTACTCTTGTGGCCTCCTTCATAAAGTTCCTAGTAACAGACATCAGCTCTGGCTCAGAGAGTTCTGAGCCATGAGCTGCTGCAGGCAGAGAATGTAGAATGAGTAGCTCAACATGCTTATCTTCTTTTTCTTATGTCCTTTCTTATTGGTGTGGTTCTGGCCACTACTGGAGACAAGTTTTGGAACCAGCAGGGATTTTTGTATGTAGTGTGTTATCATGCCTCTGTGTAGGCACCTACAGAAGGTCAAAAACTCAAACTTGATAGGCTCTTTCCTTGTCTCCTTCTGATGTGTTCCCGCAACACAAGTTACCTGAACAATATGGCAGCAAAATACAAACTCAACCATTACGTTTCTCCAGACCTCCTAGCCACTGGCTGGGGACCCCCCTGCCATTAAGCCTCCAAACAAGCAACATGTAGAAAGAAATGATTAATCAGGATTAAAAACAATGATCCTATTTTCATGCAAATGTCCTCTGTGATAACAAAGAAATGAAGAGCAATATTGTATGTTGGATGTGCAAGCAGAACTGTGTCTAGATGCAGACTGCCTTTCAAAGTTTTCCATTAGGTGTTTGCTCCTTAAATGCTCTGTGAGCAGAGCTCTTCCCCACCTGACGAGGCAGCCTGATCCATATGCATGAGGATCTCCAGCAAGCGATGTAATCTACAGATCTCCATCTCATTTGGACTCACCGTGGTCTGGTGAGTCCTGGAAAGGAGTCAGTGTTGGGCAAAAATGTGTCCCAGACTGTTCATGAGCATCAAATGGAAAGAAATGCCTTCGGAATACAGTGAGCCAGACTGAGAGGGAGTAAAACAAGGGCAGAGCCGAGGACAAATGCGACAGTTTCTTATTTCTTCCATCAGCCCACAAACCAGAGTTTTTCATAGAACCACAGAATCATTCAGTTTGGAAAAGCCTTCTAAGATCCAATGCAACTGTTTCCCCAACCCTGCCAACTAACCCACGTCCCCAAGTCCCACATCCACACAGCTTTTAAATCCCTCCAGGGATGGGGATTCCACCACTGCCCTGTGCAGCCTTTTCCAAAGCCCACCCTTTCAGTGAAGAATTTTTTCCTAATATCCAGTCTTAACCTTTCCTCATACAACCTGAGACCGTTTCCTCTTGTTCTGCCACTTGAGAGAACCAACTGACATTCCCCTCCATACCACCTTGCTTTGAGACTATTTCCCCTGAAAGGAGCTCCAAAAGGAGATACATAGAGAGGGATGAGCATCTTCTGAGCCACATTGCAGGAAAGATGAAACCTCAGTTAGTCTGCTGAACACTATGAAAGGGGTTCATTCCACTGAATCACCGTGCAAGTGGCTAAATATTTGTAGACTAGCAATAGTGCAGGCTGTCAAGTCAGCTTTATCAAGTCCTGGTCTGTGTCCTCAGTGTATCCCATAAGGTTTTGGACATTACAGGAGTCCTCATGGGGCTGACTGTCTGTGTCTGGTTGTGCTGGGGTGGGTGTGTAGGTTCAAATTGGCATAGCCAGGGAAAAATCAGATTTTTCCATATACTTTCCCTCACTTTACTGACTTGAAGTGCCTTGGTTTCGTGGACCTGAAGTACCCACCATATCACCTGAACTGCTGCAAACAGATGCAGTGATTTGAGGTGGCCAGGGGTTACTGCAAATCACATTTGTCACTAAGCAGCCCCTAACACAGGCAGCAGGCAAGTCCTTGGAACTGGAGAAACTCAAACCATGAAAAACAGTGATAACCTCACAGTGATAACAATGAAAAGGTCCTTTAAATCTGCATCAAAGTAGCAAAGATCTGGCCAGGAATTCCATTTATAGCATTTTTTAACAATCGCATGATATTTATTTGCATCACTGCAACCCTCAGCCTGAAGTCTCACCCCCTTCCACAAGGAAAGGCAACTGTAATTCCCCACACTGGCCATGTTTTGAAAGGTCATTGCAGGTCTCATATATTTTTTTTTTCTTCCATTTCTTACGTTTCCAATTATGAGTTATGGGGTTTGACCATAATGTTGTTAAAGTAACTGAGAATGCTGTCCTCGTTTTAACTCTTGGCACAGGAGGGCCGGAATATGACACACGGCACAAAGAAACAGAGTGAAGGGATTTCTCTAGACCAAGGAAATGTTCTTAATGGCATCCTGAAAGCATCCCCACATGCTCCTATTTGTGTCTGCAGTAGGCAAACCTCTGCTTGAATGCATTTCTCAAAGGTGGTGTTTCCCATAGGGAATTGCAGACAGTCCTTGGGCTTCAGTACATTTTGTCTGCACGAGAAAAAAGCCTAAAGAGCTCTTCACCTTCCCTTGAAACCTCTGTGGTGACTGTTTCAGAGCAGAATCACCGCCCCAGCTGCTCATGCACCTTCCCAAGGCAGCACCTGGTCATGACTTCCCTACTCATGACTTCCCATGGGTTAGTGGGACATGGGTTAGTGCTGGCCTTGGCAGTGCTGGGGGACAGCTGGAATCGATGATCTTAGGGACCTTTTCCAGCCTCAAAAATCGTATGATCCTATTTCGCACAGCACGAGGCAAGGATTATTTCCCAGTGCTGGTTGGCAAACCCTAGGGGCTATGAGATCATTTTCAATGTAAATGTGACCTCATCATGATTGCTTACATTAAGGATCGCAGTACTTTCCAAGTCATCCTAATAAATTCACTTATCTGCCTGAGGAGGAGAGAGTCATATATCTGGTCTTTGACATCTGCTTTTGCAGGGTCTGTGAAAACCCAGCTACCCATAGCATAAGCTCCTCCATGGACATTAACACCATGGGATAATTTTAGACAGAGACTATTAGCAATAAATGAGGAACCAACCCACGTGAACTAAGTTATACTGAGCAATGCCCAGGCTATAAAAAACACCAGAAAGCACCTTTTGGAAGTAGCTGTTCCTTGATTTATAAGGGTGGGAATGCCAGTTGAGTTTGAAAATTACTCTTTCCTTTCTGAGGGAAATGCAAATTTCCATGGGATTGCTGCTGCTGCAAGAGCAGGGGGCCCTCTTTCCTTACTCAGCTTCACATCCCTGGGATACTGTTGACTCATGAAAGGTGGCTATCTGGTGCTGATTTCTGGCAACTGAATAATTCAAAAGCAATTTATCTGCATTTTCAGGAGTGTTCAGGGAAGTCACTTCACAATCATTTACAGCTCATATACTATGGTATTGGGGAAGACTCACTCCCTGTTTCACTCACTTGATTGATGAGTCTCAAAATCTCAGAAGAATCATAAATTCCAGACACAAATAATCATGCATTAGGAAAAAAAAAAGAAGATCAATGCAATCACTGTTCGTTATTTGCCATTCACTACTTCATGTAATTTTAGTCTTACAGGCATCCAGTCAGACTCCAGTTACAGTATCATATTTGGGGGGTCAATTACATGCAGTGGGAGCAGACACTCTGAACAATTCATAACTGACTGACTGGAGGAAAATCTGTTTTCAGGCATTTTCAGGTGAAAATTTATCAAAGAAACAGTGTCTTATGAATCAGCATTAACTAATGAACAGTGAATAGGGGCAAATATATCAGACTTGTGAATGAAAAGTAACTGCCAACACCAGTCTCAGCCAAAAAACCCCAGCTTTTAGCTAGGTTTCTGATCCAGACCTTGGATAAAATAAGGGAAGTCTTTCTACGGATGACTCCATCCCTGCATCAGGTTCTTTTTACCACAAAGTTTTCCTCTCCAGCACAACTTGGCATGCAGTGTGTGTTCTCCATAAACCGCTTAAAAGTGAAGGTAATTCAGCTGGTTTTCTTCCCTGCCTAGTGGGAGCTTTGCTCAGCGCTCAGAAATGTATGCAAGTGTGTGACTAATGTGCAGCAAAAAGACTCAGGATGGAGCCACTTTATTCATTGTTTGTTATTGTTCTTTGTTGCTCAGTGTTTTGTAAATCCCCCTGGTTATGGAGACGTTTTTATTAGAGAATACATTTTTTGAAAATGGGGTTCCTCAAAAATGAAATTTCAGAGGTGTGTGTCTCAGCATTGATTTTTCTATTTGTAATAGCACACTATAGCATATCTTGTTTTATATCAAGAGGATAAAATGTCCCTAACACAGTGATCGCCATTCTGTGGTAATGGATAAAGCCTGTTTATGAGATGTCATTTATTCCACAATAGACAGTAAATAAAAGCCATTTCAAGCTTCGGTTAAATCAAAGCTTGTTCGGGATTTCAGCAGATTTGCAAATTACCTTTGGGACCATTTTCAGATTCAGTTGTTTTCCCACATGCTATTGACTACCCATGTTTTACTATAAATACTACTTCTTGCTCTCTCTCTCTCTCTGTCTCATACCAAACCCCAGGATTGTAGAGTGATTTGTAAAGACAAGCAGATAAAGTAAATACACAGTACTGTATTAAAATTTCTTTCCTGTCAATGTAACAGTAATAAAACCACAAGTTTGGATGGCAGACTAAAAGCCAAAGAACAGGATCCTGGACACAGCATTTTGGAAAGTCCAGAGGTCTTTGTGAGATCTTATAAAAGCACCAAGAGAGATACAGCAGAGACACAGGTTTTGTCCAAAAAAAAAAAAAAATCTATTAAAACTGCCTTATATCAGCTACTTTGGCTTTGGATTTTATTGCTGTTACTGGACATGGTCATAAGAGGATGCTGGGGCCACATGTCCCTTTCTTGCTCTGCCTTTTAGATGGAAGATTTCAGGTCAACATACAAAGGATGAAGAGTGCCAGGCCTCTGGACTCAGAAGATACCTCACTGGCCTGACGTCATAACACAAAATAAGGAGTTTAATCAGAGTATCACAGATATGACGATATTTATAAACACTGAGACAGGAACATCAAGTGTTTTAACTTTGAGTGTGTGGCTTTTTAAAGAAAAAATGGGTTACTAGTGAAGAAATGTAGTTTGGGGTCAACAAAACTTTTTGGAAATTCAGAGTCAGTAGAGTGCTGTCACCTGATTGGAAAATCATCAAAATGGCTCATGGCACAGTGTTTGAAACAAGCTTCATTTTTTCTCTAGAAGATTCACAGTGGGTATAAATGAGCATATGGAACAGATGACTTTCAGCCCATTAGAGCATGCACCTTTCAGCTTGAAATGCTATCTCCACTTCCCCTTTTCCTTTGCTTTTGTTAGAAAATCTTCCAAAGAAGCAAGATGTTTTGGTTGAGAGCCTTTAAAATGCCCCATTTGGCCTATAAACTTATGATTTCCAAGCCACTAAATATTCTGAAACATACAGGAGGGGATTTATATTCTCATAAATTCATTCCTTCCTTTTAATACTCAAGTCCAAAAAATCAGTTATTCCCAAAAAACATCTCTGTGGATTATTTTACTGACACCTTTTAAAACTGTGTTGGCTGTCAGCAAAGGGACAAGTGACACTATTTTACTCAGCAATAGTTTTCAAGAGACAGAAAGACTGAGCACCAGTAGGTATCCAACAACTCTTATTTAGGACCCCAAGTGGACATGGACACTGATTTCAGCTCTGCCCACATTCAGCTGCTGAGATTTGGAGCCACAGTCTTTACCACAAGGCCTCAGACGGCTCCAAGGTGGTCCTCAGGGGTGCCCATCCTTGAACAACACAGAGTTTTAGTCCAAACACTTTGGAATTGCAGAGGGACAAACCTACTTTCATCCTTGCAACCATTAGGGAAATGAAACTGCAACAGAAAAGCAAGCCAAATTCCCTTCTAGTTCATACCCTACACAAAAGCAGTCCCATAAAACCATTAACTCAAATAACTTTCCAAAGCCTTGGGAAGATAAATGCAGATCCACCATTCCATAGAAAATAATGTGAATGCCATGTTGTGGTTGAGCAAAGCAAAAATAAAGAGCTCCCATCCTCCCTGTTGGATGCTGCACTGCAGCATCATCAACTAGACAGTAACTTTTAATGCCTGTAAATGGTTTAGTATCTTTAAAAGTGGCCATGCATTGCCCTGCGAGGACAATGTGTCCTCTGTGTCTTAGGTGTCTTTAATCCAGAAACTTTGAAAGGGAACAACTGAATCAGATCACTCAAAGAAAGGTTAATGAGGTCTTCAGGCTACTTAGAACCATATTCCTGAGCATTTTCCCAGTTTCTGGATTTCAAGAAGCATGGTGTCCTGCCCTTTGACTGGACTTTGAACAAAATTCATGGGGAACAGGCAGGGAAATTGATTTCAAAGTCCTTCCTTTGATGATACTTGGGAAGAGCCTTTGAAATCTTTATGATAATACATGCATATATTATAGTCTCTGAAATACAGCAGTAAACACAAGCAGATTTCCAATGGAGAACCTTCTTGTGTTTCTGCGGAATCTCACTAAAAATGACCTTATTGTCTCAGAAATATTTCTCCTTGGAAGAGTCAGGGATTTTAAATTGTTACAGGGGAATTTTCAGATCCCTTTTGATGTGAGGTCACTTTGAGAAGAATCCTTCTGATAGTCCCCCAACCACAGCTTTTTCAGAGGTTTCAATTTTTCACCAGAATCCTGATTTTCATTCTATTTCCAAAGAAATCCATTTTGAAGAGCCATAATATCCCACGTGTTCCATCTATCCCAATGTCCTTTGTAACATCTCTGTGCTTATACAAGCTTTAATGCACAAAGGGCTTCCATGGGACCACTGATCTTCCCAAAATTACATCACGTTCCCATTTTGCAGTTTCACCCAGTTTTCACACAGATTTCAAGAATGTTGGAGCAAAAGACTGCTCTACATAGATGTTCGACCAAGAAGAGTTTTTGAATATTGGCTACTCTTAGTTTTTTAATGTTTTTAATATTTCAGTTGTCCACTCAGGGAGCAAATCTGATGCTGAGTGATCTGGGCAACTACGCAGCTGTTAGTTCATAGAGAAATAATTTTTAAAATATTGACCTTTTTTTCCTTGGTATTTCTTGGAAGACGGTTTATATCATAGAATTTCACTAGGTATAACAGATGTCTACATTCCCTATTACATGGCAATTACACTAATTCCCAGCATTGCTCTGATGGTGAGAAGAACTCAAGAGGGAGGTAAAAAAAAATGCAGTTCTGGATATGGCACAAGAATACTGAGTGTAGGGCTCCAATTTCTTTACAGTTTTGCCTGAAAGTACCTTTACAGTTAAAGTTGTGTCAGCACTTTCATTAGAAATCCAGTTTTCATTTATAACACTGGTTGCAAAAAATTTGCTGCTGGCTGAAATTCAGTGTAAGGTCCCTGGCCAGGGGAAACGTTTTAAACATTTTTTTGAAAATCGTTTGAAACAAGTTCTATTATTCCAATGTTATGCAGAAGATTTCCTTAGATTTTTCTAGGCGAAGCTAGATTTTTTTTTTTGTTTACAGAATGAATAGAACCAAAAGGTTGTTTAGAGACATTATGTAATTTTTTAAGTTATTGTCCTGGTTTGGGTTGGGATAGAGTTAATTTTCTTCTTAGACATTTTAAATTATTGCCTTAAAAATTTGGGGGGTGGTGCCAGAAATCCTAGGATTTACATCAAGAAGCACCACCAAAACTAACAAATGCTTAAAGCATATAGTCAGCAAACACACATTTTGGTGCAAGTGTTCCCAGCCCTTTAACATGCAATTAAAACGCTTCACAAAATTGTGCTCAGTGGCTCTGCTACTCCTGCTTTATTAGCTGGGCATTAGCAAGCCCTGGCAGCATCCATGCTGCACACTGTTGTTTGGATTAATTTAGTGCTGGTGAGTGGTGTCTGGCTGACAGCGGTGGGGATGAGGGACAATTCATCACCTGGACGGTTTTGACGCCGCTGCTCCCTCTCCCCACAGCTGCCGCCTGTGGGCACCACGCTGGGAAACAAGAGCATAACTCGGCCCCTTCTCCACCCAC